>NC_135497.1:489739863-490078725 GCF_052857255.1 Amblyomma americanum | reverse complement strand
AGTGTGTGTTTTCCTGAATCTCTCAAAAGACGCTGCATTGCCCTTACTCCTAAAAAGTCTGACTCCTCGACAAGTCCGGCAGATTGGCGCCCTTTCACCCTTTTAAATTCTGGTTACAAAGTATAAGCTAAATTACTCTCGTCGTAATTCGGCTCTCTTCCCGTCTATCATTTCCTGCCACCAGGCCTGCTTCATCCCAGGTCGCGAATACATGATTTATCTCCCGTAACGCGAGATATCCTAGAGTATATCCGGCGGTGCGCTCAGGTCTTGTTTGCTACGATAAAGGGAACATGCTCGCCTATTTTAGAGCAAGCGTATATTTACGGTACTCTCGATGCTTTCGGCTTCCCACCTCCTTTTGTCCTTCTCGTTTAAAGAATGTACAGGGATATTTCAAGCACTCTGTTCCTCGATGGCCGAGATGTACCGCATTTGGTGTTTCCGCGGCGTCCGTCAAGGATGTTCGATTACCCCACTTATTGATACGTAAGCACCGGAAGTCTATGTTGATGCCGGCAGTTGGTCCACTGTGACGTCACTTGGGTTTGCGTTCCCCAATTTTAATGGCGGCAGTGATATTTGGTAACAGCGATGATGATAATGATACCGATGATGGTGAAAGCAATAGGGATAGTCGGTCAGAGCGTGGTCGGGGTTAATGGTGATGATAGTAATGATGACGATAGCGATCGCAGAAAAGGCCCTGCATTGAAACCCCGTAAAGGTCCTGACTTCGAAAATGGCGAAAGTCGTGGGTTCGAGTCCCGCAAAAGTAAGACATGTGAAGTCACGAGTGTGTGATGTGATAAGTGGATGGCGTCATAAGGTGTGACGTTATAAGCATGTGACTTCATAGGTCGATGGCGATACAACACAAGACATCATGAGCATGTGAGGCCATAAGTCGACGCCACAAGGTAGATGACGTCACGTGTGATGTCATGAGAGCCGATGTGGTCACACGGTATGGACGTCATGACTATATTGTCACGAATCTATGATTCACAAGGTAAGATAGGAACGGAAAAGGCTTTCGGATTTCCACTGTTAGCAGACTGAAGTGCAATCCTGCAATTTTTTGTCCTAGCATTGGAGCATTTCCCCTCGGCAGACAGGCGCCACATCCAGGTGGTACGCGTTACCACTTACGCAGATGATATCACTCGCTACTTTGCTGGCAAATGCGGCCTCCTTGAAGCTTCAAATGTTTTTGGAGAATACGCCTCCATGTCTGGGGCTGCTCTTAAATACTCAAAGTGTGACTACATTTTGGTGGGGTCTCACCAAATTCGTATCACATATTCGCCACCTTTGTAGTGGTGCGCGCAGGTGCACATTTCAAGCGTGACCTACGACTATGCTAGAACATTGTATGGTGCGTTCTCTTCAGTTGTAGAGGGAAATAAAGCTCGTGTGCGAAGGGCGCTGAGATTTGACCGGCCTCTGCTTCATAGGCACTATCTCGTTCACTCCGCCATGCAGGGGGCGTTCTGCTACCTACGTCATTGTTAAACCGCCCCTCCTTGTCATAAGCCGTGTGAAAAGCAAAAAAAATTAAAACATATTTTTTGAGGAAAGGAAGTGGCACTGTAACTGTCTCACATATTTCGCTCGACATCCAAACCGCGCCGTAAATGAAACGATAAAGAAGGGAATCATAAAAAGAAAGAAAGAGGTGCCGTAGTGGAGGGCTCCGGAATAATTTCGACCACCTAGGGAGAGAGAGATAAAGCTGTCATTTAGCCCAGGCCAAGCACGGCCTTACTGCACTAGATGCCCGACAGTCCATGTCACTCCAGCACATCCGAGGCCTGCGTGGTGGCGCTCTTCTGCCGGTGCGGTTGCGTCGCGCGCAGGGGCCTCCCTTTTCTCACAGGTGGAGACCTCCCAGCCCGGCAGGGAAGAATCAGCCGAACACTCCATGAGTACGTATATGTGTTAGGGTACCAATGGGATGGGAGCCCAAGGTACAGAATGGTGTGAAGGCACCCGGGTGCATGCGGGGTAGTAGAGAGGGGTTGGGGAGAGTTCGGATCTGCAGACTCGGGATGTTCAACGTGCACTGACCGTGCTGGCACACGGACGCATTTTGCATTTCGCCTCCATCGAAACGCGGCCGCCGTGATAAGGTTCGAAGCCGGGCACTCCGGCTCACTAGACGAACGCCTTAACCACTGAGCCAGTAGTTTTTTTCTTTTCATTGTCAGGCGCATCCCACATTTTTATACAACCACTAGAACGAGGAGCATTTGCCTTCAAAAATTTTTTTGTCGCGCCCTCGCTGTTAGCTTTGAAGGGTATTTTGCGTATCTTGCTGGGGGAATCCTCACCGGAGCGTAACCTGAAGCTGTATTTTTGAGCCCATTGCGATTTTGATCTCGCGGCACCATCTTGATAATGGAACTCAAACAGAGCAGCCTACAGCTTTCTATTTATTTATTTATTTATTTATTTACCCTAAAGACCCAGAAGAGGGCATTACATAGGGGGGAATGATGAAAAGAAAGCACACATAACAAATCAACTCATAACAAATGATGGTAAATATACAGGGGGCAGAGTTGGGGTAACGTTTGGTTAAGCGCAGTATAACATAATGAAACCACAAAATTCAACACGTTCAAACAAGTGAGTAATAATTAGGGCAAAATAAGTAACTAAAAATACAATAGCACATAAAAGAGGCTCCGGAGCTGTTCAGCACACAAGAAATGGCAAAGCAAAAAAGGACCGCCAAAAAGTCACGGACACGGTAAATCATTCAGCACTCATGACGCATTTTCCGTGTTCAGAAATGTTAGTAAAGCTGTTTGAAAAGATGATAATTCAGTATGGCCGGCAATGCTGGGAGGCAATGAGTTCCATTCATTTATTGACAAAACCAGCGGTGACCTGATATTTTAGTGTGCGAGCGAAAATCGGACGTACCTTATGCGCATGATCCAGGCGAGCTGAACAATGAGGTGCAGGAACGATATGATTTCGGGAGAATGGCGTTTCGCTATAGTATAAGGTGTGAAATAATGACAACCGGGCGAACTTTCTACGTGTAGCAAGAGGTTGAAGATTCATGGCTCGCTTCATTGCTGATACGCTTTGATGACGTGAGTAGGATGACAGTATGAATCTGACGGCTTTATATTGTACTGCTTCTAGAGCATTTGTAAGAATCGCGTGGGAGGGGCTCCATATAACAGAAGCGTATTCAACAGATGATCTCATAAGCGTTGTATAAGCGCTGTGCCGTGTTTCAGCGTTCGCAAAGGGTAAACGGCGTTTCAAGAGACCAATTTTTAAAGGCTTTATTAGTTATGTATTCAATGTGAGCATCCCAGGTTAAGTTCTGACTGAAAAACACTCCCAGATATTTTATACACGACACGGAGTCAATTCCACTATTATTTAACCGATAATTATTCTGTGATGTTTCTGCTACGCTAGAGAATCTTACATGCTTAGTTTCACTGACATTAATATCCATCTGCCACGTTGAACACCATTCAGTTAGTTCTGTTAGATCTGATTGGAGAGCTAGTGCATCAGTCGGGGGGGTTATCTGCCTGTATATTACGCAGTCGTCTGCGAAAAGCCGTATTGATGAAGTAATATAAGAGGCTATGTCGTTTATATAAATTAGAAAAAGTAATGGCCCTAATACTGAGCCCTGTGGGACACCGGATAATACGCGAGTGGGTTTAGAAATGAGGTTCTCAATTTTGACCGACTGGTAACGATCGGTTAGGAATTGCTCGATCCATGTAGTTGTTTTGTCGTCGAGCTGTAAATTTCGGGTCTTTAGCAGTAAGCGTTTGTGGGCAACATGGTCAAAAGCTTTTGTAAAGTCAATGAAAATGGCGTTTGTGAGATGAGGCATGTGTAGGGATTGGTGAAGGTCAGTCACAAGCTCAAAGAATTGCGACTGGCATGATCGGTTTTGCCGGAATCCGTGCTGGTTCTCGAGAAGTAAGTTATTTAGGTTCAGATGGTTCATGATGTGGGAAAAGAAGATATGCTCTAGTAGTTTGCAGCAGATACAAGTAAGTGAGATAGGCCTGAAGTTGTTTGGATCGGTGTTACTTCCTGATTTGTGTACGGGAATGATGTGTGCTTGTTTCCAGTCGTCCGGGAGCTGTCCTGTATCCAGAGATTGTTGAAATATCAGCGCCAGCAAACCAGATGATTCGTGACATGTTAGTTCCAGAATCTTTGTACTGATCCCATCGGGTCCTGGGGCCTTTTTTAGTTCTAGCTTGTAGATTGCGCGGGCGACGCCATTTGTTGTGATAGTAATAGGTGCAAATTGAAACCGTATGTACGTTGGAGAAATGGGCGGTAAATTATCTGTGGGGAGTTCATTTGTGAACATGTCACTAAAAGATTTGTTGAAGATTTCGGCGCACTCATCTAACGGTAAGGGCGAGCCCTCTCCTGTAGTTAGTGCTGGTAAAATGTTGCTGCTTTTAGGATTTACAGTGCGCCAAAACTTTTTGGGATTACTTTTTAATAGTTTCGGAAGTGTGTCGTTATAGTATTTTTGTTTCTTTTCTTCGAGTTTTCTTTCAGTAAGCGCAGCAATTTCCTTATATTTCATCCAGTCGAGTGGTGCATTGGTTCTTGAAGCTCTTCTGTATACCCTCTTTTTTCTGTTTAAGTACCTCTTGCATTCGTTAGTGAACCAGGGATCATTTATTCGGTTTGAGATTGTGAATTTGGGAACGCATATCTTCTCAAGTTCTTTTATTTATCACAAAATAAGCACCAGTTTTCATTCGTAGTACGTTTAGTGAAGTCGTGGCGGAAATCAGCTGCTAAGCTTGTTAGAATGCTATTCATTTTAGGTATATCTGCCCGTGCGTAATCCAGTATCTCTTTGCTGATCCTTGCGTTATCAGGGCGAGGCAAGCTGAAGCGGCAATGAATAATCTTGTGGTCGCTGATTTCCTCCAGCACAGAAGCAGACGCATGGTCAGGATGGTTGGTGAAAACTAGATCTAAGGTATCATCGCCGCGTGTGGGTTCACGAACCAGCTGAGTTAGTTTGATAAAGTTGCAACAGATTGAGAAAGCAAATACATTCGGCTCGGTTATTATGATGGCTGACAGAATAATCCAACCAGTTGATAGAAGGATAGTTGAAATCTCCGCACAGGACAAGAATAGATTTGGGATGTTTAAGTGTTATCTGCTCTAAGGCTTCATTCAGGGAATCAGTAAAATCAGATGCCGAGTCAGGAGGTCTGTAAAGAACTCCTAAGATAATTTTTCTAGTTCCAACATGTGCCGAGACCCAAATCATTTCCAGTCCTGTGTCAAGATGTACAACGGTCGGGCGGAATTCCTTTTTTATTGTTATGATTACTCCTCCCCCTCGAGAACCGATCCTATCTTTACGAAAAATTTGAAACGAAGGCGGAAATGACAATTCAGAGTCGGGGATGTCGTCCGAAAGCCAGGTTTCACTGCCGACAATGACATCCGCGGAACATGTGTAGATGAATGAATTGAGAGCATGAAGCTTCGGTAGTATACTGCGGAAGTTTGCCAAGAGAACCTTCAGTGGCCCTTTTCCGGCATGTAAGAGCGGTATATAGCCTCTGACGTCAACGTCGTCGCAGACCATGTGGTGGGCATTATTTATTTATTTATTTATTTATTTATTTATTTATTTATTTATTTATTTATTTATTTATTTATTTATTTATTTATTTATTACTGCGGAGTAGCTGGACTCCAAGCAGGGGTGAGCACAGACGGAAGTAAAAAATAAACCAGATATCGACGAGCGTAATGCAAATGCAAATCGACGATGCAAAAAAAGGAAGCAAAATCAAGAGTTTCACATACAAAGGGCTCTGAAATTATAAACAAACGTTTGTACATTCAGGCTATTCACTACTGATATGCTTGGGTATCGGGACCAAGGTCTTCACCGCATGACGATGAACTCTGCAGACGATGGAGAGAAGCCTTCAGGAGGGTTGGTAAACTTGAAGGTTTATTTACATATTTACAAGAGAAGCAGGGAGACCAAAAGTCAGAGATGAAGCTACATATTTACAACAGAACCAGGGAGACCCAAAAGTCAGAGAGGGAGTGCCGCGAAACCAGCCAAATCGCGGCTTAAATACAGTGGATATTCCCTAGGCACCTAGCTAGGGAAACCGGTGGCTGATCAAGCGTCCAATGGGCAGACACACTCTTCATAGTCTCTTCCCTAACCCCCTGACCGCTCCGCCCCCACAAACACGTGCACAGGCGATAAGGAATCCTGGCGCCTTGAGTTCCTGGAATCCTGTTTCCGCCCGGTTAAGCAGGTGCACAAGGTCGTTGGCTTAGCAGGCGGTGATCCTCTCCGTGTAAAGATGCGTCCTGACGCCCCCGGGCATTCCAGAGGGTAAGATGAATCAGCCGTGTCCGCCTCCGCTTTGTCTGGCCGCACGTGCAAGCGAGCGAGGCGGGTTCGGCGCCTTTGTTCGCGTCTTTCTGCCGGTCCACGTGAGGGCGCAGTTTGGGAGCAATGCCGCATTCCATACTCCGGACGACCGGATGAGAGGCCTTTCGTCACAGCTCACAGTCGCCAGGAGCCGTTCCTAATCCTCTTCTCAGTACGACAGCACTTTTGGGTCAAATATAGTTCGATGGCGCCTGCCGGGCTCGTCTGTTCCCGCTGTCGGGGCCTCCGATCACAACAATCCGTCCGCCGCCAAGAAGACGCCACGAAGTGGTTGCAGCTGGTCGGTGCACCACGAATGGGCGTCAGAGTCCCAGTCGGCCTCGTAGTAATCAGTCCACTTGACCTGCACAGCTGGCAAGGGTCCTCAACGGAGCATTAGCGATCCGATCTGAGCTCAGCCCCTACCTCCGGCTAGGCAGCACGCGGCCAGCCTCAGAACATTGCCAGGTCTTTAATACAGAGCCATATGGCTGCAAATTTTGGATGACTTAACCCTCGCCAACAGCTCACGCCCGGAAGTCTGCTGAACCAGAACTAGTTCCGCTTTGTCTTTCCTTTTTTCGCAAGAGACATGCGTCTGAAATTTGGTAAGAAACTTTTTTTCGGCAATGAGGTAGGTACGGAGAAGCAAGAAAAAAAAACAAAAACCAAAATTGATACGGTAGCTTTTCTCGAGCATTAGGGCATTTTACGCCAGATTATGCAGGAAAGCTACGACTGAGACCGTCGGCATTCCCGTTTTCCCGCCCTTTTCGGTAGCGGTAGCCCGACTGAGTCACTGGTAGAGGACCGACTACGTCCCCCACCAAACGACAGAAGGGTTCTCTAATCACGGGCACTAGCTTCATCGGAGCCTTCCTTAAATCCCCTGGCTTTCCGACACGCTGACAGGTGTCGCAGGACTTTACAAACTGCTTGACATCCCTGACGCAGCCAGGCCCATAAAACTCCTGTAGAAGCCTAGCTTTAATTTTCTTAACTCCAAGGTGGCAAGACCAACCCCCACCATGCCACAAATTAAGGATGCCTGCGCGGTATTTCTGCGGCACCACGAGCTGATCGAACTGGACCCCCTTTGAGTCCTTGTACTCGGCGTCGCATCTGTTCCTGCCGCGAGCCTCTCCGCTCGTCTCAGAAGCATCGCCTCCTGGGTTTGTCCCTGCCCGACCCGTCGTGGGAGAGCCTTCGTTCTTCCTACGATTTACTTCAGCTGCAATCTCGAGAGCCTTCGCGCGAGTGAGCGCTTGGACGGTTCGATCGCCGAAACTACGACCCTCTTCTTGAAGCATCTGCTCCGACCGATTTGAAAAAAGGTACGGAAATTTTTCCGGTAGATTCGGTGATACCGCTGCCTCCGTTTCCAGAACGCCAAACGGGCCCTCTATTCTAACTCGTGCGATCGGCAAGCAGGAGCTATTCTCTTCGGCCACCTGCCTAATCCCTGCACATTCCCCAGTAAAATCAGCTGCGTTCACGTACGTGGGGTGGATAAGGTCCATGGTGGCCGCGGAGTCCCTCAGAACCCGGCACGGTTTTCCATTAACCTGCATGTCTTTCAGGTAGGGCTCTAGCAGGCGCATGTTCTCATCGCCCGCCTCCACTAAGGAGAGAACGATTTCCTGCTTCCTGCAAGCGTGGGCGAAGTGACCGGGCTCGTGACAACGGAAACACACTGGTTTCTTTCTGGCTTCAAAAGCCTTATCCCTCTCTTTTTCTGTCGCCCCCTTTGGGGGGTTAGATATATTGATTCTGCTTTTTGGCCCTCGTTCCGCTCCCAGTTGCGGCTTGCTGCCCCTCCTGTCTGGATCCGTGCAAATTTCTTTTCTACTTTGGGGCTTACGGGGGCACGCGCACCCTCTGCTACGCTCTTGGCATAGAACTCTTCGGCCAGCTCTGCTGCACTTTCTAGGGTTTTATTTCCCGGCCTGTCCTGCACCCACACGCGCATTTCTTCCCTCAAAGAGCCAAAAAACTGCTCCAGGCAGATCACCTCTATTACTTTATCGTGAGTTCCGTAAGCCTGTTCTCCCTTTAGCCATTCCTTCAGGTCTGCCTTAAGGTTATACGCAAAATCCGGGAATGACTGGTTAGGCTGTGTTCTGGCTTCCCTGAAGCGGCGCCGAAAGGCCTCTGCGGACAGGCGATACTTTTTTAGGAGTGCTGCCTTTACTTTACCAGAGTCTGCCGCCTCTTCTTTTGCCAGACGAGCGAGTACTTGGGCCGCCTCACATGGAAGAATGGTCAGAAGTTTCTGCGGCCAAGACTCGGTCGGGAACTCGCAACTTTCACATGCCCGCTCAAAGTTCACGAGAAAGCGCCTATGTCCTCTCCAAGTTTGTACGCTTGCAAGAGGTCCTTTATTTTTATTTTTGATGCTGCCTGGCTTGCCTCTGTGTTCGGCACCTCTAGCCTAGTGCGTTCTGCCTGTGCAGCCTGACCTATCTGTAGATCGAGCCGTTTTTTCTCAATCTCTCTTTCATGCTCTCTTTCCCGCTCTTCGCGCTTCCTTTCGTGCTCTTCGCGCTTCCTTTTTTCTTCATCATCTCGCTTGTTTTGTTCCCTTTCCTTCTCCAACTCCTCCTTAATTAGCTCCCAACATTCTACTATCTCCTCCTCGTCCGCACCGGAATCCTCAATTGCCCTAATCAATTCAGGTTTTCTACGGATCGACCCACAATCAATGCCCAATTCCCCGCATACGAGAACAAGGTCTGGTTTGCGCAGCTTCTTCCAGTCCATGACTATTTAAGCAACGGCAAGTCTCTACTCACGTGGTCAGAGGACCCCCGGCTGCCTCTTATACCAACCTTCGATTACCTAGGCTAACAATCTTCCAAAGTTGTAAAACCAGGCAATGCTCCAAGAGAAAGACCGCGCACTTTCCATACCAGAGTCAGGACCAGGCGCAGACCATCCCCCGCTGCCAACCAGTTGATATGCTTGGGGTATCGGGACCGAGGTCTTCACCGCATGACGATCAACTCTGCAGACGACGGAGGGAAGCCTTCAGGAGGGTTGGTAAACTTGAAGGTTTATTTACATATTTACAAGAGAAGCAAGGAGACCAAAAGTCAGAGATGAAGCTACATATTTACAACAGAACCAGGGAGACCCAAAAGTCAGAGAGGGAGTGCCGCGAAACCAGCCAAATCGCGGCTTAAATACAGTGGATATTCCCTAGGCACCTAGCTAGGGAAACCGGTGGCTGATCAAGCGTCCAATGGGCAGACACACTCTTCATAGTCTCTTCCCTAACCCCGTGACCGCTCCGCCCCCACAAACACGTGCACAGGCGATAAGCAATCCTGGCGCCTTGAGTTCCTGGAATCCTGTTTCCGACCGGTTGAGCAGGTGCACAAGGTCGTTGGCTTAGCAGGCGGTGATCCTCTCCGTGTAAAGATGCGTCCTGACGCCCCCGGGCATTCCAGAGGGTAAGATGAATCAGCCGTGTCCGCCTCCGCTTTGTCTGGCCGCACGTGCAAGCGAGCGAGGCGGGTTCGGCGCCTTTGTTCGCGTCTTTCTGCCGGTCCACGTGAGGGCGCAGTTTGGGAGCAATGCCGCATTCCATACTCCGGACGACCGGATGAGAGGCCTTTCGTCACAGCTCACAGTCGCCAGGAGCCGTTCCTAATCCTCTTCTCAGTACGACATCACCTTTGGGTCAAATATAGTTCGATGGCGCCTGCCGGGCTCGTCTGTTCCCGCTGTCGGGGCCTCCGATCACAACACTACACACTTCGGCAATTTATTCCACTCTCTAATCGATTTTGCAAAAAATGAGTGTTTAATTATATTTTAATATGCACGAAATTCTTTTACCTTTTTTCTATGGTTATAACGCGTCCTTGCTCCCGAAACAGGAGTAATATACTCATTAGTGTTTATTTTAATCAGATTATTATACATTAGGTACAGAAATTTCAACTTAGCTTCAGTCCGCCTTGTCTACACAGATTCTAGGCAAATAGAATTGATCATTGCTCTTGCACTACCTGTTGGTTTGTATCTGTTGCAAATGAACCGGGATGCGATCCCTTGCACTCTCTCTTGTTTGGAAATATTTTTGGCTGTAAATGGGTCTCATAAACAACAGGCATATTCTAGACGAGGCCGCACCAAACCCTTACACGCTGCCAGTGCCGCGTGTTTTGGGGCCTTTGGCAGTTTACGCCTCAAACACCATACACTCTTCAGAGCTTTCCCGAAAGTAATATTGATGTGGCCATCCGAGTTGAGGCGATTAGTTATCTGAACTCCAAGGTATTTTACAGACGAGGATTCTGGAAATGGTACTCCAGCTATACAATATGAATGAGCCAAAACAGTTTTCTTCTTACAAATTCTAAGTACCAAACATTTATTAACGTTAAGAATAATACCCCATTGGTATGTGGTATTATGACCTCACTATGTTACCTTTCGTGCTGGCGGATCAGCGCTCGACTATGCTCCGCGTTCAGTAGGCTCGCTTTGCATCGACAACTCTCCCAGGCCATCTAAAGCGACATTGTAAACTGGGTTGGGCAGCGCCGCCTACTTTTTGAAGCTTAGATTGATGCGATGTGTTACGTTCCACTACCTGTCCGAACTGCCCACTCTCGGAATCTAATCGTCACGCTGCCGTCACCCGCGTCATAGCGCGTGTCTTGCGGTCCATGCGGTTCATGTGGGAGAATACCGTGGGCAGAGCATTTCGTGCTTCGGCTTCCGCGGCCACTTACCTAGTGACCCTTTTGCATACCTGCTAATTGCTGCAGATCTTATTAGTTTATGGCGCAGTCGATGCGCCGCAGTCGCTGGTGGCTTCCGACGCCGGGCGTTGTGGCCAAACTCAGCCATCTTAGAAAGGAGCCGATGAGTTTTTTGTCGGAGGAACCCCTTTGCTTGGGGAAGAAAAGTTTTTCCGAGAATGATCCTGTTCGTTTATCTCTGCACGCATTACTAATAATAATTTGTTTTCGGGAAAAGAAAGGGTGTGCTATCCGTCTCTTATATCGTCGGACAGCTGAAGCGCGCCGTAAGGGAAGGGATAACGGAGGGAGTGAAAGAGGAAAGCAAGAAAGAGGTGCCGTACTGGAGGGCTCCGGAATAATTTCGACCACCTAGGGATCTTTAACCTGCACTGACATCGCACAGCAGACGAGCGTCTTTTGCGTTCCGCCTCCATCGAAACGCGGCCGCCACGGTCGGATTCGAACCAGGGTACTCCGGCTCAGTAGACGAGCGCCTTAACCACTGAGCTACCACTGAGAATAAGCCAAATTGAAAAAGAAATTGTTTTTTGGGGCAAAGGAAATGGCGCAATGTAAGCAAGGCCTCATTTCCGTTTCTTAAAGCCAGCAGTCATTTTCCTTCGCTTAAGGCGCGGTTCGAGTCGATCTCCATCGAGATATATGGGACAGGCGTCATTTGCTATCTTTAAAACCAGCTTTATTTTACTTTCCTTTCCTTATGGTGCGATTCGGGAGTCCACCGAGATATGTGAGACAGGCGTCATTGACTTGTTTGACCTCTACCTACATTCACGGTCAAACTTCCGGCCCTGCTCACAGCTCGAAATGCTGGTGAAATTAAGCTTTCCGCTTCAAAACTCCGCCAACGCTCAAGGACCGCCTCAAGAGTATGACGTGACTGCTTCAGTGGGTCCCGTCGGCGGCTTGGCGTTCCTCTTTCCGTATCACTTCGCATAATCGGACAGTGTTAGTTCTTCAATTGCGTTTTTATTTGTGTTCATTTTTCAATATTACAATCAGTTTATTTTTCGCTTTCTAAATTATTGCCTAATTTATTTTGTTTCTGACAAAATAATTATTCCTTATAACAATCTCAATTCAACACAATATACAAAAGGTCTTCCTTTATCCAGGTCCATTAAACTTTCCTCGATGGCCCTAGTATGGCGTGTTTGAATCCCGACCCAACGGCCCCGGTTCAATCCCCATCTCACTCCAAATTTCATTTCACCGCAGTAAATTAATAGAACATTCTTACATGTAAAAATTAAATTGGAAATTCGATTTTCGGGAAAGGAAATTGCGCAGTATCTGTCTCACATCTCGGCCGACACCTGAACCAAGTCGAAAGGGAAGAGAGAAAGCAGAGTGTGAAAGAAGAAAGGAAGAGATATAGTAATGAAGGGCTCCGGAATAATTTCGAGCACCTGGAGATCTTTAACGTGCACTGACCAGTCCAGTGTCTGATATCTGATTTAATATCTGCTACGGGTCCCATTTGGACCCAAGATATTCAACTTAATTTTGGAAACATGGCGGAGTGCTGGAAGCATGCTTCACCTCCGCCACAGGTTGGCCCGGTATTGCACTGCCTCCGGGATCGTCCTTGGACATTACAGCGCACCTTTTGCGTCTTTTCCTTTAATCTTTGCTCTCTTATCTTATCTTTCAACTCTCCTACTTTCAGCACGGGGTGCCTGGATCCCCGCACGGCCCCACTGCGCTATACGTTCATGAGCTCATGAAGTTCCATGACGTGGGCAGCCCGGTCAGTGGCGATCTTTTTTCTGCCTGGCGTAGTCCGTCGAGCGCAGTAGGAGTCCCACATAGTGGCCCACAGACAAGCACAATACCTTCGTTTAGCTCAATCTATCACAGGACATCGCATACTTGACACACTCAAATTTCGCATACAAGCAGCCGACCCCACACTACCGCCACTTCCCCACCCCATATACACACGCAGCTCCTTGTAGAACCCCTCCCTCGGAGCACCCACGCCACTTGCCACTCGACCCGCCGCCCAGCCCGTGTAATAGCTCTACACAAATACCATGGTTCGGAAGCCGACGCCGTATGGGAGGACGCAGTCTGCGCGGGCGAAGACGCGGCAAATGCATTCGTTCAACACACACCCCACTCTCCACATTACTGCCCCATCCACCCCGGAATCCTCGGAAGAGGCGGCAATAGCGCTTGCCCTTACACTAATGCTCGGTACATCGTACAAACTTGTTTCTCGACCCAGACAGCAACAACACTAAGCGCGATATCGGTTTGGTTTAGTTTATAGGAGTTTAACGTCCCAAAGCAACTCAGGCTATGAGAGACGCCGTAGTGAAGGGCTCCGGAAATTTCGACCACCTGGGGTTCTTTAACGTGCACTGACATTGCACAGTACACGGGCCTCTAGAATTTCGCCTCCATCGAAATTCGACCGCCGCGGCCGGGATCGAACCCGCGTCTTCCGGGCCGGCAGCCGAGCGCCATAACCACTCAGCCACCGCGGCGGCTTAAGAGCGATATCGATACGCAGACATAAGCCGCCCACCAGAGACTTGAAAATCCAGCAGTCTGAGAACAGCGTAGCGAAGCCGTCCGCCAAAATTTGTCATTTATTTGTCTATGTATGCAGAACAATATCAGTGCATAGGCATAACACAGATTCATTTCATCCCCGATGCATTTCATTCTATCAGCACATGTCGGGCTATAATCGTTACCACATGACATCTAGCCCATGTATTTCCGCTTTGCCCCTAGCGTAATAGTTTTTTGTTAAGTTTCTCTACCGCTGCTACAAGCCCGCCTTTCATCGTTTATTTCCGTCACGTGCAACAAATAATGCCCGGATACCGAAAAAATACACGGGGCGCTGCGTTTCGATGGAGACGAAACGCTAAGGCGCCCGTGTACTATGCGATGTCGGTGCACCTTAAAGATCACCAGGTGGTCGAAATTATTGTTGTTGTTGTTGTTGTTGCCTTGGTGATATGGCACACACCCACGACGGGGGATTGGCCAAGGGTCAGTGGGGAGACCCCATATAATAGAGCAAACTGGTGTGAAGCTAATGATTGTGCCTTGGGTGAAATTTCAGAGTAATTTAAAAGAAAAGGAGAAAACAAAATATCGAGACAGAATATCTGAGATTTAAATAAATAAATATATGAAAATACCCAAACGCTCTTTTGAATGCGGAAATTTTGGAAGCAATTAGCAAGAAAATCAGCCAGTAGCTGTTACATAATTGTGAAGGTACTCGCAAACTTGATGCAATGCAAAACCCCTGGCACTCGCGCAGAAAGAGAGGAAGAGGGGAACCGACAGTTAGACCCAACTTCATAATGGGAATTTCTAGGTGTGCTCTCCTCTGATCTGCAAACCTCCGGCAAGCGAGTAAGAATTGCTCCAAAGTTGCGACCTCCCCACCAGCCGCACAAGTTTGTGGAACTGAACTGGCATCTACATAAGTAAAGAATTAAATGGGGAATCCTGCACCGCATGAGTGTCATCGCTACCTCACACAACCGGGTTTTACACGCACGAGCTTTTCCATGGGTACATAAGATGTTGGTAGTCAACCGTAAAGAGTAAGGGATCGTTGCACGTGGTGGTTATAAACTGAAAACGCTGGAATTTAGTCATACCGAAAAGAACAAGATTAGGGATGCTACAGGCAACTGGTGCATTTAGAGCTGATTTTGCCAAAAAGTCTGCTGCTTCATTTTGTAAAATACCGCACTGGCCTGGTATCCAAACGAAGCGCACCTCTTTCACCCATCCAGGAATACAAAACTTTAGTGAGCGTCTCAAGAAAGCGTTTCGTGTGGACTCCAGCGCCAACAAAACAGAGAGAAAATCCAATAGGATTATCACCTGAGAAACAGTTGTAGAAATTTTCAAAGCGGCCAACCCAAGAGCGATAAACTCTCCTAGAAATAGGGTTGTGTAATCCGGGACTCTAACTGAAAAGCTCTGCTAGAGAGACTCTGAAAAAATACCAAAACCTGCCTTCCGGCCGGCCCCAGACGCATCTGTAGCAATCACAGTATGTTTCAGGTACTGGGCAAGGTGATCAAACAGGATTCCAGTTAATGTCCTTGAAGGCAGATACTTCGCATTAGGTGGGATATATAATCAAAAGTAATATCCACAGGGCATGCTGCCCAACCAACTCTGCATACAAAATTGAGGTCCACACTAAAGTTGGATAAATGGCTCTGAGTAAATACAACTTGAGGGAGGTGGAACAAGCTTGGCCAATGAGGAGTGAGAAAAAGGACTGGGTGCGAGATGAAAATAGGTGTAGCCACACCAGGAGCCGACTCAAATGAGCGCAAAAAAGTCCAGACAGTTAAAAGGTGAAAACGGGAGTTAAGGTCGGGAATACGAGCCTCCAAGTGCAGAACTACGGTGGAAACTGATTGAGGGAGACCTAGGCGGAGACGCAGTGCGCGCCTTTCTAACAGCAGCAACGGATGAAGCTTATATTTAGAGGAGCCAGAAAAAAGCCAAATTCCAAAATGGGTCTGCCATAGGCTTTGTAGAGAAGTACAAGCGTGTCCCGGCGCATGCCAAATTTCCTATTACTTTCTCGCAGTAGCCTACCTAGTCCATGCTCACCTTTCTCAACGTTAGTTTTGATGTGGGGCCGCCAATCCAAATTGGCATCATAAATGACGCCCAGATATCTCAGCGATTCTACCTTAGGTATGCTGTCCGAGCGATAGTTTAGCGATATATAAAGAGGCATGGTGGTTTTAAAAACCAGCACACTGCTTTTGTGCACATTTATTACCAAATTTAATGTATCCAGCCAAACCTCTAAAGCAATAAAGTAATCCTGGAGAGAACGATATAGGGCATGAATGTCTGCTGCAGAAGCAAAGAAGGCTATGTCGTCTGCGTAAACATATACTGTAACATCAGGGTGCACTAGAATGTCGCACATCAGCAGATTGAATAGAAGCGGCGAAAGTAAAGAACCTTGTGGCACGCCTCTGGTTTGGGCATAGGTGTCTGAGGTGAAGGAACCGTCAGAGCAAAAGAACTACCGTCCTGTTAAAAATTTGCTGATCCATGCATAAATGTAGTACGGCGGGTGTAATAATGCCAATTTAGAGAGAAGGATCGAATATTCAACACTCTCGTATGCATTAGCAATGTAAAGCGTCAAAAATGCTGATACTTCTGTCTTGCGCATAGCAAGGCGGACTCTGCTCTACAAATCGACATGGGCAGACCAAATGGAGCATCCCCGGCGAAAGCCAATATGGACAGAGCTCAATGCGTTCACTACGGAAACATGCGCGGTTAGGGAGCTCTGCACAATTCTTTCTATGAGCATCACGAAATTGGACGTTAGAGCTATCGGCCGAATGTTATCAATATGGAAGCCTTCTTTGAATCTTTTAAGAGCAATATTATTTAGCCACCTTCCAGGAGTGCGGTAACCATGCAGTTTCCAATGATGTATTGACAAGATCGAGGAGGTCCTGAGTGAAGTCTTGCGCTAAACATTTCAACATACCGACCGTAACACCACCTCACCCGGAGCAGAGGATTTCATCAAAGAAACTGCAGTTGTTAACTCTGATTTTTCAACCACAACATAGTCTAAGCAAAGGTAGGGGCGAACAGAGAGACTCTACGCTGCTCCTGAAAACGTGAAGCAAGCCATTGAGCAATTCGCTCTAACTCATCTTTCGCCTCATGTGGAGACAGCACCACCGAGCAGGTTAATTGCATGGCTGAGGAGTTCACATTCCGTTCCATAAAACGTTACAAAGCCTTCCTATTTTTTGTGTTTGAAAAACATGGGTTCAAATTTTGATAGTAGTCATCCTTTGCCTTTGCTATGGTTGTTTTAAACGAGGCCGAGAAAAATTTGTAGTTGTTCCAATTTGCCGGGCTGTGATTATGCGAAAGGGTCCTCCACACTGCTTTCCTACGAAGGAAAGCTGTCTCACATGCGTCGCTCCACCATGGGGATGGTGATTTATTGCAAATAGCGGAACGCACAGTGAACTGGGAGCAGTCGGTAGCCTTCAAAATTGAATAAAACACTGGCTGAGCCCGGTCGGTCCTACATGAACAAGGATCAGATGTAAGGGAGGCGCGCAAAGATGATTTGTAGGCTGCAAGATTAACTAATTTTCGGGCAGAACCGTGACCTCGGAAGGGCCTCACCAACATGGTGAAAGTAATTGGCAGGTAGTGACTAGATGTGCCACAGTCAATTGTGGACCATGCCCCTATACCTACTCCTCTTGCTGCCAAGCACAAATCGAGTACTGAGCTCGAGTGTCTGCGGATGAAGATTACGGCCCGAGAATTGCAACACCGCACACCATTTGCAGACATCCATGCCCATTACAAATGTCCATGCGAATCAGTATAGGAACCCCAGACGACGTGATGTGAGTTGAGGTCCCCAGCAATGATTACCCGGCTAGAGTTTGCAAGTAAGCTGTCTTGGTGGTCTTTTCTGCATACTTTATTTGGAAAATATACGTTTGCGACTGTGACAGCACAGCAGTGCGGCAAAATGAGATCTATAGCTAGAAGCTCGCTATCAGGATCCATTACTTTTTTCAGTTATTAAAGCCTGGTGACACAATTTTGATGAAATCAGGGTCACCAACCCGCCGCCCCTACCATTTATGCGGTCCGCACGGAAAACACGAAACCTGTTTAAAGAAAATGACTTAACAGGGGAGAGCCAAGTTTCTTGCAAGAGCACAATATCTGGGTTATGAGAAGATAGAATTTTTAAATCAGGAAGAGAAGATACAATTGAGCGGCAATTCCATTGGAGGCCCTTTACACCCGCCATGATGCCTATTCGAGAATAGAGGCTGAAACAGCCTCTTGTAGTATATCTGGCTTGGAAGACACACTAGAAGGCCCTTTTTTGGTCTTGAGCTGGGGAACGGAGGACTTAGAAGGAGAGGTTGAAGCACGACGCTTCTGCCTAGGATAAGACATTTCTACATCATTAGTGCAAACAGTGTTGCGAGAAAGACTTACAGGGGAGCTGTCGAGAGGCGGCACGTGAGACGGCACCTTGGGTGATGGCGTGGCAAGGAAACTTTGAGCACAAGCTTGCTGTGATGTTGATGCTGGTGGAACTACAAGCTGAGGTTGAGAAATAGCCTGATTTGCAACAATATCAGACAACGCCTGCATGAAGCTGCTGAGCATGCGCTCGACCACAACCCAGAGTGCTTTTTCGACGGTTGACACTATTGTGGCCGATAATGTGGCCTCGTGGTCAGGAGAAGAGGAACGCACAACGCTGGCATATGAATATTTTCTGCGGTTAAGCAGTGCATAAGCGTCTGCCCGTGAGCAGAGATTCTGCTCAATTCATTCCAATAAACTTTGCTCCTACGACCTACTTTCACAAGTGGCATCATCGGCGCTGTGACTGTTACTGCATAGACAACAGCTTGGTTGTTCAGCGGTGCAGCTGTCTGAAGAGTGACCTTCGCCAAACACCCGGCATCTGGTCGCCGACTAACAGGCTCTACCACTATGTCCAAATCTCCAACAGTTGGTACATTGCAGGGGTCGAGGATGCAGCGGGTCCAAGCGGTAGACAATTGGCCAAATTTTCAACTCCGAGGGGCATGTGCAACCAGCAAAAGTTATGACTGACTCCGTTGCAACACGTACTCCAGCCATCTCGCGAGAGCAGCGGTATACAGAAATAATCCCCGTCCCGGCTTCCTGGAACTCCTCCAAATTTTTTGAATTGCAGCTGATGGGTCCACTCCACGTACAATGACCATAGAGCACGCATGGTTCTCAGGAATGAAGGCTTTAACCGGCAGAGAAGTGAAGGTACTAAACCGGAGCAGATCCGACACACACTCAATGTTTGCTGATTTAGAAGTAATGCCACGCCTTCCAAAAGATCGCACTTCAGAGATGCCGAGATAGTGACTGGTTAGACTTTTCTGTTGTTCCTGTATTGTTTTCGGATTCTTCATTTTGAGAATGCCATCTCCAGTCGGTACGAGCGCCACGGGAATTTAATCAACACCATTCTTTAGAAATGAATTCAAAGGCAAGCTTTCGGCCGGCAGGCTGGCGAACCGTACTGCCGAGCCTCCTCCCTGGGAAGTGAAAGTTGCCTACACACAATTCACCGGCAACCTTACATCACCCCAGTCAGCACAGCCACCCTGAATCCTGGCAAAAACCCCATGAACGTGCAACGGCCTCACCAAAAGAAACACCCGGCACCACCAAGAAACGAAGCAGGCAGGCGGTGACGAAGCAGCAGCAGCCACGACTGATGTCTTCCGGAGCCATCCATTGCGGCACTTCTTCTTTTCTTCTTTCACTCCTACATTTATCCCTTTCCTTACGGTGCTATTCAGATGTCCGCCGATATGTTCGACAGATACTGCATCATTTCCTACCCAGAAGACCAATTTTCATAATTTGCCAATTTATACATCCTTTATTTTGTAATAAAATAGTAATATCTGTGGTTTAACGCGGCAAAGCTACACTGGGGCTATCAGGGATAGCGTAGTGGAGGACTCAAGATAAACGTTGACATGCTGGGGTTCCTCAATGTGCGCTCACATCGCACAGTACACGCTTGTTTTTGCAGTTCACCGCCATCGAAAGGCGGCCTCCGCGACCGGGACCGTACCTCCACCTTGGGATCAGCAGCCGGTCGCCACCGCCACTGAGACATCATGAGGGGTCTTATTCAGCATCTGCTGTCAGAGATAACGAATGCCTCAGGATGTAAATGCTGCACAACGTGGTTGGGCCGTTGCGTGTGTGTTTCATAGATTTAAGGTACATGACGCAAAGTTAGGCTATCTTGGCTAGGTGGTTTAAGAGTTATATCAATGCTAACAATTTGATTAAAACCCTAAGCAAACTTGTAAAAGGTGGAAACTCTTAACGAACGTAGGATTTCACATCAATTCGGAGTATAATACTTTAGTATTCCCGAAAGCCAATTACAGAAGTGCCAATAAGTTTAATCTTAGACACCAAAGTTCCTTCAGTTTTGTTGTCGCATAGAATAGATGTCGTTTTCGAACTGGCTAATGCAAACAGCTTTCACTGGATAAATCTACGCGCGAGTACGTCTCGGTTTTTGTTAAAAAGAATAAAAAGTATGCCGGCTCGCAAAAAAAGTGGGGCTGGAGAGAGCCCCGAACCGCTTTCGGAACGATTCCTTATCATCGTTCGGTTCGGATTCAGTTCCAAAATTACGAAAAAGATATGGGTTCGGTTCGGTTCAGAGGCAAAAATATAGTTCGGCTACGGTTTCGGGTTCAAGTGCTGTTCCGGTCCGACACCCTGGTTTCATCCGAGATCTGAACCCAAAAGCTCTACCCCGAGCATCCTGCCCTCTCGTATCCTAGGTGTAAATCGCCCGCTTACTTATCAAAAGGTAGACGAAATCCAAGCAGTGGAGATTAGTAGCGACGCGCGGCTAGAAGCGGCCGCACCTGGCGTAGACGATGCGAGGTGCAAGCCTGCGTAGACCGGTTATGTAGAAAACTGGCCACATGACCAAGCGCAGCCAATGGGCGTGGGGCACTGGACGTGGTACTGTCGCAATCCTAAAGATGGCGCTAGCAGCTCTTTGAGATTAGTGTTCCTGTATATGCTCCCGCAGAGAGCAGATTTGCGCGAAGGTCCGCCATCATGTTCCAATCTGTGCGGGAAAGCCACCGCTCGTGAATACAGGGGCTGCGTACATGGGTTCGCTGTATAGAGCGCTTGGGCTTGTTATTTTATTTCCCTACAATTTGCGCTCCATCGCAATTTCTTTAACGTATAACGCCAAAAACTAATTGTGATTTTCAGAGGGTGTGCATAGAGCGGGAAAGAAAATCGCCAAAGCTTACCAGCAAATTGTAGTCATGACAAATTGACGAAAAATACTAGAAACGGCCCGCGAGTTTTTTTTTTTTGGAACGAGTAATTTCAGATGAGCAAGCAGTCCCGTTCCGGATGGGGCGACGTCTGTACCGTACTGTCTCCCTCTGTGCGGGTCTTGAGAAAAAAAAAAGAGTACTGCGATGAATTGCTTTTTTTCACCACTAGCACCGCTGCGTGTTCTGTGCTAGTTATGCACGGAAAATATAAAAACGCATCTCTCTGTGACCGCATTACAATGATTTTGCAGCTTGTTACAGGCAAGCAGACTACAGCAACACCAATGCGTTGAACCGGCGAGTCTGACTTAACGAAAAAATTTCAAACTCAATTGTTTGCGTAAAACATTTTACAAAATGTACCCCGTTGCTAAATGCAGATAAATAACAAATCTATAAAGGACCTTGAAAGTACTCTTCCTCGTTGATATTATTAGCTTGCCTAATTTTTATTAAAAAGCATTATCTTTTCATCTGAGTTTTTAAGGTATATTTCGTCGCGCTTAACGCGGCCCATTCTTAAAAGCCACTTTAATCGCCGACGCACTTCGGCCCCTGAACGTCCTAATGGCAGTCCGTAAAACGCTTTGCCGTTTCCAGTGCGATTGCTGCTGTTTGGCGCACTGCACGCAGTCATAGCTGATGACTGTGTGGCTCACTTCCACAGCAGGGCACCAAACCTCACGCCACAGGTGTGCAGGGGAAATGTGTGGAATGTAGCCGACAGCGTGGGCTCACGTGTGGCATCGACCTGGCGAGGGGTCGCTCGGCACGGCGCCTGTCAAGTCAGCTTCCCCGCGGAAAATTGAACAACTGACGTCACGAAAATCATGTGACCGCCTATCAGCGAATGTTCTAAGCGTAGATCAAGTTTTTCTACGCTTAATCCTTCTCCAAGCAGTTCTGCAAGGACCTGAAAGGATAAAAAACGTACTGGATTACTGAATTGCTCTTTACTGAAAATTTTTCTATCAAAGCAAGAAAACCGCGTATGTGAAGTTGTTCTCGGCTGTTTGGTGATCATCGAAATGTATACTTACCCGTAAAAATAGTTTGACGCCTGCCGACTTATCGCATTTCCATAACCACATCGGAATTGGACAGATTTAAAAGGTGTGAACTATCGGTTAAGGACCCAGGGGAAGAGAGAGGCGCCAGTGCGCATGCTCAGGACCATTACCATTGCATTTGCCCGTCCCTTCTGCACGCAAGGAATCAGCAGTGTTTCGTTGATGAGTTAAGTGACGTTTAGCGCAGGGGTCTCTATAGCATATCCCCTTGCGCAAGAAAAGGAAACCCGAGTACAGCCGCGCGGCGCTGCGCCCGTACCATCGTGGGGTAACTCTCCGCGTGGGCTACTCGCGGTCAACGCTTCATGCAAACCTCAACACACAAATGAGACCAGAATTGCCGCAGAGTAATGAATTTAAAATCGGAAGTAGAAGCACTCACCTCAAGTTTCCTTCTTTTAGCAAATGCACTTCTTGGCGGTGGTGGCATGCTTCTTTTGTGCAAAAATAGTGAAGGAACCGCGTCATGGTTCAGCCATGCCCCTTCTACAGAAACCTCTAGCGATCGCATTAGGGACAAGCTCTGCACGTAGTCGCTGTCACGAAACTGCTCTGAGCAGAGTACACTTGCTTTGGTCAGCTTGAAATTCTCCCTCTTCACAGCGACGACCCACTGCGCTGTGAGCTTTTGATCTTTCGGGAAAGTGTGGAAGACGACATCGTCGCGGCCGTAGGTGCTCATACACCCGAACGCACAGCAGTACCTCATGTTAGATCGGCTGCACGTGGTCGGATGCTCAAAACTTGGCTGAAACACTTTGGGACGACCACAACGCAGGCAACACGAGGAACAACGCGCGCTGAAAGCACGTTCAGGTGACTCGGAGGGTCTCCGGCTCCTCATAATGACGTCACGCGGGCCGACAAAGAGGAGGTTTTCCTCTCTGCTGTTCTCCTCTCCTGCGCTCTCTCGGGACACGGGAGATTTGAACTGCGCGCATTCAATCTGTGATTGTGGCGGTGCTTTTGCAACAATTGAAAAAATAACTTCACAAGCATGATCAACAATGTGTCTACTTCAAAAGCCTAGAAGGTTAGCAGATTTGAAAACCAACTGTCTCCCTTTAAGCTGAACCTTTTTCGTTAGCCTACACGTTTCTGCCCCTTAGGTGAGTACCGGTAAGATAAAGCTGCTGTACCCTTTTCTCGTGCGGGGTGTTGGTAACCTGCTATTCAAGATCTGAGAGAACCAGCCATATGCACTCCACCCCATTCTTATCCTTCTGGTTATTTCCCTGTCATGTTTCGGATCAGCTGTCACACTCTGCCCTAAATAAAAGTATTCCTTTACCACATCCAGCACCTCGTTGTCAATTGTGAACTGCGGTTCCCTTGCTAGACTGTTGACCATTACTTTGGTTTTCTGCATGTTAACTTTCAGACCCACCGTACTGCTCTGTCTGTCTAACTCATTGATCATGATTTGCAGTTCATCTCTTGAGTGACTCAGCAAGGCAATGTCATCAGCGAATCGCAGATTGTTTAGGTATTCTTCATTAACTCTTATCCCCAACTGTTCCCAATTCAGGCCTCGGAATACCTCCTATAAACATGCGACTATTGGTTTCCTTAATATATATATATATATATATATATATATATATATATATATATATATATATATATATATATATATATATATATATATATATAGCACTATTTTGACTTTAAGGCTCATCTACAGGCTGATTCCGCAATGCCTGTATAACTGCTGAGGTTTCCACTGAGTCGAATGCTTTCTCATAATCAATGATGGTTATATATAGGGGTTTGTTATATTCTACGCATTTCTCTATCATCTGATTGATATTGTGAATACGGTATATTGTGGAATATTCTCTATGAAAGCCTGCCTGATCATTTGGTTGATTAAAGTCTAAACTTGCCCTATTAGCGATTACCTTAGTAAATACCTTCTAGGCAACGGAGAGTAAGCTGATCGGTCTGTTTTTTTTTCAAGTCCTTGGCGACTACTTTCTTATGAACTGATATTGTATTTGCGTTCTTCCAAGCTTTTGGTACAGTCGAGATCATAAGGCATTGCGTATACAGAGTGGCTGGTTTGTCTAGCAGAATCTCCCCTCCGTGTTTCAACAGATCTGCTGTTACCTGATCCTCCCCAGCTAGATTTCCCCTTTGCATTGCTCCTGAGGCTTTCTTTATTTCCTCTTTCGTTACTGGCGGGATGACGCATTGCTGTGCGCTGCTGTCTGTATCATTAACGTTCTAGTTACATTGGCTACTCTAAAGATTTGTGTAGAACTCTTCGGCTATGCTAACTATCTTATCCATATTGCTAATAACATTGCCCTCCTTGTCTCTTAACTCATTCATCTGGTTTCTACCTATGCATAGTTTCCTCTTCACCGCTTTTATAAGGCTACCTCCATTCATTAGAGCATGCTCGATTCTCTCCTTATTAAACTTTCTTATGTCGGCCATCTTGCGCTTACATATTAACTTCGATAGCAGAGTTCTATTCTGTCTGTAGTGTTAGACGCCCTCACGTTTTGACGTTTCTTAATCAGATCTTTCGTCTCCTGAGATAGCTTCCGGGTATCCTGTCGAACCATCCTACCGCCTATTTCTATTGCGCACTCCGTAATGATATGTGTCAAATTATGGTTCATTTTATCAACATGAAGATTATCTTCCTCAGTTAAAGGTGAATATCTGTTCTGCAGCAATATCCTGAATTCCTCTAAATGTTTAAGGCCTGAAATTTGGTGTCGTTGCCTCTGTATTGTCTAGGTAAATCCCTGCCTGGAGCTATTGTACACGCACTACATACTTTCAGCGAGCGGAAGGCCGTGCAGCTGTGCCACAACTGAGAAGCAGCAGGCAGTCTTGAAGATGCACCAAGGCACGCAAACGGTGATGGAAACAAGCATATTTGCAGACATAAAGTTCATAACCGAATAATGTGATTGTTCTTTTGTTGTCCTGGCACCTGGGAATTTTGTATTATTACGAAAACATTACGAGCATCATTAAGAAAACTAATGTCTTAATGTGTTTCCGTGTGTGTGTCTGTCCATGTGCGTGTTTATACTAAGAAATGGTACAAAAAATACTTGCGAACAACCTCGGCTCCAACAGTCCCTCGGAAAAAGCCGCCTGCCAGGGCAGTAGTGGATTACTTTACCAGTGCGCTAGCAATTTGGTTGCGGCACTCTGTAACCGGTGTCTGCATATACGCCAGTGCCATGACTGTGTGCTAATGCTTTCGCATTCATACACATAAGTAGCGTGAAGTGTATCTGCCAATTTTTTTAGTTCCTCATCTCAGCTGCTGTAGAGTGAGCCTCTTCATGACGCACACATTTGGTTCTTGCGCGCCATTGCCGCAGATTTAACTAAACATTTTCAGCTAAAAAATAGCGATGCCAGTATTAACAATCAAAAAGAGAGTACAGAAGCATGGAGAACATATCAGCGGCTTACCTACGATTTGCTGTTCCTGAAAGCAGCAGACTTTATAAGGCAGTTGCAGAGCATATGCTGTCAATACCTAGAGAATATGTGTATTGTGGTGTGCACCCTGCAGTCACTAAGAAAAGTGTTAAATTCATTTTAACCGGTAGTTCGAGAGTTGAAGCATGATGCTTGGCCTTTGGCATTGTGCCATAAATCCAGTGGGTGCACAGTGCTACTACCTTGTGATGATGCATTAATAAAGTTCGGTAATGTGACTAGCATTTGTAATCATCTGGTTAAAACTGGGCTGTAAAAGATATATGTTTATGCTTGCTGACTCGTTTCAAGCCATGTACACAGTTATTGACATCTTAGATATGTAAAAAAAGCAATGCAGTATTTGACATCTACGTCCATTGAAGTGCATTGATACCCTGCTCAAATTCTAGGAAGCGGCGTGCAGTCTTCATCAATGCATCCATGAGGACACCGTTGAACACTTGAAGCGCAAAGTAGATTTGCTACAGAAGCATATCAGGGAGCTGAAAACACAGCTGGAAGGTGTTGTTGGTGAGCATCTCATTTTAAACTCGATTTAGATCTTGTTCCGCGTGAGGCACTGAACGTATTAACGTGCTTGTAGAGCAGGTAGGAGGGATGTAAATACAGTGCACAGTGATGCAATTTCCTCGAGTCCTTTTGGAGCAAGAAAATGAGATTTCGTAGCGGTCAGAAAGTTTAATCTGGAGCAGAAAAACAGGCATTTGCACCATCGGGACACACACTTTGGAGGGGTAAACTGTGCTTCAGCGAAGCAGCATAGCCTAGGATCACTAAATAGTCTTTATTTAGTGACTTTAGTACAACCGATGCAAACTCAAAACACGATTCCTGAAAAAGAGGAAAATCCATTGACAAAATAGTGCATGTTATGCTTAAATAACAATTTGTTAACGCTCCTTATCAATGTACAAAGTTCGAGGCCAACCGCATCAAATTGTATCATATAATTGGCGTGTGGGAACAAGCTCTCAGAGCTAGTGCCCCCACTTTAGGAGGGCTATCTTCATAACAATCGATGCTTGGCTGCATTTTTTCGAGACAACACGAACTGGACAACCAAGTGGAGAGACGGCCGTTGCGCTCGTGTCGTCTGTCCTAAAGTCAGTAAATTTTTTTTTTATTTAGTGACTATAGTTTGTCCTTTATATTTTAATTTTGTGTTGTATTTCTTGCGTAAGGTTTTCAGACTTGTTTTTTTAATGAATGCATGCATATGATGCAAGGGCACACTAAATCAATCATTGTTTGGCAGGTTAGCTTTGCTTCTATAAATAGTAAAAAGCAAAGTTACATGCCAGTTAGGTCTAGATTATTTAACATAGCTGGATGTAGTAGCATTTGCCTTTTGGTGCGATTGGCATAGCGATCACATCACTGTGAGTATGAGCCTGAAGGCATTAAAGCTTACTGTGGTCTAAACAAGAGGAAAAATTATGTATACTAGTAGTAAAATGCCATCTCTTTGCATACGTTTTCAGCTGCACAAACATTTGATGGCATGAAGCCAAAATATCAATGTTTGTGTTAAGTTTTTATGTCTGTATTTTTCTCACTTTTTTTTCTTCTACTAATTGTTTGTCAATTTAGGCAGAACTGACTTAATGACATGCAGTTTAAAATGTTTGGAAATCATTCCCAGAAAGAATTAAAAATAATGCTGTTTTTTGAGTACTTCACTAGATGCCTTGTTGCTCCTTGGGTGGCGATGGTCTTGCATCACTAACGCACATTTACAGTTCATCTGTTCTCAGTGACAAAAAAAACTAAGTGCGTGGCGTGGTTGTTTTACTTATTTTTGTTTTTCAGGCAACAAGCTTGCGCACCTTGCCCCCGACCAAGTCCAGAATGTTGCTAACTGTGATCTGCGCGGCAATAGGTGGACTAACAAAATTGTCCAGAAAGCCCTGCAAATGCGCTTGGCATGTGGTAACAGGGGCTCCAGCCCTCAGAAGGAGGACGTTATTCCTTTACCGTCAGAACACACTCTGCAGAGGCGTATCGAGGAAGTAAAGTTTGAAGCAGGTGTGTATGAAAACTTCACTGGCTCATGTTGCCTCTAGGGACTTATTAGGCAGCAGTGTAAGCACTACATACTTCACTTCCCTTTATTTTTAAGGAATCCTTGAGGAATTGCTGCCTCCACTCAAGGCCAAGCTCGACACAATGAGGCCAGAGGAGAAGCATTGCGCAATCTTGGTTGATGAGATGCAGCTCACTGCTGGAATCGACTTTGACCCCACTGTCAAGAAACCAATTGGCCTTGCAACGACTCCACTCTCCGATCCAGTGCCTGAGGGCGAGCTGACCTATGTGACACATGGTCTAGTCATCTTGCTTACTGGACTGTCGTCTCGCTGGAAGCAAGTTGTTGCCTACCACCTGACAGGGGCGTCCAATCATATTTTCGGCCCTTTTAAGCCTATGCGTTCATGCATTTTGTGTCGCTGCAACCGAGCGAGCAATCTGTTGTTACATGGAAGGATGAAAGAGAGCGAACGCGGAGTGCAGCAGAGGGTGAATGAAAGTTTTTTTGAAGAGAGTGAGAGTAAGAAATCGGAGGAAGGTAGAACAGAAGCATGCGGAGGAAGTGAAGGATGAGGGTACCAAACTAGAAAACAAAGCAGCATGAGGGAAGGTCTGTCGGGAATGGGTAAGAGAGGTCTCTCGTACCCTCCTTCCAGCTCTTCCTATGCCAGAGCTGATCGCTTGAAGAAGGCTGTAACGAGGAGAGTGTGCACTGCAGTGGGAGGCCGGGAGGGGTTCGCTGGTGTGATAACACAGAGTGTGAAAGCGACCCAGCATGCCACAAAGGAATCGTCAGTGTGGTATGCTAGCAGTTGAGCGCCATAGATTCAGTCACCCTGACGGGAAGGTGTCGAGGTGAAGGAGTTTATTTTCGTAGGGCATTTCAGAACAAGTTACTCGACAGCCTGTTCTAATTTGCATTGTGTTATCGTTTTGCCTTCAGGTTGATTCCAAAGCATAATTGTCGCAGTAAGAGATGATATCACTGCAAAGAAGAATATCTCAACAGCTGAGCTCGTAATTTGCACTACAAAAAGTGTAATTACCAACCAATTTTTTTAATATTCCTCTATGTGCACAGTGGAAAGCCAAAGTAATCGAGCGTGATGTTGGCATTTGTGCCTGTTATGATGCCATTGAGCTTTTTTGAACTAAGAGGTTTACTGAAAGAGAAACCCCGAAACTGCCTGAGAAGTACACATTTTTTAAAAAGTTTGGTGGGTTTATTGGGTTTAATGTCCCAAATCTACTCAGTCTGTGAGGGATGCTTTTTCTTAAAGTAAAAGAATTTTCACAGTATTCATCATGTATGAAAAAATTTCTCTTATCATTTAATTAGGACTTGTGTCACAAAGTAGCTGCCGAAGCACTCTAGGACTTTCAGGACGCAATAAAGATTGCAGCACTTTCATTAAGCTCAGGGAAAACAGCATGTGAGGGCCCGTGGTGGCTGAATATTGTTTTTCCTGTGAATTCTTCTTCCGTGGAGAACTGTGCCATGCCAGATATTTGTAGTGCGGTTGTTCTTTCTTAATGCTGCTTTGTTTTAACACTTTTGTATCGCCTTTCAGTCATCAGCTTCTCTGCCCACTTCTCTTTCCATTACCAACTGAAAACGTGACTGCAGCCTTGTGTACAATCTATATCAGCATAAACCTCATCTTAGTACATTTTTTTAGTAAATCAACATCAACCCATTTCACATTTTTTTTTTGTTTTCATTCTGTTGCAGGGGTCTCCATTGATGGCACTTTTTTGAAAGATTTCTTGTTTTCTGTGACAGAAAAGTGTGAAGCGGCTGGGTGTCACGTGGATGCATTGATTACTGACATGGGACCGAGCAAAAAGGCACTGTGGAAGATTTGTGGGATCTCTGCAACTCGCTCAGTCAAGCCCGTGGTGTCGTGCAGGCATCCGTGTGCGGCCAACAGTGTTCGACAGCAGTACTTCTTGGCTGATGCTCCACATGTTCTAAAAAAGATAAGAGGTCACCTAGTGAGGGGCCAGTCATTCTTTCTGCCATCGTGACCAAGTAAGAGCTTCCAACTGACGAGGTGGGTGCAAGCACAGATTCTATACATTCTATCCACATACGGTCAGGGTAATCAAGCTAGCACTCTGTATTGAGGAACCTAATTCTGTAATGATGGATTTAGTGGGCATGATTGAATGCCACATTAACTTGCATTTTACTTCAAAATTCAGTTTTGTTGAAAATCATATTTAACTGTGCAGTATAACAGGGATATTGTGACATTGCTGGAGCTGAGGTCTTTTAAAATACGGCAAGGTTTAAACCATTTTCAAATCTGCTTTGTGCTTCTCGCAGGTGTCTGTGAAGCACATCAGGGAACGTTCTGTAATCGACGCAGAACGGGACCTTAAGTTGACCCCTCACCTGAAGCCTTCATACCTGGACCCTGAAAGTTTTGCCAAAATGAATGTGGCATCTGCGGTTGCAGTTCTGAACCACAGTTTTGGTGCTGCTATGCGTACCCTAGTGAGTCTTCGACTCCTGCAATCTGAGGGTTTCACCACAGCTTGGTTTGTAGAACGTGTGTTCGGGTAGTTTACACTAATGACATCACGGTATATCGGCACTGCAATGACCCTTTTCAAGCAGGATGCGCATGATGAGGCAGTGGCTTTTCGCAAGGAATTCATGGAGATTTTCGCACACGTTTCCATAAAATCCTTCAACGCGAAAAAAATGTGCAAGCCTGTCCAAGTTGGTGTGCTCATCACAACGTCTAGTGCACTCCACATTCAACACTAGCTTCTAAGTGTGCACAAGTTCAAGTTTGTGTTATGCAGGCTGACACAGGACGCCCTGGAGAACTTCTGCTGCATTCGCTCGAGACACCCAGTGCCGAGGCCACTAGAGTTTAAACTGATGCTGAGGCTCATAATGTTGAGCCAGTTCTTTAAACCAAGCACTAAGGGCAACTATGACATCGGTGGCTCAGTAGACCTTATTGAGTTTGTTGAAATAAAAAAGCAGCTTTGAAGAACGGTGTGAAGGCAGCAGAAGATGGGCTCTGGACGACAGCCTTCTCGACGATGATGCTCCCCCTTGATGAGGTGCAAATGGAGTCGCTTGTCTATGTGTCCGGGTACATCACCCATATCGTGACCAAGAAGTACAAGCTATGCAACACATGCAAGGAAAGTCTTAAAGCAGAGCCTGTAGAGCAACACGACCAGCTTTTAAAGCTGAAGTCGTATCGGTCGCATTCACAACCGAGCCCCCTCACTCGTCCTTCACGTCACGTTGTGAGCCTGTTGCAGCGTGCCGATAAGGTCTTCCGTGACCACAAGCATTAGACATTAGCTGTTTCCCTCTCCTCGCTTACGAATGCTACCTTGGACACGTGCAAACTTTCATACAGCTTTCCACATTGCCATGATCTGCAAAGGCGCCTAGCCCAAGGTTTCCTCATGCTGCGGCTAAGAATTGCACTACGGAAGCTCAGCAGCAAATCAATGACCGCAAAGGCGAGATGTCGATCCAAAAGTGTCGGGATGAGAGCGGCTTTGTCTCAGATTCGTTAAAAGGTTAGTTGACTGCAGTGCACAAAAGTGAGAGCAAACAAAAGGCATTCCAAAATGAACGACTTGGGGTTAATTTAGGTCACCTTGAGACGTTTAACATATGCCGAAAATTCGTCCACGTGGGTGCTTATGTTTCTTGCCTCCATCAGAATGTGAGCGTGAGCTGGTGCCCTGAAGCAAAGCTCATGCAGAAGAGAGCGATGAAGAAGTACACGTAGCATCGGATAAAGATTGTTCTAGGCTTCATTTTGTCGGCCTCACATCTAAAAATGGCACAGCCATCTAGGAACGCGGAACGAAGCCCCGTTATCACCTCCGGAACAAAATAAAGGACATCAGGGTGCAGTTGCACACGTTACTGCAGGCATTAAACGTGAGCAACGATCACGGACGAGATCAACAAGCCGATGAAGCACTACATGTCCCACGACTACTGCTTCAAGAGTCCGGCAAGACAACAAGCGGCGACTACGGCCCTAGCTGTACACATAAGCCATGAATCCACCCATGTAGAGACGAAGACAGCGGAACACGTCCCTATTCTTCAACTGACATCCTCCGTGTGATTGCAGAAATGCTATGCCAACTCGCCCAAGCTCTGCTACGGAACACACATCCACTTCAAATGCATTCGTCTGGAGACACGGCAACAGCAATTCGCACCTTTGAAGGTACCATGTGAGAGAGCCTGACAGGGTGGCTTGAAGAGGCCGAACGCGTCGCCTCCCTCATGAACTGGATGGAACGCCTCACGATGCTGAACGCCATCACGTGACATCGCGATGCAGCGGTTGACTGTCACAAGTCCTACAGAACTCATATACATGATTGGAGCACCTAGATACAAGCAATTGCTAAGCGATTCAAGCGCAAGATGACCTAGTGACGCAAGGTGACATAGTGGATGTTATTGAAAAGGCCGTATTTGTGAGGCTGTTTGCCGAGGACTGTTTTTCAAAGAGGAAGTAAGCAACCATGACCTTTTGTGACAACAAAAATCTGTGGCAGCAGTTGCGGACTCGTGTGAGCGCTGGAGTATGGACATTGGGCAAGAGAAAACTGTATTCTTACAAATAACAAACAAAGAGCCCAGGATTCGTAGTTATACACTTCGCAACTGTCCTATTTTTTTACTTCGAGAGTTATAAATACCTCGTATTAACCCTCACGAACAAAGTTACTTGGTCCTTTCATATAGATGACATCAGCTCATCAGCATGAAGAAAATTATGGTTTATTAAAAGCTTTGAAACCCTCCCATCAGCATCAAAATCACTGCGTACCTGACTTGTGTGAGGTCTCGACAAAAACTTACAGAAGACACTTTGTCGAGACTTAAGTGTGAAACGGCGGAAGCCTGACACCATTGCCAATGGCAATTTGTTGCGTCGGAAACACCACGGAGGCACACAACTCGGACGCGCCTCGCCACCCTGATGCATGCGACTGTACACGCTCAGCCTCTCTTGAGCGCTGCTTTCGTTCAGCGATTGCCGCACGTCACGTGTTGGGAGACACTGGTTTGGCGACACGAGGAATCCTTCCCGCACGATACCGCAAAGTAAACTGCCGCCGCCGCCACACCCAAGCAGACGGTCGCCATGCGTGCCTCGCGACAGTTACGTCTGGCCACACAGTGCCCAATCGGGAGGCCACCTCAACCAGTGACGTCACGACACAGAGGAGACCAATCAGGAGGCCGAAAAGCTGTGACAGTTTCTGCTAACAATAAATAACCTTGACAATGAACCATTAGAGGCTTCCGCCTTAATATGCGACAGCAGTGTGGGATGCGCATAATAAACAGGACATCGCACAAGTGGAGTGCACACAGCAAAAAAATATTGGACAAATTCTCCAAGTGCATTAACAAAAAAAGAGTAATTTACAGCCTCTAGCAATAAGAAGAAAAGTTAGCTGTCTCGTACTGCTTCACAGTTACTTCTCTAGCAATTTAAAGCAGATATTCCGAATTGTATCGATTTGGCCTGTATTAGAAAAACACATGTACGCGAGCATTCATTAGCCCCAATTTTTGCTTGAGTCAATGGGTTTAAGTTCAGTTATTTTCTGGAACTGTCACGGAGTGGAATAGTCTTTCTTCAGGTTTATGCTGGTCTGAATATCTTGTGAAAAAATTGGAGGATTCATTATGCGCCACCTAGAATTGTTCTGATGACCGTTGACCTAATCTATATTATGACTTGCGGCTGTTGTGCCTGATCGTTTTTATGAATTTTACATTTTAGTTGAATGACCCTCTTTTTTGTTGCAGTCATATTCTTGAAAGGCCTGTTTTCCTATATCAGCAGCATGATGTGACTTCAGCCATGTGTTTACATATTTTCAAGTGTAACATGGCCTTTTTTATGTGTATATGTGCCCGCACAAAATTTTTCTATGTGTTACCTTGGCAGTGTATGTACTGATATGCTCCCAAACGCCTGGTCACTTTGTGTGCGTGTACACGCACACAAGTCATACCGCAATGATGTCCTTGCTTTAGTCTTAAGTTCAGCAGTGGAATAAAAAGGCAGCAGTTGCCTGTTCTTAGGGCAATCATTTTTTTTCTTTGTCATCAAAAGTATAAAATTGCTTTTTTCTTTCCATGCAGAAGTTTTGCTTCATCTGATGCCATTTTGGTTCCTGCTGTCTCGAAGCATATGAAGCATTTCTGGTGTAGCAGCTGCAGTGTTCTTTAAAGGCTTGCACTTAGAGTTGTTGTCATTTGTCCATATTGTTTTTAACATGGTTTCGTCTGCCGCCATTTTACTTCCTCTTATCTCGAGGCATATGAAGCATTGGCTGTGTAGCAGCTTCAGTGTTCTCAAAAGGCTTGCACTTTGTTCATGTTGTCATTTGTCCACATTTTTATTTACACTGACTGAATTTCTATTTTATATAAAGTGGTATCTCGTGAATAAAAGTGTTCTGTTGGGATGTGGACTTGGTAGCACTGCTTTCACGCGCTAAGAGCTTTCGGCTCCTGATAGTGGTTATTTTTTATAGAGTCGAGTCTCAGTAAATCAAAACTGCTTAATGACATTGCAGAGAACAGTGTCTTGATTTTTTGGTCATGTCCACTGCGTTACAAACCAGAAAAAGTATTCAAGCTAGACTCAAACTAAATAGCACATCATCATTGTTATTATGAAATAGTATAGCGGCCTTTATTTTCAGTATTCCTAAGTGAGGTACTCAGGCACAAGATGTTACGGTTTCCCATAATTTTCTTGCGGTTCTTTTAAACAACGTGGAATGAAATGCGTGTATGGATACTGCTCAGAACCACTATCAGTGAAGTATGCACTTTACAATTCTGTGTCTCTCCCGAAAAATAAAATCCAAAGCATATGGCTGGTCTAGCACGTGCTGAGCTGTGTTCCTTCCCGTGTTTTCAATAAGCAATTTTTCCCCAAAATTGAAAGCATTTGCGGTCGGGTGGCAAGGTTTTTTTTTTCAAGGTATGACTTGCAGAAGCGGCTGTGTGCTTCCAGAAAATCAGCCGGCGAGCAGCTGCGTGTACGAAAACCGACGCTGAAAATTGAATTCCCGCGTTAGTGTATCGCACGATTATCCCATTCCCTGTAAACAGCCCACAAAGTTTCACGGAATTATAGTGATTACTGTACTCCGGAAGCGTGCTGACCATCGAGTTACAGCGGCTACAAGTTGCGGATACGAGTGCAGACCGCACGCTACCGCTCGCTTCCAGATTAAGCCGCTGTTTGAAGCAGTCGCCAGTGCGCTCAGCGTTATTTTACCTCCAGCGGGTTTACCCTTGCCTTAATCACCGTGAATTGCGCAGCCGGAGCGCTCGTATATTTCTGCTGTAAAAGTTTGGAGTAACCGCGAAGATACACGTAGTAGCATTGTACTCGACCACCGCCTAAATTGAGCCATTAGCAATACTCCCGCGGTGTTGACACATTAGCTCCTAAAAAATAAAAGCAAGTTTAAAAGGCAACGCATGAAGTGTTATGCAACAGCCTCTACTGTGGAGGCGATCGCCTATCGCAACATACAATAAAGCATACGAACAGCGCAACGCCGATTGTGCAGAGTAAAGAATAATACGCCCAGAATAATCAAAAATAGCCTGGAATATTAAAGTTCATAATGCAAGGAGTGTCTCCCCACGACGAAAGAACAAACTGATGGTAACGGCTATACCCTTTGCATCTGAGCGGTTCCAAGCCGCACGATTCCCGCCGCAGCGTAAGGGTGGCTAGTGGCCTTGTTTACGAAATGGTCGGGCCAAAGATAGCGGCAAGGTCGCAGAAGCGGCGACCTGACAACAATGATAAAAACCAAAACGGCCGTCCCTGCTTACCGCCGTGCTACAGTGTCGGTACTCTAAGTTTTATTCAGTGACTCTATACCCATCCAGAGATCGTCCATGTTATACGCATGAAGCCGTGTTTTGCGGGGTGACACCCCCCCCCTAATTCTTCGAACCTCTCTTGTCTGCTTGTGTGTGCTTGAGTGCACTTCTGTTCGCGCGCTCTTCTGCGCGCGGTTTTTAAATTGCTTTAGCTCTTACCCATCTCGTTTCAAGATTTCGTGGGGTCTGCTACGACCCTTGATGAAAGCGCCATCTGTGGCAGCAACTACTCATCACGTTTCAAGATTTTGTGACGTCTGCGAGCACCTTCAGATCAAAGCGCCATCTGCGGCTGCAACTAGAAAACAGCGCATCTCGCATTGACACTTGTAGCGCCATCTACAATGGCATTGTAGAAACAACCACCAGCCGCGTGCCAATGATGACGTCACGGTCCAATAAGGTGGATAGAGGTGGAACTATGGGAGTATGACGTCAGGGGAAGAAATGGCGGCATAGTTTCTGTTTCTCGAATCTAAGATGGCGGTCATTAAAATTGGTTGTGCCCTCTCATCCCTATTACCCGTCCCCCTCACCAAAAAATATCCTAAAACGGGTAGGAAAACTGTCCCATTACGGGACCGCCATACATGTATATGTCCGCTGCTGCAGCTGCTGCTGCTGCTGGTGCTGATACGAAGAACGAAAAGGAAAGTGCACAGGCCTGCCTACTGGCTCAAGCCGAACCACGCTCGCTGCCGCGTGCTGAAAGAAGGAGAGTTAAAGGATAGGAGAGCAAGGATAGAAAGAAAAGGCGCGCGCTATTATGCTCCGGGACGATCCTGGACGCAGTGCAATACCGGACCGACCCGTGCCAGAGTGCTTCAAGCCCTGCGGCATATTCTAAAAATAAGTTTAATATCTTGGGTCCAAGGACTCGCAGCAGATAGTATAAAAGGACTCAGGTATCTCCGGTATCAGGTATATTCGTACGTATTCGTTCCGCTATATATATATATATATATATATATATATATATATATATATATATATATATATATATATATATATATATATATATATATATATATATATATATATATTCCGACAACAACGGGCACCCATCCGGGGACAGTTGTATACCGAATCTGGTAGGCAAATAGAGCCCTATGGCTTGTGATATAGACATAAAACCGCTATTACATAACAGGTAAACATTGTATACATGCAATTACTAATTGGAGCGTTACCATATCACACCACAAGCAGAATTCTAGGCCCACCTTGACCCCCCAAACGAAGCAAATTCCTTTTGGGACTATCTTGAGGGAGTGAAACTCTACAATGGGCAGACGTGAATCGTAATTTCGCTTATATATGGCGCCAGACGGCGATCGTTCCGCTAGGCGGCGTGCGGGCACACGTAGCTGAGCATGGTGGCAATCCACCCCGTTTCAAAAGGTATTACATTCCGTTTGTTGTTGTTGTTGCCTTGGTCACATGGCACATACCCACGACGGGGGATTGGCCAGGGTTCAGTGGGAATACCCCATAAAATAAGAAAAACTGGAGTCAAGCTAGATTGAACCTTGGGTGAAATTTCAGAGTAATTTAAAAGAAAAAGAAGGAAGAAAATATCGGGAGAGAATATTTGAGAATTAAATGAAGAATGATATGAAAATACCCAACTGAAAATACCCAAATTAAAATGCCGAAATGGCGCGTTCTTCTTCGCTTTCTTCATCCAGTAAACCAAACAGCTAACGCTCGTTACTTCAACTTCTTCCAGACGGTGGCGGCCGTTTTTTTTTTAAGAGGAGTGTATTGCCACGCAGCGCTCAGGAAAAAAGGACGTTTACACTGGTCGCGCTCGGACTGAAGGACGTTGAAGTGCCCCGTCTCCCCTCCTGAAGGACTTGTTGTTGGGATAAAGAAGAAGCCAACCGGCCTAGGACTAGCCCAGCCACATACCACAGGCGGGCGTGGTCTCACTGGGCGGTGACTGTTCGTATCACTAGCTTCTGTTTGCTTGATTGTCTTTCGCTTTTGCAGGGCGCTTGCAGGTCGCTAGGGGCGCATGTCGACGTCCTTTCCTGGCCAGGGGAACCCCCCTGGTCGGCCAGCCTCCCCCCCTAACCAACTCCCCCTGGACGCCTTCTTTCGGGGTGGCGTCGGCACTATTCCCGTGGCCTTGGTTCCATCGGATGGTGGCGCCATTCGACTCAATAACCCGGATGCGGTTCAGACTGCGCTACAGGCGATTACGCCTCACTTCTTAAAAACCTGTGGTGTCTGGCAGTACGGCAGAGGAGGCGTGGTGTGCAGGTCGGCCGACCAGGCCTGCATCATGGATTTGTTAACGTGCACAGCTTTTGGAAGCCAGTCGGTAAGCGCATTTATACCGCCGCACTTGGCGTGCTCTAAAGGTCTGGTGCGAGGGGTTGACCCACGCCTTAGCCCTAAGGAAACCCTAGAGAAACTCTCCTCCGCAGGGGTGATTTCTGTACATCGGTGCACTCGGGTCGTCGAGGAAACAAAACTTCCAACTGAAACGGTAACTGCCACTTTTGCGGGTCTCTCCTGTCCATCTGAGTTGAAGGTGTGGCCCCTGGTTTTCAGGGTCGATCCGTATTCTTCAAGGCCACTTCAATGCCGCAACTGCTGGAGGTTTGGCCACAGCGCGAACGCCTGCAAGTCGAGCTCAAGGTGCAGTGTGTGTGGTGGTAATCATGACCGTGAAGGAAGGTGTTCAAAAGATGAGATGTGTTGCTTGTGCAGCGGTAGTCACTCCGCCACATATTCTAATTGTCCTGCAAGGGCTGAGGAGGTTAAGGTGCTGGAAATGTTAGAAAAGCGCCGGTGCTCAAGGCGCGAGGCTATGGCTATTGTTAAGGAAAGGACGTACGGGTACTCAAGTGTGGCAGCACGGCAGACGACTGCGGTCGTGGATTTAAGCCTGTCAGATGCGATTGCTACAGCGGTTGAAAAGGCAATGGCTAAAGTCATGGATCGGCTAGTGAATTCAGTAACAGAGTGTATATCGCAAGTCATGGTAGCGCAAATGACCTCTTCAATAATGACCTCCAATGCTGCGTTGAAGTCATCCGGGGATCCTGCAATACCTACTGAACTCAGTGCGGAGACGCCTTCTCTTGTTTCAATGCAGCCGCAAAAAGAGCGCACGCCTCCAACCCATGTACCTGAAGTCACGACCGGAGCAATTGATGGGTGTGTTGAGCTGATGGAGCTCGATGCTCGAGCTCAGAAACGTAGCCGGTCTCCTTTGGCCGTTGCTGGTCCGTCTAGCTCCCCTCAATCCAAAACAAAAAAGAGTAATTCAGGAAAAACTGGTCACCACAGCATTTTGGAAAAGGCAGTTGCTGCTGCAGATCTCTCGGCAGAATAGGGTCTCTGAGAGTGCTGCAGTGGAACTGCCGTTCCATTCAATCAGCCTTCACTGATTTAGTAACTCTTTCAAATCTATTTTCTCCTCATGTCATTGCGCTTCAAGAAACCTGGTTGTCGAAAGAGTTTTCATTTCAAATGGAACATTATCGAATTTTTAGAATGGACCGCTCATCAGGGGGGGGGGGGGGGGGGCGGTTTGCTTCTGCTGGTTTCATCCAGATTCTGTCACAAGGCACGATTGGTGTTTCAGCGTGTGGACGCTCATTGCGAAATTCAGGCAGCGGATCTTTCAGTTCCTGGTTTCCATCCCATTACTGTCGCAAATGTATATTTTCCATCTGGGGTTCATGACACACGGCCACTAGATTCCTTACTCTCTGTCAGCAGATCACATGTGTTGCTTGTTGGGGATTTCAATTCGCATCACTTGACTCGGGGTTATCGAACTGACCAGTGCGGTTTGCGTTTATGGGATTGGGCTTGTGTGAATAACCTAAACTGTCATAACTCGGGTTTTCCGACCTTTCTCCGTGGGCACTCCCGATCAGCATTGGATTTAACGTTTTCAACCCCAGGGGTAGCAGTTTCCTCCTGGACTCCGGTTGACTCTGCAACAAACAGTGACCATTTCCCACTCACTTTTGACATTGTGTGTCTGATGACTTCTATCGGCGGATTCAGTTGCACCCTAGTCGATTGCAACAAGTTCAAAAGTTCACTCAGTTCAGAACTACACTCTTTGCCGAATTTGTCTCAGGAGAGCAGGGTGTTAGGCTTATGCTCGATTTTAGATCGGGTACGGAGGCAATCAGAGTTTACACTGTGCGAAAGCATAGGCACTTCTCTGAGCCCTTGGTGGAATGCAGAATGTTCAAAGGATTATAGGCGGCGCAAGGCAGCCTGGAAGAAACTTATCCATAATCAATGTCCCCGGAATTGGATCGATTATAAGTTTCTTGCAGCTACCTTCAAGCGCACAGTCGCTAGGGCAAAAGAAAAATATGATGAAGAAAATTATGACCATCTATCAAAATCTAATAACAGACAAACCTTGTTTCGCTTTCTGAGGTCAAGGAACAGGCTGCCACCGCCTCACAACATTCCCTCTAATGTGCTGACTCCAGTAGAGCTTGCCAGGTCATTAGAAGAAATTGGCAAAGGCTTGGAACACCGTTTTTCGGCTGCGCTCTCTCGCCCACAACTGCTTGGGAATCACTATGATGATTTCCTTAATGTCTCGGTTTCTGAGCTCTCCCAGGTGATAAACCGGTTACCTTCTGCAGCTCCTGGTCCTGACCGTGTCACCTCTGCGATGATTAAAATACTGTTCGACGAATCCCCCAATGCTATATTGTAGCTGGTAAATTACTCTATTAGAACCCCATGGATCCCGGATGTATGGCGTGTTTCCAAAATTATCCCTGTGCTTAAAATGCCAGGCGAAGGGTTGGTCTTAGACAACATTCGACCAATTTCATTGACATCGAATCTGGTGAAATTGGTTGAACGCGTGCTGTATGGACGAAGCATGCCCATTATTACTGAAAAGGGACTACTTAACCCCTGTCAGATTGGTTTCAAGCCTGGGTGCTCTATATGGTGTGCGCATACTGACCTCGAAAGCCGTGTCCGACTAGCGCGCCGGCGTCGACAGTATGCTGCGCTGGTAACTCTAGACATCTCGAAAGCATATGACAGTGTCGAACATGGGCCTCTGATGTACAGACTACGGGCTCTGGGCTTGCCAAGTTATTTTGTGGAATGCGTGTCAGCTTTCCTGGCTGACAGAGAATTTTATTGTTGTCAACGCGGAGTTTCTACAAGGAAATTTCCTCAATCTAGAGGTGTGCCTCAAGGTGCAGTTCTCTCCCCTGTTCTATTCAACCTCTTACTCAGTTCGATTCCGACTTCCCCTGACGTGACTACGTACGTGTATGCAGACGATATAGCTTTCTTTGCTGCTGCGAGTGATTTACATTCTGTGTATATGGTTTTACGGTCATATTTAAATTCCCTTGACCGATGGTTATCTGAATTACACTTAAGTCTTAATGTAAACAAGTGCGCTTTGTTACCTTTTCCGGTTACTCAACAGGCACACATTTCATTGTCTTATTATCATCATGTCATTCCTCAGGTATGTTCCCTAAAGTATCTCGGGGTAACTTATGACTCCTCTCTCTCTTGGCGGTCACATATAGATCAGGTTGCCGCGAAAGGAATTCGGGCGGTAGGCCTTCTGCGAAGGATGAGTAGCCCTCGCTGCGGTATGCGCAGACATGCTCTTCTGCTGATTTACAAAATGAACGAATTGGGCGCATCAGTGCTTACTTCCTTGGACGACTTCCAGCACCTACTGTTCCCTTGGAGAAGCTCAGTCTGGCGATCGCGCAATCTTGAAGTTTCCTTCACGAGGCTTCGTTGCCGGGTGCCGCAACTAAAGTTTTACCTCTACAGGCCTGGTCTGGCGATCTCCCCATTGTGTCCGTATTGTGCGGAGCCGGAAACAATAGAGCACTTTCTTCTTTTTTGCCGTCGCTACTCATCGATTAGGAGGCGTCTATTAGAAGTTCCAATACAGAATCTCAGTTTGCGCCTGTCTTCTGCGGTTGTTCTGTCTCTTGGCGCTTCTATGCTTGGTCATACCAATGGGAATGTTTGCTCTGCCGTTCAAAATTATCTCCTAGAATCAAAACGTCTACCATCATGAGCTTTCTTCCTGCCCATCCCATTATCAGCTTCTGTATTTCGGTTTTTACAACCACTTATAGTAATCCCTACCCCTTCTTTGCCTAAATTTTAGTTTGTATGACCCCCCTAACCTCCTGCAACCACCTCGGCTACGGAAACTGTGCGATCCAAATTTTGGTAGGTCATTCCATGCTTGCCACAAGCAACTGATCATTTAAATAGTCACCGCCTGGTTATGGCCAATCACCCTTGTGGGTATGTGCCATTGTGTGAGGTCAACAACAACAACAACAAGGACTTGCTGCCAAGCTGCTTGTCTTGTCACCAACACTGTGACAATATAACTATGGAATACATGCGCCCCATTCTTCAACATTATTTAGCTACAAAAGAAAAAACAATCTGCGCTACAATAAAACTACGCTGCAAACAAATGGAATTAGTAATAGTAGTATTTGGAATAAGCGTTTTACATGAGAGGTCCCGATGACAAAACAACGCGCTCACTCCGTATGCCCAATCACACAATTTCCGCGGCTAATTGAGAACTGAGTACTAAGAAAATTGCCCACAAACAAATATGTAGCGCAATACTGAGCGAGTTAGGTCAATGCAACCAGAAAAATGTTTCCTGCTTGTTTAGTAGAAATGGTTCTTTGTACGTTAATGTTTGCAGAAGGTAATTTCTGCGCTTCGGCGCCACGAACCATTCCTCGGATAAATTGGTTCGATACCCTAAATTTTCACTGTTTTCACTGTTTGATTCCCCGTCTGATCTAGTGAAATCTAACTGTATCAAACCTCCTGAGGTCGGAAGAAAAAATATTCAATGATAAATTGTTTCCTTGGTCACAAATAACAAATCGGCTCTTGATCCTGCACTCTATCATTTTTAGCTGCACGCATCACAAGTCACCATCATATCGGAGCACTTGCCCCGTACTTTGCTAGAACTGAAACATTGAAATTTAAATTTTCGTGCGTATAATAAGAGAGTGGAAATTAAAGACACGATGAATGTCAGCGCATAGTCAATATGCATGCCTTCTTTATTTTCAGTGGTTCTTTTTAATTGTTGCCCTTCGATATGTAATATCTACAAATGTTTTTGTTCTGCTTGGATTTGTAACACTATCTGCAGTATGAAATATATTCAATAAATGAAGAAAATATGTGCCTTACAATCTTCCAATGTGCTAGATTTTTGTGTATGAATCCTGGAGAGCGGTGACTATACTAACGATGACCTAGCATGGAAAGCAGAGGGATGTGACCGTATGCTTCGCAGGGGAGTCGCTCAATCCGGGAGCCAATTTAAGGATGAGTGGCGCCACCTTCGAAACAAGAAATTTTTATGGAAAAACCATGGTGAAAGTCGAGTGGTCAGGCAGAGAGAAAAACTTTAATTGAGGCACCGGGCACGACCCCCCTCCCCTCATTGTTCTGTGGGTTACAGACATCCCGGCTGCCTTTCCAGGTCCTAGGAGAGGTTGCAGGGTATCCAAGTCCTCCCACGATCTCAGGTGCTACAGGCCTCGCGAGGCGATGGTCCGCCGGCAATGGGTGATGTTGTAGAAGGTGGATGGGAAATGCCCCAAAATACAGGCTTGAAATGGCACCACCACGCTCCTAGCTAAAATGCTGTCCAGAGCTTAGGCTTAGGCTTCGTTGTTTAGGCTTCGTCATTCGTCCGATTTGTCCGTGTCGTGTTGCCCTGTTTTGAGCCATCTTTGTGAACACAACGTAACAAGTCAAATTCAACCAATTTACATGCACGTTCTGGTAGCAGAACGGAATCTGCCATTTTCATAAATTTTTTATTGCTTCACGCTCGCGAGCCGATCACGCACGCATGGGAGCCGTCGCCTTGAGCTGAACAGCGCAATGTTCTCCATCCAAGGTACTACCACTCTTTGTCTTACAAACTACGTCTTGCCTCTCTTAATATCATCCGCCTCCTGCAATTAAAAGACACCATGCTGTTTTCTGCAGAAAAACGTGTCATTTATATTCTATTCCTTAGACCAGACATTATTTTTACGTTAAAAAACTGGTCAGGAAGGTGCAAGAAAACCAGAAGGCCAAAAAGCACTTCCAGAAGTCCGAAAACCTACGTAACGTCGAACTGCACAGATGAACTGTGTTGAGCCAGTTTCAGTGGAATGACGTCATGTAATATGATACTGGGTTGACTGAATTGTGTTAAAGATAAGTCCCTTTTATAAAAGAATCATTCTGCTTGCGCCCCGTCTCCAGCCAATTATTGGTGTTTTGTAATGCGCATGTTTAAAGTACGTATGCAAGGCAGAGTCGCCGCGGAGATGTCTTTGTCGAACTAATTATGCGATACGGAGGGGACTGGCCCTCTTGCGGGGACGCTCTCGGAAAGCTATACTTTCCCTACTATGCCGCTTAAGAACGTCATTACTTAGACACATGAATGAAGGCTTATTCGTGGTTCATTTTTCTCGTGAATAGAAGAATGACAGCGCCCAACCTTCCCTACTAGGAAGGTTGGCGAGTTCTACATTTTCTCCGCATTGTATATCAGCCTTAAACCAATGAACTGTCCATATTCTGGCACTATTACATGCATACATAGGCCATAGTGCACATTTGTACGAATACTGTGAATGTTACGCTGTGATAAGCGTTGAAATCTGCACAGCATTGAGAACCAGGCAAACGACTTTTGTACTGCAGACTTTTTGGAAACGGTAAATTTTCTTAAACGGGTGCAGGGAATGGATGGAGATATGCGCATTTGCCAAGCGCACATCTATTCAGTTTTATGATTAATTACAAACTGGCAGCTCATCTTCTTCCCACCAAACTCCGCAAGTTCCCCACAAAGTGGCTGCATTTTAGTAATTCAGAAATAGTTCAAAAACGCGAGGGGCAAACCCACCTTATCTTCTCTTCTTATTGTGTTTTCCGCAGCAATTTCTTTAGGTGTTATTGCTATCTCAGCGCCTTGCTGGCCAATTTTTTAGTTGTGCTGGAGAACACTATTTGCACTGAGAGCTATTTTCTTGATCTCGTGAGGAAACGGGACCGGGCCGGGCCTCAGGTCAGCTTCTTGGTGCGGGCAAGGGATCAGTAGTGATATTATAGCACGCCCGGGCCTGGTTGGGGCTTGTATTTGCAGTTATGGGTCGGCATCGGGATTTAGGTATACAAGCGCTGGGGCCCCAGAATCGGCCTGTTCTATGCTAAACAGCCCGCCAACTGCATGCTGTTAAACATTAGGTTTGGTTTAAGTAGATTTAACGTCCCAAAGCGACTCAGGCTATGAGGGACTCAAAATTAGCATTTACAGATTAATTAAAACTAATGCGCTGAGAGGTCCGTGAAATTCCCCTCTGCACATATGCTTGGGAGACACAAAGTAAGATAATAATGATAACCGCCAGTCATCTAATTAACTAAAATCACTCAAATACTTTTTAGTGACAGCATTGAGCGGGCACGTTTATATTGGAAACTACGAAGCAATGCCATTGACAAAAGTGCATTCGCTTGAATTCCTGGAGCACTCGTTTGCTCCGAGTTATATGCGACAAAATTGTCAGCTCAGTATGTGTAAGCGCGCTCTTAAGACAATGACGATCGGTGCCAAACTCCTTCCGTCAAGACCTTCGCGTTTCGTCTGCAAACATCTCAGAGTGACCGGGGAAGCTGAGAACTGTTCCCATTTCACTTTCGACTATCGAATTGAAAAAATCGCCCCACGCAGCTGCTGCTTCAAACTAGGCAAGAGTTGAGCGTCGACTGTCACCGCCTCTTATGCGTAATTAGGCGATATCCACCGAAGCTTTTGGACGTAATATCTCTGAATACGCGTGCTCTATAAGAATTCTATCATCACTGCAGCCTAGATATATACTAGCCTCTTTGTTCCCAATGTAAACATTCCCGCTAGCCGCAGCGGCTGAAAAGTTCATTAAAATATCGTAGTCAATCTTGTGCCTGACACTGAAATGATCATTACAATTCGTCTCCCTGCGACCGCATAACTTATGTGCAGCGGCAGATTTCTTTAGCACAGGTAACTAATTTTTAAAAATCTGGAAAGCTCAGTTTTGAACACCCTATAACAAGTCGCAAAATTCACCTACTGCAGCAACCAAAGCGGCACTACACTGGGTTCCCTTAAAAAGGTGGCCCCTGGAGTGTCTCAACTGTGCAGGCTGAAGTTTGGACAACAAGGTCCAGAGCACAAATCGAGGGAACCCTTCCGCGCACAACTAGTTGCAGTGGGTTTGACCTCAATGATCACGAGAATAAGGATTTCACACGTGCAGACACGCTGTGAACTTCGGAAATCGCGGAAAGGAGGCTTGCCAGCCTTTATGACCGAGATTCTTTAAACTGCACTCAGGTGCCCTCGGATTGAGGGTTCTCGAAGAAGCGCATGCGCTCGTTCAGCGAGCTGAGGGAGGCCTACAGAGCCTCGTGCCAGCTCTTCCCCCGTCCCACCTCTCCCTAGATAACAAACACACAACGCTGTGGCGCACAGTCAACAGACACACACTACCCTCACCCAACACCCTATCCCACTGGTATCCCTCCTTCCCCATCCTGACTGCACCATATGCCCAGAACGCTTCGTCTCTTCTTTCCACATCCTCTTCCTGTGCCCGGCGGACCCTCCCACGCGGGGCCTAGAGAACCTCAAGACCTGGGAGGTCTGGGACACCCTGCTGCGCTAGAAAGACCCGGCCCGTCCGGGCTGCCTGCGTTATGGGCCTTAGGGACATACACTTGAGTGTTGTGGAGTAGTGCAAGGATCCCTCTCCAGCAATAAAGTTAAGGCTTAAAAACGTGTCGTCACAACCACGTTGCGCCGCGTGACGTATCGCCGCTGCCATAGCATGACATCATGTGATTTCGCCGCGCCACCGAATCGTGACGTCGCCGTCGCTGCGCCGGGGCTCCACAGCCGCGGAGCGGTTCCTGCCTGACCACGTAATCTAGGCGTGCCTCAGCTGGTTACAAAAAAATATTAGCTGTGGTTTAACTTCTCCTGAACCTTGTTGCAGAGCGAAAGCTTTGGTGTATCAGGCAAGTAGACGCGGCTAGGCGTCTGTAAAGTTGAGTGCGTTTCGGACTGTGGATAGACAGCGCACTCACCATGCCACCCTTGCTGGTGGCAGTAAAATTAATCGTTGATCGCGAAGGTTCGACACCGAATGAATACTGCGGCATATTGCTGCAGCGCCGCCTGTCTACCCCAACATTGTCAGCGCTAATACATGCAGCGCACATCTCTCTCACCATCGCTACGTACCTAAGAGCACGATTGAGCCGTCCACTGACCCAGCGACCCAGTTATGTGCCCTTCCTTTCCTCAAAATCATCGGAGTCTAGAACGTTGTCAACGCCAACGCCAATGACCAAAATGAACACCGACAGCCTTCGCTTTGTATATCCTAAACTTGTCGAGCTAATCCACATTCATGTTTTCTCACTCGCTCTCCATCAAGAGCTATCCACGCTAGTTAGATAGGTGAAAACTTTATTGCTGAGCCTTATGGATGATTTACTGCCTAGGGTTTGTCTGGCTCTTGAACCCGGGTGGTCGAAAACAGTCCATGACGTGCGGCGACCTGTCCAGCCCACTCTACCAGCGGCCTTTGTGAGGCCGCTTTGGAGCTGGGACCGCAATCTCTCAACCCTCTTTGTCCGTGAGGTTCCAGTAAGATTGTGGTTGAAATTTTCGGCAGAGATATAAAATGTAGTCGAAGTTGGTTCTCGAAGCCCCACAAAGAGAGCATTCTGGTCTGTATTGGCTTGGGTGGATATTGGCTAACAAAGCCGGTGAAGGGAATGTGCAAGCCTGGAGCTGTCTCCAGGGAGTTTGTTGTTCTTTCGAGAACGAGTTGTGGGGTGGGGGATAGATGTTCCTTTGATCCCTGTAATGGAGGGGTTTTTCATGATAGGTGACAAACCGGTCCCTAGAGCTACACCTGCCTACAGTGTGCCCTGCTCGGTTGACGTAAGCTCCAGCAAGAGAGTGGGCCACTTCATTGACGGAGTTGCCTGCGTGGGCTGGCATCCAAACTATTTGAACGGGTCAGGGTTCTGTGGAGCAAGAATTGATAATTTTTCGGGTGGTAGAATGAATCGGTCCCCGTGCAAAAGTCGTGATTGCTGTTTTAGAGTCACTCCGAATGAGTGTGACAGCGGAGGAGGAAATAGCAAGCGCTATGGCTACTTCTTCGGCTTCAAGTGAGGTTGTTTTCTTGATCGAGCACGAGGCTATGTGTTTGAGGTCATGCGATGCTACAGTGATGGCGTGGGCAGAATTGTGGATGTACTATGCCGCGTCCACGTAGACCGCGTCTTTGTCCTTTGCATGAGCTTTAGGGACTATGGCATCTCTTTCTCTCTTTCTTCTCTTGCTCCCTCCTTTATCCTTTTTCTTACAGCGCGGTTAGGGTGTCCGCCGAGATATGCAAGACAATTACTGCGCCATTTCCTTTCATAAAATAAAGACAAGCCATGAGCTTTAGGCAAAGCCTTGGCACGAACTTCGCGTCTGGCCTGGTTGTGAACTGGGTGTACGTTTTTGTTCAGAGGGTGAACTATGAGTCTCTTCCTGATGTGTGTTGGGATGGCAAGGGTGTTGTTAAGGCGTGGACCTTTTGGCTGAATCTTTAGAGAGGCTAGAATGTGTCTACCTGCATATGTGGAGGAGAGTCCGTCAATCTGAGCCGTGCGATGAGCTTCACTTCGGTCTTGTAGCGTATTGTGCACTCCCATGCGTAGGAGATGGGTGGTGGGAGCTTGCTGAGGGAGATTGAAGGCTGAAGGCTGACATGTATGCCTGTCTAATTAGTGTATCTGCCTTCTCCTCTTTCGCCTTTGTGAGGTAGAGGTAGGGCAGGGAGCAAATCATGCCACTAATCACGAAAGCCTGCACCAGCTGCCTCCGGTCATGTTCATGCATGCCCCGGTGCTTGTTGGCTATTCTTCTAATCAGTCGGATGGTTTGATATGTCATGATTGTTAGTTTGGAGACGGTCTCCGTGTAGCGTCCATTGCTTTGTAAAAACAAGCCTAGGATGCATATCTTTTCAACCCCAGGCACTGGTAGACCACTGACCTTGACGTGTATGAAGGGGTTTTACTTCCTGTTGCGGCTCGGGGTCGGGTGGAGTAGCAAGAGTTCAGACTTAGCAGAGGAGCACGTGAGGCCTACAGAGGCTGCGCACTCCACTACCGCGTGCGCGCCTGCTTGAAGGGTTTCTTCCATGCTCCCGACATTGCCCATGGTGGTCCATAAGGCAATGTCGTCTGCATAGGAGTGGGAGAGGTTTGGGATGCGCTCTAGCTTGCGAGCCATGGGAATGAGAGTAATGTGAAGAGTAGACGAGATACAACTGACCGCTGGAGAGTCCCCCTGCTGCCGAAAGGGAAGGAGGGGGACTGTATAGGGCCTAGTTTGATTTGCGCTCTGCGGTCTCGTAGGAAAGCTGCTGTGTAGGTATCTGTTCGAGTCCCGACTCCTAGATTGGATAAGGCGTCCAGTATGGCTGTGTGTTGGACATTGTCAAACACCTTACTGAGGTTTAAGGCTAGCAGTGCTCGTGTGCGTTTGCAATGTCTGCGATGTAGGATTTCATCTGAGATTTGAAGCATTACATCTTCTGTTTATAGGTGGCTTCGGAATCCCAACAATGTGTGGGGAAAGAGCTCTTTTGTTTGCATGTAATTTTGGAGGCTGTTTAGGATTACGTGCTCAAATAGCTTTCCCAAGCATGAGGTGAGGGATATTGCCCTGAGGTTTAAAAGGTCCAGCGGTTTTCCGGGCTTGGGGATGAAAGTGACCCTCACGTGGGTCACTTCTGGATACATCATCATCATTCTGGATACATCATCATCCATACATATTCTGTGAATGAGGCGCGTTATATTACGCTGTTGGGTGCTCTTCGTGTTGTGGTGTTTTAAGAGGCCGCGTAGAAATTTTCATTTCATCATCATCATCATCATTTATTAACCCTTAAGGGTCCCGTCAGGGACATTACATAAGGGGGGGGTGGGGGTGGTACAGGGGTGTTCAGCCGTCATACATGAATATAAATAGAATGAATGTAAATATAGAAGGAATATAAAAATACAGAAAAATATAGAAAAAAAGTAGAACAAGACGAAAAAAGACAGAAGTAACAAATTCAAATAATCACGTCATGACAGAGTGTAGCAGAAATATAAACAAAAACAGGTCCAGGTTTCCTTCCATGCGGTTGCGGGGCTGTCCCCACTGCTGACGGGTTAGTTGTGCCGCGTGTGTCTCTATCTCTTTGATCAAGGCTGATATCCTTAACTTGAGTGATCTGTTGTGTTTGTTACGAAGCCATCGTTTTTGCAGGCCGGATATAGCCTCCCACATGTGGAGTCTGCTGTCGACCGCGTCTGATTTGCGATTGTTTGGAATCTCAGAGGTCGCTGTAGCGACCACGTCCTTTGTGAGTTCTGCCACCCATCTCGCAAGGTGTTTGATTTGGTTGAAGCCTCGTTACAGAGGTTCTAAACTTTTCCCAGTCTGTGATCTCCAGCTTCTTTTTCACGAAGGGGGTGATTTAATTTAGCGAGAGTGAGGTTTTATATATGTAGTCGTCGCTGCCTAGGGAGGTCTGCGTGTGCGACCACTGACATTGCGTGATATTCTTTGTGAATGTGAGATCGGGGTGGTGTTGTGTTGTACGCTGTTACCGATGCGCGTATGTTGTTGCGGAATTTTCACGAGGGTAAGTCACTCGTTCTTAATTAGTGTCCAGAGCTGTGCACTTTTCCTGCAGTTGAATTTACCCCCAGCTGACGTGTCTGGCATTAGAGTCACCAAGCACTATAAGCGGGTGTTTAGCGCTGATATGGAGCGCTTTGCGTATGACTGAGAGGAGGGGGCTGCTTTGCCTTTCAGGCTGCTGTATGTGTTGAGGATGTATAGGCTAGTGCTATTTCTAGTTTTGAAAAGATCTATTAGGTTAAAATCTATGTCTTCAACCTCTATGGTGTGATCTGTAGCGGTGTATGCTCTGTGAAATAGGGTTGCGACCCTTTGTGTTGGTTTGTTCATTGGCGTGTGGGGAGTGTAGTTGACTAATATGACAGGATCTTCAGTTTCCTGTAGTGCGATGACTGTGGGGACTACTTTGTCGGGGAGATTGAATGTGGAGTTTTAGATTGCTTCGCTTGTAGTGATATCCTCAACAATTCCACTGCCACACTTTAAGTTCCTTGTGTTTTGTTGTCATCCTTCACTGGTCTGAAGGCGAATTGGTTGTATTTGATTTATGTGGGGGGAAACGATCTATTTTGCTCTACACCTGAGTAGCGATGGCGTCGTGAGCGATAGATCTCTGCTCAAGCGTCATCATTCTGTTGTTGAAATTGTTGGTCAATGGTCAATGTGCTCATGTCTTTCTTCGTGGCTTCGAATTTAATTTCCATTTTCTGTTTAAGGATAGTAATCCCGTTGATCAGGGTTCCTAACGTTGTGACGTCATCAGTAGTAGTGTTTTCTTTTGCTCTGCGCTTGGCAGGTGTGCTTTGGATGGGTGAGTTCGGTGTGCTAGCTACCGGGGTGAGAGAGGAGATATCTTGATGGATTTTCATTTTCTCTGTTGGTGGGATTCTTTTTAGTAGCAATTATATTTGCTTTCTAAGGTTATCGATTTGTTGACTCTGGTGTTAGATTTGCTGGCGTTGGATCTAGTGTTGATGTTGGTGTTCACCAGCCACGCTAACCTCGAAGCCGTTTCCTCGCGCTCGGCAGGCCTCCTATTAGCCTACACACATTAGGTAGTTCCGTCGTGGCAGCGGAGGAGTGCAGACGTGCGCCGCATGCGCTCCGTAGTTTTCGACTGATCTATGCCACCAAGACCCATCGTGCCACCTGAACTTTTGGATCTGATACATCTCGACGAGTGGACCACGCGGATGAAAGTGGCATAGACGGTAGACCCGTTTTTTCGGTGTTTTACTGGACTTTGAAGCTCCCACGTGGCCGCGGAGCTAAACCTAACGCTAGGCTTAGCGCGAGCACGGCGCTTGAGAGGGACCAGGCCGCGTCGACGACACCGACGAGGGCCGACATGGAATCCCGCCGACCGAGCCTAGCAATTTCCAAGCTCTACGCGGGCGGCCCAGCGCAAAAGCCGCCCGAATTTCAAGATATGGAGGAGGACTGCTACAGCAGCTGCTTCTACGCCGAGGCCACCGGCGAGGGAGACTTTGCAGCCACCTTCATGCAGCAAGACCAGCCCTGTACTTCTGGTACGAAAAACTCCTTCGATTACCGGGAGATTTATTACTCTAAACGCCAGAAGTTACTGATGAGCGGTTTCCGGAACGCCGCCATGTTGGATCAGAAGGCAGCCCCGAGCGGGGAGAATAATTGCAATATGGCGCCGGCCGCGTGAGCGCATCGGCAGCTGGCGATGCAGCTGCGGGCAGAGCCCAGCGACAGCCGAGACAAAGGCTGCCGCCGCTTCCCAAGGACGAGACGAAGATAATAATATGCCCAAAGAACGGCCTACCCATCAAAGAGTTGAAGACAACGGAAGTCGCTAGAGCCATCGTAAAGACATGCGACGGAAAATTTAAAGAAGGCGACGTGATGGTCAGACTGAAAACGGGCTCATCATCATTTCGAGCACCTCGAACGAGGAGGCAGCGAAGGCGATGGTGTACATGACCTGCTCAGAGTTTAGAGGACATTCCTAAGAGATCAACAGGTACGTGGCTCTGCCAGAAGACGTAAGACGGGCCGTCATTCACAGAATAGACGCCGGTACCTCGCCGGAGGAACTCAAGGTAAGAATCAAAGTACGCACGCAAGGAGTCATGGTACTCACGGCAAGAATGTTAGGGAAGTCGGAGATGGCAGTCATCACATTCGGTGGCCCTATCACGCCCAAAAACGTGTTCTTCGCTGGAGGGGAATTCAAGTGCTACCCTTACAGACCGACGAGGCAGGTGTGCTACATCTGCTGCCAGCAGGGCCACCGGTCGGACGTCTGCCCCGTGCCCAACACCAAGGCATGCAAGACGTGCGGGACACAGAACCCAGCGCAAGACCACCAATGCCAAGCAAAGTGCCTGATCTGCGGGAGCGATCACGTCACAGGATACAGGGACTGTAAAGACCGCCTCAAAAAAGCGAGGGAGCCGCGAGGCCGCCAACCGCACCAACAGCAGAACCAACAACAGAATAGCAGAGGAAGAGAGCGCAGACAGAGATGGTTACGCTCGGAGAGGGGCCCAGAGCCGTTCACGGAACCAGTCATGGAGCCGATCCCGGAGCCGGTGGAGGAGCCGCCCTAGATCCTTCCCGCCGCTGGCACCCCCGGTCTACAAGAGCGAGGTTCAGCAGCAACAGCGGCAGCAACAACCAACGAGGAAACCCAACGGCGGCACGAAGGTGAGCTGGGACGCAGGCCCTCCCAAATCGCTCGTTCCACACTCAGGTGACCAAAACAAAACAGAGCATAGTAAGCCCCAAAGGAAAGCAATTAGAGGAAGAGAATAAGAACCTGAAAAGAGGCTAGAAGAACAAGATGCAAAATACAGGAGTATAATGCAGGAAATGAACGAAATGAGAGCGGGCAGCCCTCCCCCCCCCCCCAGACCACTCACCCCGCCCTCCCCTGCACCAAGCCAGCACAATCCAGCTAACACACCAGATTTCACCCAGTTTATGACAGAAATGCAAAACGCCATGCAGGAAATGCAAAAGACAACACAAGAGATGAAACAACAAATCATGATACAAGGGGCGGAAATTCGCACCATGTGTAAACAGAAATTGACACAAGGAATCAAGGACAAGTTTAACCAAAGACGGCCGCTGGAAAACTACAACTCTAAGGATGACTCGGACATATGATCATAGATGGACGAGCCAAGAAGGACAAAAAAGAAAAATTAGAAATATGGCAGTGGAACTGCAGAGGATATAAGAAAAAACTATTACAGCAGTACATAAACACGTGACTAACAACCCCGAAAATAATCGCGCTACAGGAAACAAACACAGAACCAAAATTACATGACTACGCGTGCTATGAAAACTCGGGGGAGAAGAGAAAAAGGCGATGCTTGTAAATAAAAGCTTAACGGCTATACAACCCGACAAAATAGTAGAAACGGATGTGGAGCACGTGATCATAGAAATAATACCTAAAAGAAAAGAGCAGAGGGAGCATATTCATTGTTAATGTATACAGCCCTCCTAAACAAAGGAAAGCAAAATTTGAAGAGCCTTTCAACAAAGCCAGTACAATCGCGAAAGGAAACGCACTGATAATATTAGGGGATTTCAACGCCAGAGAGCAGAACTGGGGCTATAAAACGTCGGACGCAAAAGGAAGGGCAGTAGTCGAGGCGGAAGACAAGGCCGGGTGCGGGCTAATTACTGATGTTGGAACCCCAACCAGAATTGGGAACAGCGTATCGGAGGACATCTGTCCAGACCTCACGTTCGTGCTGCGAAAAAAACAAGCAGAGTGGGAAAACCTAATCGAATACCTCGGAAGTGACCATTTCACCCTGAAAACGCAAATGACGACAGCCGACAAACATAGGCGGCGCATTGGACAAGCCAAGATAACCGACTGGAATGCCTTCAGAGAATCGAGGGCAGAAACGGAGGAAATACAATCAACAGCCGAATAGGGAGAAAAGCTAAAAGGGCAAGTGAAGAAATTCACAAAGCAAATAGAAAGAACTCAGCAAACGCCAGATGTGGAACCCAAGCTACTCAGACTATGGGAAGCAAGGAGGGGCCTCACGAAAAGTTGGAAAAGACAGGAGCACAACCGGAAGCTCAGATTGAAGATTGCAGAGATCACAAAACAGGCATAAGAGTATGCAGAACAGCTAGCTAGACAAAACTGGCAACAATTCAGCAATTCGCTAAACGGGACTCTAAGCACGGCAAAGACGTGGAGCATACTCAAGGCCCTACTAAGCCCAACCAAATCTAAATCCGAAAACAATAAGCCCTTCAGAGACTAGTCCATCAGTTCGAAGGAACAAACGAAGAGCTGATGAAAAAAGTGGGCAAAAAGTGTTTTGGCGACTGCAAACACGAAGCGTGTACGAAAACGTACGAAGGCGAAGAAAGTGAAACACTAGACCGCCCGATAACCAAAGAGGAGGTCTATGCGGCAATAAAAAGATCAACGAAAAACACGGCAGCAGGTGCCGAAAAAATCAACAATGCACTATTCCGCAACATCAGTGACGAGCTAGTCGAGAGATTAGCAGACTACCTAAATAAACACTGGGAAGCAGAGACAGTACCGGAAGAGTGGAAGCATACAGAAATCATCATGATCCCGAAACCAGGGAAGAAACTCCAGGTGGAGAACCTCAGGCCAATCTCTTTCACATCACGCCTCGGCAAGATATACGAGAGAGTGGTGACCAAGAGGATACAAGACTACCTGGAAGACAACCAGCTATACCCCCACAGTATATTCGGCTTCAGGTCCAAGCTCTTGACGCAAGACGTGCTGTTACAGATCAAGAAAGAGGTGCTGGGGGAAATCCTGAACCATCCGGAAAACATTCTCATGGCACTCGATATCAAAGGGGTCTGCGACAATGTCAGCCATGAAGCCATTTTAACGGGGCTAGAAGACCTAAATTACGGAAAAAGAAAGTACGGCTACGTTAAGGCATTCCTAACTGACAGGACGGCAACCATCGGGTTAGGAGAGCTCAGAACGGACAAGTTCAACACCCCAAACAAAGGCACACAGCAAGGATCAGTGATATCCCCCATCCTCTTCAACAGAGCAATGAGAGGGCTGGCCCGAACACTGTGGAAGATCCACGGCATACGGCACGCAAGTACGCCGACGACATTACCATCTCCACAGACCATGTCCCGCTGGGAATGCAGGAGTACAGACTGCAAGAAGCCGCAACGTGCGTGGAAAGATATGTCAAAGCATGCGGATTAGAATGCTCAACGGAGAAATCCAATCTCTTGAGAATAAGAAAAGAAGGAAAATCAAAAATGAGGAAGAAGACAACACAGAAATCTACATATAAGGGCAGCGTATCCCGGAAGTGACCAAATGCAGGATACTAGGAATATGGCTGCAAACAAACCAACAATGAACCCACACCCTAGCCCTGGCAAAGACAGCAACCAATCAGGTGGCTAGAATGATTGGCAGAGTATCCAGAGAGATATGGCATGAAGGAGGCGGACACTATGAAGCTAATGAAAACCCTCGTGGTCAGCAGGGTGGCATACCGCCTGCCATACTACAACTGTAACCGAGACGAAATACAACAAATTGACACCATCCTAAGAAAGACCCTGAAAACGGCGCGGCAGCTACCTCAATCAACAGCGAGCGAGAAACTGTTGGTCTTGGGAAAACACAACAATTTTGAAGGGCTTCAAGAGGCACAAGAAATTGCGCAGTACCAAAGATTACAACACGCCGAGACGGGAAGAAGACTTCTACTCAGGTGCTGCTGAGAATCGACCCTAAGGGAGGTCCAAAGCACCCAAGCAACACCAGACGAAGTTCGGAGAACCATCACGGTAGCTCCTATACCTAGAAATATGGACCCGAACTTGCACGCAGCCAGAAGGGAGGCAAAAGCAGAGTATGTCCAAAGAACGCTGGCTACCCGAGTTGATACAGTATATGTAGATGCCGCCACATATTCGAGTGCAAGGGTGAAGAAAGGTATAAACATAAAGTAGCAACAATGGTTCACTCGAATCTACAAGAGGTCACCAGCATAACGATTAAGAACTGCACAGTAGTCGAAGCCGAGGAAGCGGCCGTAGATATAGCGGTAGCAGAAGGCAATAGACTAGGCAAATCACTAACAATCCCTACAGACTCAGGCAGCATGCCGGAATTATATAAACGGCAGAGTTGGGCAAAAGGTGTTGAGAATTCTGCACTCGAAGGACACAGACAAAAACAACCCAAACACACACGCAGTACTTTGGATACCGGGGCTCACGAGTGTCAAGGGAAATCTGGAGGCAGACGGGATAGCTCGAGGATACGCAACATACCGAGCATCCGGACATGATGCCGAAATAGAGGAACCAGAACCGGCAGGCCAAATTTTTGCGGACGTTTTGAACTATTTTAAGGGCACTAGGATGAGATACCCAGCGCCAGATAAACAACTAAGTAAAAAGGAAGCAGTCACCGGGCGGCAACTGCAAACGAGGACATACCCGAACTTACACACACTAAGCAGAATCTACCCAACCCAATACAAGGACATAAGCCCAAGGTGCGGCGACAAGCCGACACTTTACCATATAACATGGGAATGCCAAAAATTAAAAGTGGGCAAAATAAATAATCCGAGTGTGGTACAGTGGAAGAGGATGCTTTCCAGCGACATCCTGAACGTCCAACGAGGACTTGCAGGGCGTGCACGCAGGACGGCTACCCTCAGTGGAGCCCTGGAATAGGGGCTCCAACCCTGGAAGAAGATGGAAGATACCATCTGAAGACCACTAATTCACATGTATTACAGCAGATCAATAAATGTTTTTCATCATCATCATACACACAACAGGCACTTACGTGTTGCGCGTGTTAGGCACCCGCACTTCTCTTTCTCTTCTCTACTGCGCCTTTCCTCTCATCCTAACGTCCTCTTCAGAACTGAACTCACTCCATGCGGCATTCGGCGCAGTCGCTTGTTTTTTCTGTCCTAGTTCGCAGAGCACACTTCGCTTTTAACTTAAAAAACAAAGACCGAAAGATGCCGAATCAAAGCACGAGCAGAAATAGGACTCCCAGAAGGAAGAAAACCGGCGTAAAATTGAATTCTAGCGCTGAACCATATTGAACCACTTATGAGTTTCGTCGGAATGACGCTGTCTTCTGCTAGTGTGAAGACCGGGTATCGTTAATGATTGGTTGGGTCTATGTTGTCTCATTATGCCTAAAATTCTTTTCGCAACACCATGTATAGATTGATTACTTGTTTGGCCGTCAAATAAACTTGCGCTTTTCTATTATAGATCAAGCTCCTCCAGCTGGCTGAAGACGCCGCCGCTGCCCAAGGGATAGCGGCCGCCGTTTAAGCGGGGGGCGACTTCGTGTCGCTCCTCTATATCCGCTGGAAATAAAGTTTCACAACCAACCAACCTAAAGTTCTTGTTTTGTCGACATATCCGGCAGACTGCCGCACTATAACCCTAATAAAATCAGATTACAGATTATTAGCAAAATTAGTCGTTCGCCGTCTACGGGCCCTCCTCCCGTCTCTCATTTCCTGCCATCAGGTTTGTTGCATCTCGGGTCGTTAAAAACGTAGTTTATCTTCCGTAACTGCCGATATTTTAGAGTATACTGTCCGGCGGCGCACACAGGGTCTTCTTGTTTCCCTCGATCAAAGAGAATTCAGGCATTCGAGTTTTTAGGGGATGACTATATTTACGGTACACTGGATGCTTTCGGTTGCCTACCTTCGTTCGTGCTTCTCAGTAAAGAGTTGTACAGGAGGACGAGGAAAAAACTTTATTGCACTCTGCGGTTTTGGAGCATCTTCAGAGATGCTCAATTGTACTTTCAGGTACGTAGCGGTGGTGAGACGTCGCCCACATTTAATCAATGGTCTGTTGCCTTTAGACCAGGGCTACACTGGCCACTGCCGCCCGTTAAGCCCGCTGTACCAGACCTTGTTGGTGTTCACAGCTGTCGCAGGACAACGTTTCCCATTGCTCCGCACTCAAAAGGATATTTCAAACCCGCTCTTCCTCGATGGCAGAGAAAGTACCGCATTTGATGTTTTCCGCGGAGTCCATCAAGGTTTTCCGCTCTTCCCCTTTTTGTTTGTCTTAGCATGAGAGCCTGTCGTCTTGGCAGTCCATCGCCACTCCCTTATTAGAGGGCTGCCTTTGCCAGGCAGTGGGGCAGTACGTGTCACCGCTTATGCAGATGACATCAAACAATACTTAGCTGATGAACGCAGCCCACTTGAAGCTTTAAGTGTTTTTCGTGAGTACTCCTCCTTGTCTGGGGCTGCTCTTAATTACTCTAAGAGTCGTTGCTTTTAGTGGGGTCTCCTCAGCAACTTGTTACATGAGCGATACATTTGCACTAGTGAGCGCAGATGCGCATTTTAGGCGTGACATAAGACTGCTGGAATATGATATGGTATATGGCCTCCGGTCGTAGAAGGCATTACAGCGCATGGGCGGAGGTCGCAGACATTTGACCTGCCTCTGCTTGAGAGGCGCTGCTTGGTTCAGCCCGCCATGCTGGGGGCTTTCTCGTACCTTTGCCACAATGTAAACCACCCCTCCATGTCATAAGGTGGGTGCAGGCTTAGTTTCTTTTTTATAGCGTATGCTACACTGGCCGAGGTTGAGCAGTTTCGCGTGGCTCCTGCAGAGCCGTGATGCGCATGCCCGAGGAGCAGTCACGTCACACGGCGCACAGCTGGCGCGCCGGAACCACCGCCGCGCGCGCCTCGCCGGTCTGCGCATCCTCTGGAAGCTGCCCCACCTGACCAACCACGTGACGACTCACGTGGCCAGCCACAAGTGGTTCGAAAGATGAATATATGAAAGGCGCGCATTCACTACATGCACCTTTATTCACGTTTAAACCTTGAACGGTCGTGTTGGAGTGGTAGCGTCTCCGCCTGAAGCGCCAAAGGTCCTGGTTTGATTCCTGGCCACGACAGTGTTTTTTTATTCAGTGAGTGTGCGCGGGGGGGGGGGGGGGGTTACCACGTGGTTGGCCAGGTGGTGTGCAGCAGCTGCCGGCGGCGCGGCATCTTTGGCTGGTCACGTGGTTCGTCACGCTGCTGGTCACGTGACCAGTCACGTTTTGCGGTTTCCAGAGGATGCGCAGACCGGCGAGGCGCGCGCGGCGGCGGTGGCTACAGCGCGCCAGGTGTGCGCCGTGTGATGTCACTGCTCCTCGCGCATGCTCAGCACGGCTCTCCAGGAGCCACGCGAAACTGCTCAACCTCGGCCAGTGTAGCTTACGCTATAAAATGAACAGGAGCACCGCGCCGAGCCATGAAAAGGTCACCGTCAAACTTCTGGTGAGCCTTCCTAATTCAGCGTACCAGTGCCTTCTAGAATGCATCAATGCGATCTGGAAGGGGGGACACCCCCTGCCCTTTGACTGGAAGACGGCCCTTGTCACCTTCTTCCGTAAGGCCGGCAAAACGATCGACACGGACAACCTCCGCCCCATTTATGTCACCTCGTGTGTGGGCAAGTTGATGGAGACGATGGTGCGGGATCGGCTGTCCGAATACCTCGAACCACCCAACGCCTTCATGGACACCATGTTCAGATTTCGCCCAAACACATCCGCACAGGATGTCCTTCTCCAACTCTACCGCGAAATCTTTAACCGAATCGCACACACCCAAAACGACAAAATTGTCCCCGCGCTCGACATGAGAGGAGCGCTTGACAACCTATCTCACGAGGTCATATTCACACACTTGAGTCAAGCTCACTGCGGCATCAATGCCTTCAATTATGTGAAACAATTTTTCACGGACAGACTCCAACATCTGAATACAGGACCTAGAGCATGTACTTTGCCTGCTCGGATGAAGGGGACTCCACAAGGCGCGGTGCTGTCCCCTCTGCTTTTCAACATAGTCATGATGCGCTTACCTGCCTTGTTGGGTGCGGTCGAAGGGGCCCAGCAAGCGCTGTACGTGGACGACATCACCCTCTGCGCTACGCAGGGACCCCTAGGGGACATGGAGACCAGCCTGCAAAGGCCCACCAGCATAGTGGGCCGCTATGGCCTAGACTGCGGTCTGCAATGCTCCCCGCATAAATAGAAATTCCTGCATCTGCGCCCCTCGTGCACACGCTCCACACAAATCAATCTCTCCTTGCAAAGCGGTCCTAGTCACGAATCCAAGGAAATCGGAGCCCTCGGATTCTTCATGCACAAGCAGCGACGGTGCGAAACAACACTCGCCAAGCTCCGGCAGGTGGGGGACCAGGTGCGCCGGATGGTCCGCCGGGTTTCCAACAAGCGCCGTGGGTTACGATGCAAAGATGTCTTGCGGCTGGCGAACGCATTCGTGACCAGCCGAATCTTGTATTCAACTCCCTACCTCCACCTTCGGAAACAGGACGAGGATGCCCTCGACGTCATCCTCCGGAAAATCATGAAGCGAGCGCTGGACCTCCCAGTCTGTACCTCTACCAGCCAGCTCATGGCACTCGGGGTGGTGAACACTTTCAGGGGGGGCCACCTCAACAACCAATATACTCGTCTCACAAAGACAGGGCCGGGTCGCCGCCTTCTAGCCCGCCTGCATATTCAGCACACAATTCACAGAGAAGAGATTCCGTCTTCCTGTACACTGGAGGCGCACCCTCCACGTGCGGCCTTTCCCCACCAACATGTCCAAAGAGGACTATAATGGCAGGTGCGTGGCGCGGGCGGAAGCCTTGGACCACAATTTTGGGAGCAAACCAGGAGTCTTCTTCGTGGACGCCTCCGGCCCGGACCCCAGGGGATCGTACACGGCCGCGGTCGTTCACGAGGGCAAAAACGTAGACGCCCTTACTTTCAAGGCCCAGTCAGCAATTCACAAAGAGGTTGCGATCGCACTGGCTGCCTCCGACTCCTCCTCCAAATATATAATCACTGACTCGCGTAGGCCTTGTCCAAACGTTGAGCAAGGTTCGGATACGCCCTTTGGTTATCGCATCTACCAAAACTTAAGCCGAGACTGGTATCCCACGCACAAATACCTCGTTTGTGCTCCAGGTCATCAAGGCCTCAACGTAAACGAAGCAGCCGACGACGCCGCTCGCGCGCTCTCTCCGGGCATTTCCCACGGGACACGACGCTGACCAACACTCCGATTTAAATCCGGCTTACACTTTTAAGCAAGTATGCGATTATTGCAAATACGCGCACCAAACTCTTCCCACTCTGTGCTGGGGAAGGCCACCTAGCTTGTACTCCTGCGCCTACTCACTAAAACGATGCTGTGCCCGGTAACTTAAAGCATTTCAATACTCAATTCGGCGGGCGGTGCTCGCTAAGTGGGGAGCTGTCTGACACCTACCACATGGTGTGCACCTGGCAGCACAACCCATCCCTACCCCCTATTCCCAAACCCCCCCCCCCCCCCGAAAGGACTGGGAGGCGACCCTGTCCCGCTGCTGAACCCTCGAAGCCCAAAGGGCCTTAACGCCGCGCGACAGGGCTGCGGAAACCGCCAATTGGGTGCCTGACTAGGCAATCCACCTAGCGGTTGTATGGGCTTGAACCTTCAGGTCACAACCGAAACAGCTCTCTCTATGATTGCATAAATGTTTTCACCACCACCACCTTCAGTACGTGCCCGAATTACTCACTCCCGGAATATAATCGCCAGGCTACAGTGACCTGCGTTTACGTTTAGCGCGTGCCTTTAGGCGTGCGGTTCATGCGGGATTCTGTGGGCACAGCATTTCGAGCTTCGTCTTCCGCGGCCGCTTCCCCAGCGATCTTTTTAGATTTCGGCGCACTCGATGCGCCGCGGTTGCTGGTAGATTTCGATGCTGCGCTTTGTGGCCAAACTTGGCCGTCTTCAAAAGGAACTGAGCAGTTTCTTGTCTGGGTAACTCTTTCGTTAGCGTGGGCTACACTGGCCGAGGTTGAGCAGTTTCGCGTGGCTCCTGGAGACTCGTGCCGCGCACGCGCGAGTAGCAGTGACGTCACACGGCGCACAGCTGGCGCCCCGGAGCCTCCGCCGCCTCGCGCGCCTCGCCGGTCATAGCCGCGGCCGATGCACTGGCCCCGGCGCGTGCCCAGCTGTGCGCCTCAATTGCGCAGTAGCCAAGTCTGATGCTGTTTCGGAGCCACTTGATAGCGCCTCTCATTTTGTGCGCATGCGCAGAGGTATCAGAGGGGTATACTTATAGCGGGACATTTGCCAGTGTGGTTGGTACAGCCATGCAGAAGGAGAGCGACATTGCTGCTCAGCGGCAATTGATGCTCAGCGGCTCAACGTAGCTCACGCTACGTGTATCCTCGCATAGCCGAGCTAAGCCACTGCTAATTTTTCTTGGGAGAGGAAGACTTGTTGCTGCAGAAGTCACGCCCATTCATTTCTGTGTGCAACTTTCATCTTGTCCTGATTTTTAAGCCAAACTGGCGCTAAGATCTCCTTCTTTTTTTCTTTTTTTTCTGTGTCAGATTGTTACTTTTTCACTTTTCTGTCAGTAGATATTCTATCCGTTTTACGTCAGCCGCGAGCAATTCCTGTTAGTTACTAAAAGATCTTCATGGTACCTCTTAATTGTCTCGCTTTCCATGCTTAGCGTTATGTCTGTTTGTGAATGGCAATGTATCTGGTAACCCTGGCGTGTATACATATGTAAATAAAATTTTGCTGAACAGCTTACTCATCTGCTTGCTGCGGGGGTATCAGCATCTACCTCATCCACCACAGCAAATGTGCAATGTAATTAGTTCGTGTTGCTGTAGTCTTATGCTAACCTGTTACACTGATAGTTCGGAACACCTCCCGCAAGCTTTGCGGCCGGGGCAACTAACTTCCACCAGCTAGCGTCGGTGGCCAGTGTTAGACCTCAATAAGTGCTGTTTTTAATGCGAAAGCATTACTAGGTTATGTCGGCGAAAAGGTCTCCGCAAAAGGTGTCCGCACAGTGGGGAAGAAAAATGTAAAACATGTCGAGATCTCACAGCTACTGCGCCCTTTCCTTTCGTCCAAAACGCTTCCTTTCCTCAAAACACATGCTTTCGCGGCGTTGAAGCGTCAACCGAGATGTCGAGATCTGAGACCTACTCCGCCTTTTCCTTTCGTCCAAACTGTTTGCTTTGCTCAAAACACATGCTTTCGCATTCCTTACGATGCATTAGGGCTTGCATGTCGGCAGTTCTCCCACCGGTGGGTCTGGGTGGTGTTCGCCGCTTCTGCGGCAAAGCTTTACCCGCCGCTTATAGTACACATCCGTCCTGTGTCTCGTCTTCCAGCAGTTGTAGCAGATCTCTCGGTACGGGTAGACGATGAGCACTGATCTCCTCCTCCTCCCCAGTAGAAGACTTGCCTGGGGAGTTTTTTCTGTCTAAAGGTGATCAAAATAGATCCCGACTTGCCGATTCTTCTGACTTTGAGCTATGCGATGTCCGGGTTGCGTACTACGAAGTCCGGGGGGAGACCTGCCCACATGCAAGCCGAAATGCATCGTATGCGGGCGGTAGGGGAGCACAAAACACCGGCAGCCGGAACTGCAAGTATCGCCTGGCCAAGAAAGAACCTTACAAAGCCAAAAATTACCAGGGGCAGCATGACTCCAGATACCAACCAAGTTCTAGGACCAGGGACCACAGTGGCAACCACCTAGAATACCGCGGGAGAAGATCGAGCTTCATTTTACCATAACCGGGACCGAAGGCGCCAGCTCGGGTCCTGACAGAGACAGCAGATCGAATAAAGGGATTGGCTGAACAAGAACGGAGTCATGGACAAAAAGGCGAGCTCACACTAGCCAGGCAAGACCTCCCCTTGGGAAACCGCTAGGGAGAAGGAACCGGTAGAGCAGCTCGCTAAGAGAGACAGAGAGCTACACCATAAATAAGGAAATGGCGGAGATGAGGAAAATCTTTAGCGGTAACACAAAATAGCCGAAGGTGGTCGGAAAACCACCTTTGCAACAATCACAAAACACGAGTCAGGCGTCCCGGCGTGACACGAACGAAGGGAGAGAGATCCAAAACGTAATGAACACGGACACCAGAGCCTCACGAAAAGGCCTCCAGCCAGAGAGGGAAACACAGAAGACATTATGCCCAAAAAGATGGCAGAAAGTCCAAACGAGGACGCATCGACTGGAACCCACAGCAAGCCGAAGCAAGGTCAACATGAACACGCTCTTGAAGCGCGTTGACGCTCAAGACTCTAGAATTGATGACATTGCCCCTAGGGTATACAAAATAACCGGACGTGCTGCTAATCTCATTGCGGAATTCTTCATGTTCAGAGAAAACAACATGACTTCCTTTCATCGAATTGCCGAACGACTAGCAAGCATAGAAGCCAGGCTCTCCCATTTGCCGACAGCACCCTTCTCTCCCTGCAACCGCAACAACAGCCTCCAGAGGACGTCATGGCTCCTCACCATCAAATTATAGTCCGGTAGCGGAACGCAGAGGTTTTCCAGACAAAAATAGCGAAACTGCAGGCATGCATTAAAAAAGCATAAACGCACCATACTTAGTCACGCTACAGGAGGCAAGCGGCACGGTGAAATTGAATGGCTACGCCGCCTTCACTCCGCTAAATGTACAAAGGGAGCACATACCGAATACTTTAACGGCCACGCTGGTGCAGAGAAACCGGACGGCATAACAACATGCACTCAAAAACACTGGCGAGGACTACGTGATATTAGAAATAATCCCAAACACAAAAGGGGACAACAGTCTTTTTAAACAGAATACATACAACTCAGCGACAAACCGGGGGAAAGGGCTGGCGGGCCTCTTACGGAAAGCCATTTTACTATCTTACAAGAAAGGACAAGTATTCACGGGGGACTTCAACGAACCGCATCTGGTATCGGGATATCGGACAGCCTCCCTCAAGGGAAACAAACTATGGACCGATATCCAAAACGTAATACTCACCCTACTAAACAGCCCGCAAAACACCAGGAGGAGAGGCAATAGCGTCAGTGTGGACACGTCCCCAGTGTTGACGCTAGGCAAAAACCTGGAGAGCGAGAGGTGGTCAAACACAGGACACACTTTGGGTAGCGATTACTATAACATAGAGATTGAAACACAAACCAGGCCGATGAAGGGGAAGCTGCTCGAAACGAAACTGACAGACTGGGATACTGTCAGAAAATTCAGGGACAGAACCGCTCCTAGGGAGATATCGGACCTAAATCAATGGCTTGAGACACCGAAAACAGACGTAAACAGACATACTAGAGAGACATCAACCACCGAACATGACACCACACACTCGACGCTGGCCCACATGTGGGAAGCCCACGGGAACCTTATGAAGAGGTGGAAAAAGCAGAAACTCATTAGAAGGCTAAAGAAGAGAATATTGACACTCGAAAAACAGAAGACTACACATACGAGCTTCATACTCAACACTGGGGACGTATTTGCTACAAAATGAATGGGAAGCTAGGGTGCAAGAACACGTGGCTGCTTCTTAGCCACTTGCTAGACCCAGGACAAACTAAGTCGGCAGCACAAGAGGAGCTGAAACGATTCGTTCACAAATGTCAGCGAACAGCCACGGACCAAATAGAGGAGCTGAAGAACAGATCCCTTAACACAGACTAAGGGGGTTCACCTCCACCTTACTGAGGAGCAGAGAACACCGCTAGATAACGAGATTTCGGGCTCAGGTATGGAGAGCAATGAGTCAAATAAGAACCACGTCGGAGGTGGGGGCCGGTGGGGTAACCAACAAAATGCTGAGGAACCTAGATCTTTCCTCGGTCACGGCAGTCACAGACTACCTCAATGAAGTATGGAAAAGAGATAGTCTACATTCGGAATGGAAATGTGCCAAAGTCATCTTTATTCCAAAACCGGGCCGGAAACTTGAGGTGGGCGACCTCAGGCCGGTATCACTAACTTCATGCCTGAGGAAGCTGATGGAGCATGTAATATTAAACAGGCTTAAGGGATGCGCAAAGGAAAGGGAGATGTTTTCTGAAACGAGGCTTTAGGAGAAAGTTGTCCACGCAGGATGTCATGCTCCAGCTCAAAGCAGACATCATAGACATGCCCAACAAAGGGGGCGCCAAAGCTATACAGGGCCTCGCCATGCGTAAATCCTTTGCCAACGTCCAACGCGATGTCATACTAACTAATGTGGTGGAGATTGCACCTGGAAACCGAACATACGCTTACGTTAGAGGTTTTCTAACCGAAAAACAGCAAAAATAAATCTAGGAGACATCAAGTTTGAAACTTTTAAGCTGGGAGACAAGGCCACCTCGCAGAGCTCAGTGCTCTCTCCTTTCTTATCCAACCTGGCGTTGAAGAATCTACCGCCACTATTGATGACTGTCGAAGGGATAATTCATACGCTATATGCGGACGACATAACAATATGAACGCCCACAGGCAACGATAGGGAAATGGAACAAAATCTCCAAATGGCGATCAATATTGTCCAGGAATACGCGGTATAGGCAGGGTTAAAATGCTCGCCAAGCAAAGCCTAACTTCTGGTGATGCGGGGGGGCGAGCAAACGCGATACCAACGCAGGATACATTTTCGTACAGGCAAGTGAAACACCAGTAGCTAGAGTGGACAGAAGCACGGTCTTAGGTCTGATAATACAGGACAATAGCAACAAAACTGAGACAAGAAACAGACTTAAGTCGACAATTTTTATGACAACCAGGCTCATAAGACGAATAGCTAACTTAAGACGGGGAGTAAAAGAGAAAGATCTCGGCCGAATGGTTCAGACTTTTGTGATAGCAGAATAGTATAGGCCATCCCCTACCTCAAGCTACGATTTGGGGAAGAGAACTGCCGCAATAGATGGGATCATAAGGCGGGCATATAAAGCAGCCTTGGGGCCGCCCCACTGCACCCCTACGGAAACACTCATTAAACGGGGGATCAACAACACCAACACGGAACTATGCGAGACCCATATATTTGCGCAATTAAGGAGACTTCCAACCTCATCCCCGGGGAGGAAGATCCTTGCAACTTTGGACTACATGATAGAATCCCGGAAAGAAACCCGCAGGCAAAATTACCGACCGAAGTTAGAAAATTATTCACTATTAAACCAATTACAAAAAACATGCACACTGCTTTTCAAGTAGGCAGGAGGAGAAGAAGAGCAAAAACCTTTGAAGCCAAGCTTCAAAGCTCGGAATACGCAGCCTATGTAGACGCTTCATACTTGGCAGCGCAAAACACGAGGACAAAAGCGAACGAGGAGACACCTCGTTCGCTTTGGTCCTCGTTTTTTGCGCTGCCAACTATGAATCCACACCAACTAGCCCAACTTTCTGTTTTTATATGTAGACGAGGCGGAATACGAATGAAGCGACTACTTTGTGGTCGTGGGCGTGACTGACTTGGGTGAAACAATAACGGCCGGTTCGGTGAAAACAAAAAACTCACAGAGAGTGAAGGAGGCGGCTATCGCCATGGCAATGGCCAGCACCAAAGCATTCACCATAGTTAGCGACTCCAAGGCGTCTATAAAACATTTCGCGCGGGGTATGGTCTTCCAGGAGGTAGAACAAATCTTTGGACATCAAGACTAGGACCAAAGAAAATTGGAACTGATATGGGTGCCGACAAACACGGGGAACAGGGGAAACGAGTTGGCTCACAGCAAAGCTCTAGGTTATGTCAGCCGAGCAGTGAGCCGAGCTCAGTGCCCAAATTTCAGGAGATGCGTTCAAATCCTTTCACGACACCACAAATCAGTTTAAACTAGAAAGGAGGACCTATCCGTCACCAGGCAAAAAGTTCGGCAAAAGCCAGGAGGTTACGTGACGTCGGTTCCAGGCGCGAACCTCCTTTAGCCCGTCGAGATTGGCACACATGTATCCAACGCAACACAATCCGACTTGCAAAGAATGCGGCGAGATATAGCTGGATACAACCACATTCTATGGAGCTGCATAGCAGCGCCACCACCGGCGGTTCTGCTACCAGTTCATTCTCTAGAGCGGTGGGAGGCTCTACTGGCCAGCACAGACTCGTAGAAGGAAGTCCGGGCCACTGAGTGGGCTCACAAGGTCGCCGAGAGCCATAGGCTCGAAGCCATGTAGTATAGTGCCCGCTAGGCCTAAGTGCAAACAATAAACGTTTGCCAATCCAAAATCGCATTCCTTCACGTAGCAGACTAAGTACCCTCAGAAATTTAATCGGGTATCCTTCCGCGCCTGAATAAGACGAGCCAGCCACCTACAAAGGGTCTGGTCATTGACGTCGTCATCCCTGAGGGGATTAGTCCGGAAATTATCGTCGATGCGACAGCCTCCGTAGCTTGTTTGGAAGAAGTTTACTACGTGCAACTCTTCGGTGACGCAGTTACTAAGTAAATGACAAGAGGGAAGCCGCCATGGGTGTAGTCGTTAATGCAAGCTCTCTCATCATCGGCAACGAGTACGTCGCCGCTGTTGCGCGAGCCTTCACGTGGCCCACGAGACTGTTCTTGTTTTGCCCGCCCGCATACCAAATGACGCACTTGCCAAGGCTGTCTCCCCTTATGACAATGTTCTGCGCATTACTCGCGAAACCGTGGGGTCGCGTCCCACTGTCGTTACCGGGACACGATACGTTCGCACTGAAATAAATCCAACTACACCAAGGTCGCCGGGCAGCGCGTGACATGCGACTAAAAGGGCATGCAACGCGTTTTCCTGCGTTGTCCGCACATCAGGGCATGTATGCCACCGAAGACAAGGTTGTGGGCTGCCGTGTAAACGTTGCAATGGCCCATAAGCCACCCGGGCATCAAGCCTTTGTACTCAGAGGCCCGACCTGCACCCCCTCACAGCAGCCACTTAAGTCATGAATGAGCCCGGCGCTTGCTGTGCGTCTCAGCATCCCTGTGTCTATAAAGTCTCTGATGCGTCTACTGATGCACCAAGCTGTCAAGGTCATTCTCAATCTCTCGAAGCGACCCTGTCACTACTGATGCTGTGCCCCGCAAGCCTATGACGTTGAGAATATCACCCTCTCGACATATCTGAGGCAGATGGTGACGACCGCATCTTATCGTTCTCAGCTTCTTCGGTCAACCTTGTCATTGACGACAGAGCCATCGCGCCTGGGCAGGAGCCAAGACAACCGTCGCCGTCTCTGTCGTCATTGAGGATAAGTGTCGCCATTGAAATCACGCTTCGACACTAGTCAAGGCGGCCTGGGGGTGACACTGAACCTGTGCAGTGGTCCTTCTCTTCTACATCGAGGATTAGTGCCAGCAGTTCAAGCACCGTGTTCTCGGATGTGTAGATAGTCGCTTTGAGTTGGAGCTTAAAGTGCGCACAAGCATCGACTATGGACTCGGGCATTTCTCATGGTCGGCTAAGGAGGCCTCGTGACTCCTCTGGTCCCGACCCAACGTAAAAGTGAGACGGTTTTGCGCCTTCCGCGGCTTTCTTCGTATTGCCTAAACAACACGGCCCTCTTCTCGTTTCAATTTTCTTTTCTAAAATAACAACTCTTAGCGTGCAAGGTTCCTGCAATGTTTTGAAGCATGCAGAGGAGGTCGCCTTCGCCGGTTCCTTGGGTTGCGATATCATAGCTCTGCCTGCAAGAAGCCAATTATTTTTTCCTCCCTGTGCCGTGCTGGAACTTAAGCTTAGGTTTCGCTTAGATGCTCATTCCATGCAGCACCACGCGTTATAGTGGCGTTCGCGTTCCTGTTTTGAACCGCTAACTCCTGCGAGACCATCACGTGATGAATGACGCGCTTCGATGCGTGGTGGCGTTCGACGGCACGTTTAACGAACCTCACCTGAGAACTTTCTGCATCTATGCTGCTGCACTTTCTAAATTCGTAAATGCATCCTTTAAAAATTTAGATGTGCATTTTCTTGGAGGATTTGATGTTTGGCGACTTCAATTGCGTGCTCGATACATTCCCCGATGTTAACGGGTCCCGCTAGAAATGCGCACGAGTATTGTCTCCTAGTCAACAATTTTATGCTGACAGACGCGTTCCTCTACGGCCTTGGGGGTTATCGTCCAGTAGGTTACGCAACGGGCCCTTCGCCGACTGGGCGTGACGCTAACATACTGGTTCGGCCATCCTATCCGTTTCACATATCAGACCATCGGCCCTTTCTTCGTGGTTCCTGCCCCTGCAGAGTCTCTCAGAGTGCATGCCGTTTGGATGTGCGTATCCTTCACGACGCCAGTGCGAAAGAAGGGCTAACGCGGGCCTTGCGCTTTTCGGTTCTTGGGGTCATGCCTGGTGACTCTGACTGAACGAAGGAGCAGTGGCGTCATCATTCCGCCGCATCTTGCCGATGCCTTAGGGCTCGTGTCCCAAATGAGGTCCGCTTTGTGGTGGCGAAGCACCGTATTGCGCAGCTTACCCTCTCGCCTTCGTAGCTTATGAGCGCGCGGAAAGAGGAGCTTTCGCAGTGTTTGCAGCATCTTTTAGGTGCCGTCTCTTTGATAGCGGATGCGCGGCATTGTCAGCGCAGTGCAATTTCTAATCCCGAAGTCCTTCGGCTGGCGCCCCAGAAGTTGCTGAGCCATCAAGTGCCCCTGCTTTTACATCTCCCGGCGGGGCTGTGGTCCACTCAGTTCGCAAAATTTGAGTGCGTTTTTCAGCCATCATCATCAACATCATCCTTACTACACCCACTGGCATGTCTCTCCAATCAACTCTGTCCTTTCCCAGCGGCGGCCACCTTTCCCCACAAACTTCTTAATCTCATCTGGTCGCCTAAATTTCTGCCGCAACCTGCTACGCTTGCCTTCTTTTGGAATCCACTCCGTTACCCTTAAATGGGCTGTGAAGGCGGCTCTAATAAAGTTGCGGCATGCCTGGGATATTTACGCGCGCCGCTTCACGAATAGTGTCCAACAAGGACTTTTCAAATGCACTCTGTAGACGCTGAGTTATCTGTAGTTAAAATTTGAATTTCAGCGTCTTCGCGCCTTTCCCTCTCTCGTCACTTTTTGCATGCTGGAAGGTAGGCGCTCCTTCGCCGACCCCATCTGGAAGCGGAGCTTCCCGGCCCGCCAGAGATAAGCGGCTTCTTGGCCGCGGCCACCGTAGCTACCTGATGTCTGAAACATTCTAAGCAATGTCCACCTCTCACCTATCTACGCAGATGCGGGGGACGGAGGAGGGTGCGAGCATGCAAAAGTCGCCGAAAAAGGCTCGCCATTTTTGACGCGTGATTGTGGGTCGTCGTAAGTAATATTTGGCTCTGGTTTTCATGGCAACACCGTGCAGTGATTAGGGGAGTTAATCTGATCTCCTCGGGAGGCGTTTCAGAGCCCTTTTAAGGACCAGCGGTTTTATTGGCTTGGCAAAAAATGCATCCGGTAGTTTCGGGCATAATGCTGAGTCTCTCCTTGAAATTAATCCCTATGACGTTTCCGCACATCCATTTTTCGCAGGCTTGCTTCCGGTTTCCGCTGAACTTCATGACGGCGTCGTGGCTTTGCCAACAACAGGTGAAATCAAGGATGTGTTACACTTCATGAAACTAGGCTCAGCGCCAGGGCTAGATAGCCTTCCTGTCCAGCACTTTTACGATTATGGCATAATGCATTACGCATTTTCTCGGATGTGCTTTGTTAAAAATGTGCTTCACTCAACGTGTTCTTTCCTGAATCTGTCAAAAGAGGCCGCGTTGTCCTTACTCCTAAAAAGTCTCGTTCCTCGACATCTCCGGCAAGTTGGTGCCCTATCACCCTACTAAATTCAGGTTACAAAGTATAAACAAAATTACTCGGTCGTCGTATACGGGCTCTCCTCCCGTCCATCATTTCCTGCAACCAGGTCTGCTGCATTGCAGGTCGCAATGTATATGATTCATCTTCCATAACACCAGATATCCTAGAGTACACTATAAGGTGGCGCGCTCAGGGTCTTCTTGTTTCCCATGATCAAGAGAAAATTCTCTTTTAGAGCAAGAGGATATTTACGCTACTCTGGAGGCTTTCGGCTTCTCTCCTTCTTTTGTTCTTCTCATTAAAGGGATCTACAGGGATATTTCAAGTACTAAGTTCCTCGATGCCCGGGATGTACCGCATTTGTTGTTCGCCGCGGCATCTGTCAAGGTTGTTCGCTCACCCCGCTTTTTGATGCAAAAGAACTGGAAGGCTATGTTGGCGCCGGCAGTTGGTCCACAGTGGCGTCACTGGGGTTCGCGTTCACCATTTCTGATAGCGGCAGTGATTGTTTGTGAGAGCCATGATGAAGTTGCTATTGATTATGACGACAGCAATAGTGATAGTCGTTGAGAGCGATCATGGTGTTAGTGTTGATGATAGTAATGACCACGACAGCGATAGCAGAAAAGGTCGTTGGTTGGAGCCCCGTGAAGGTCGTGGGTTTGAGTCCCACAAAAATAGGCAATGTGACGACACGAGTATGTGACCTTATAAGTGAATGACGTCATAAGGTGCGACCCCCAAAGCATGTTACGTCCTAACGCGATGGCGTAACACCATATGAGGCATCATGAGAATTTGACATCATAAGTCGACGCTACAAGGTAGGTGACATCATCTGCGAATTCATAAACCGAGGTGGTCACATGGTAAGGACGTCATGAATATTGTCACCGAAAGCCGGCAGAAGGGGCAGAAGGGCCCACCAGGACTAGCCAGGCAGACACACTCAGCGAACGAAAGCACGAGCCGGGGAAGACAAAGAAGACCAGCGGGTGCTGTCCCACCGCACGGCAGCGCCAGTAAATGGCTAACACTGTGGCATTGCCCCCCTCTTGGAAAGGGCATCGCTCCGATGCTGCGGAATCACGGAAATCCGGAATAAAGTCTGTGGTGCCGGACTTGTCAGAATAAGTCCTAGCTGGCGTGGTAGGGCTTCATCCTGGCATTGTGGACGATTTCAGATGCCGCCTGCCGCCTGGAGGAGCGAACAGATTCTTGCGGGAGCACTTCGTAGTTAACTTCACTAAGTTTGCGCAGTACCTCGTAGGGGCTGAAGTAGCGACGCAGAAGTTTTTCGGAGCGATCCCTCAGACGGATTGGAGTCCAAACCCAAACTTGATTGCCAGGGTGGTAAAGCACCACCCGGTGATGAAAGTTGTAACGTTGACAGTCGCTTTCATGCTGGGTACAGGTTCGCTGTCTATCTAGCTGGCGGGTGGCTTCTGCGTGCCGAACGAACTCTTCAGCGCCAGCGACGGAGGGACGTGCAACGTCTAGCAGTAACATTGTGGGCAACATAGTCGTGGCTTCGCGACCGTGCACCAAGCGGAATGGCGCGAAGCACGTCGTCTCTTGAAAAACAGTGTTATATGCGAACGTGACGTAAGGCAAGATCTGGTCCCAGTTTTTATGGTTGGTATCGATGTGCATGGAAAGCATGTCGGCAATGGTCTTATTGAGTCGCTCAGTCCGTCCATTTGTTTGAGGATGATAGGCAGTGGTTCGACGTCAACTGGTGCCACTGAGACGCATAACTTCCTTAGTAAGGGCTGATACAAAAGCCGTGCCTCGATCAGTTAAAAGGACTGCAGGGGCACCGTGACGGAGGACAATGTTAAAGATGAAAAAGTCCCCGTCATAACGTCATCATTAACGTCATAAGGTAATGACGTCACAAGGTAAGAGAGGAAAGGGAAAGGCTTTCGGATTTCCACTGGTGGTAGCATGCAGTGAGGTGGTAAGCGTTACTGCTTATTCAGATGATATCACTTGCTACTTAGCTGGTGAACGCGGCCTCTTTGAAGCTTCTAATGCTTTTAGTGAATACACCTCTTTGTCTGGGGCTGCTCTTAAACACTCAAAGAATGGTTACATTTTTGTGGGGTCTCCCAAACTCGTATCACATCTCCGATACCTACGAGGAGGAGCGCGCAGATCCAGATTTTAAGCGTGACGTATGACTGTGCTAGAATGTGGGATGGTGTGTGGTCTTCAGTTGTAGAGGGCATTACAGCTCCTGTGCGAAGGGTGCAGACATTTGGCCTGCCTCTGCTTGAAAGGCGCTACCTGGTTCAGTTCGCCATGCTGGGGGCGTTCTGGTACCTAGTCAACTTGTTCAACCGCGGCTGTCACGGATCTCCCCGGAGAACACTCGGACCGAAAGAATGGCCTATGCGACAGGTGCACTCGCAAAGACGCACATTTAATACACCATACGTGACACACACACTAGAACACAAAACTAACAAAATTAACACAAAACACACAGAATAAAAATACACACGACCCGGGAACACTGCTACCAAAGTCCACTATTAGCGTTCTACTGTTAGTGGTCGGCATTCATGCTCACGGATGGTTCCGTGCGGCTGCGGCGTTGTATGGATCCAGTAGCCGGCGTCGAAGAGGCGTTGGACGTGCTTGGGCTGGCGTCGCTGGCGGCGTCGTATAAGCTCCCGGTCCAAGCGCCCGTGGAGGTGACGGCGGTGTTGGCGTTGGGGGCACCACCCGGATGAGTAGCAACAGCGCTGGAGACAACCCTGGCCGTAGCAGATGGTAGCGTCCTCCGTTGACTCTCCGGAACGGGCTCAGGAACGGCAGGAAGTCCACCAAGCGAAGCCGTAGAACGCGAGATCACAGGAACAGTAGCCGGCGTCGCTCTCTTCCAGCCGAAGTGTCCCTGACCAACCGAAGCCTCCGCTTCTCTGTTCTTTCCCGCCGTGCCTCGCTCTCCCTCGCCCTCTTATAGCATTGGCGTTAGTCCACGTAAGCCTTGTCGTCGTCTTCTCCTTCTCTTCTCCACCAATCACCTCTCTCCACCTCACTGAATGCTTCTCCGCCAATTATCTCTCTCCACCTCACCAAATTCTTCATCTTCTTTACTCTTCGCTTAATCCACGTCGTCGACTTCACAAATTTTTCCTTGATAATTTTATTTTATTCTCCCTATTATATGTGACAAGGGCCCCCTGTCTCAAGAGTTTTTCCATGAAAAACTGCTCACGGCATCCTCATCTTCAAGCCATCCAGCCAACCGACTATCTTCTTTGGCGATTCCGGACCCAGCACACAATACACCGCAAATGTGCAGCACACACCAAAAGCACACCACTAACACAGCACACCAAACTTCATTTTCTGAACATCAATACACCACTGCCGTTGTCCGTACATTGTCCTTAATACACATGGTAATGTCACAACACACTCCCTTGTATAATTACGTAACAACAACAATATCAACAACAACAACAAGGTACATCCCAGAGATACCTAGAGCTGTTTAGTTGGCTCTATCTGTATACAGGACTAATCTGTAACATATGACCTCCATTTTGCCTGGCCTAACTGAAAACATCTCCTCCTCAACTAGGAGTTGAGCTGTGATCGTCTGTCTTCGTTTACATTGGGCTTCATTAGTACCCCGTCCCTTCCTGCATTTTTCTTCCCACAGCACGTGGGCACCTCGGCAACATCACCTGTCTCCTCGGCCCCTACCGTACATGCCAACTTGGGGGCATACCGCCGTACTGGACCTCTTTGTTCATAATTCTTCAACATATTTACATGGAAAACCTTCTTTGTGTCATCTATCAATATCTCATATTCCGTGCGCTTTTCCTCCTCGCCACAAGGCAAGGGCCCTTCCACTGCACCAGTAACATATTATGATCCGTGGGTAGCAGGATGAGAACCTTGTCGCCCACATTCAGATTCCTGTGAGTGGCTTTCTTGTCATAGAAGCCCTTATAGCGTTCGCGCGCCCTTTCCAGGCCTTGATGTGCAATCCCGCATGTTTCTTCCAACTTGTCCCGCAACTCAAGAACGTATGTGTTTGTTGTCTTGAGATCTCATGCAATCTCCTTATTAGCCCACAGCTCCTTGAGTATTGTAAGTGGACCTCTAACAGTTCTCCCATACAACATCTCGAAGGGCAAGAAACCGAGACTCATTTGCGGTACTTCGCGGTAAGCGAACAAAAGAGCTGGGAGATATCTGTCCCAATCAGTAGGTCTCTCCTGGCACATTTTCTTGATAATATTTTTGAGGGTGGCGTTGAACCGCTCTACAAGCCCATTACACATGGGATGGTAAGGCGTCGTCAGTAACTGCCTTACTGACAAAAAAAAAGGCGGTTAACCTCCTTCATTAGTTCCGATGTGAAGTTTGAGCCCGGTCACTCTAAACTGCCCTCGGGAACCCATAACGCGAAAACATTTCCACAAGACCCTCCGCCACTTGGATACTGTCAATAGTTTTCAGTGGAATAACGTCAGGATAACGAGTGACCACGTCAACCAGAGTAAGCACATATCTATTGCCTTTGGCGGGTACTGGAGAGACTGGCCTTACAATGTCAATAGCCACTCGCTGAAACGGTAAGACGATGGCTGGCATCTTGCCCAGAGGTACGGGACCAACTCTTCGGAACTGTGCGCTGGCACACGTCAGATGAGCGAACAAAGCGCTTAACGTCACTCTGAACACCCGGCCAAAAGAACTCCTCGGTGATCCTAGACGCCGTGTTTTGAACACCCTGGTGTCTACCCATAATGACGTCATGTACTAAGCGTAGCACGGTCTCTCGCATATCTCTCGGTAACACCAGCTGTTGGACCCGCCGTCCTGAACTAAATATGCATTCCCTGTGCAAAAGACCATTTACTTATTGGTATTCGAATGACGTACGACTCTTCTTTCTTCTCACTTTTTTTTCCCCGACTCTTTCGAAGCAGGCCTTCAAGCTCGGGTTTTCTTTTTGTCTAATTGCAATTTCGCCCGGTGTTACGCTCAGGCACATCGTAACAGGGGTAGAGAGCGGACGCTGCGTTGTTCGGGCTCTCGCTTGAGCTCTTGTCTGCACTGCTGACGAGGAACTGACTGCACCCGTCTCAGCTGCCGCGGGCCTTTCTTCCTTTGGATGTTCTTGAACGTCGAGCATCCTCCACTCGGGATGGGGGTCTTCGACACTTCTTGCATCCGTAATGTTTTCCAAGATGAGATCGTAGATGGGTTGGTCTACGCATTTTGCCACTACCTGCCCCGTACAATATGGAGTGGACGCTAGAATCCTGGCTTCAGGAAGGTACCTTGCTGTGCTACCTACAAGAGTGACGTCCGACGCTTCCGCTGTAAGATCCACGTACTTCACCAGGCTTCTCTGATCCAAAACTGTGTTGGCTCCGCTGTCTCTAAGCGCCAATATATGACCGTCCCATATTTTTTTTGCCCAACCACCACCGGCATTGCTGCTTTCGACTTGGGTGTTCCACTCACCACTTCATTTTCCAGCAGCGTTTGCTCTCCTTTCAGCTGTGGAACTTCAGATGGCGTGAAAAGTTCTACCCTACAGTCGACAACGCATGCAGCTTGGTCCTGCGTTCTGTATCGGCACACATCCAGAATATGACCCCTCCTCTCACAACCTTGACGCACAACCTGTGGTTTTTGGTCAGCGCTACTAGTCCGACAGTCAACTGCGCGGTGTCCCACCTTGCCGCAGAGAAAACACCTTACTGGCGCCTTAGACGCACCGCCATATGGTCTTGGTTTTGCCGCATCTGTCTCTAGGATCCTTTGGGTTTCCTGCTTTGCCTTACTCAAACTTCTTATCGCTTGAGCCTTGAGGAATTGGTCTGCAGTCTCGGCGAAATCTTCCAATGAACACAACTTTCTTTCAGGAATAGCGCTAGCTTTGAGCTGCAACACGCTAAAAATTACTCTGTGACCAGCTTGTCACGCACCTCTTCAAAACTCTTTTCTGTGTTTGACATATCAAGCTACCTATCAAAATAGTTAGTCATCCTGCAGGAAAACTGCTTAGCGGTTTCCGAATCCTCAGGTTTCGCGGTGCGAAATCTCTCACGAAAACCCTCATCCGTAAGCCTCAATCTTTGGAGGAGCGCCTTTTTGACTTTCTCGTAGTCCATGGAATCAGCAGCAGGCATGTTTCCAAACACATTCAGCGCCTCTCCGACTAAACATATGCTCATTGCCGTGGCCCATTCACTGCGTTCCCAGCCTTACCCCAAAGCTTTCCGCTCGAATCGTTGCAGATATGCGTCCAGATCATTTCTTTTGTCATCGAAGAGAGCCGTCGGCTTCCTTGGACAAATTATGGCCGGTCTAGGAGATTCTCTACCCGCTAAGGAACGCTGATCACTGTCCGTGATCTCCTCATATCCTCCCGCGTCATGCAGCTGTTTCCACAAAAGAAACTCCTTCTCCCGTTCTATCCTTCATTTCTCCTGTTCTGCCTCGCGAGCTCTTCTAGCCTCTCGCTCTTCTGCCTCGCGAGCGTCTGCGCGTGCTTGCGCCCTTTCCTCTCTCTGCCTTTCTGCCTCCTCATCAGGGAGACGCACGGGCTCTTCCTTGCCTAACCCCAGCTTGAGCTCTAGTTCTAACGTTTTTCCCAAATTCATACTTTCTCCCGTCCAGAGATCGGAAAGATCCGAGACAAAGCAAAAAGAAAAAAGGAAATGAATCCTGGCACAGGATCGCCACTTTGTCACGGATCTCCCCTGAGAACACTCGGACCGAAAGAATGGCCTAGGCGACAGGTGTACCCACACAGACGCACATTTAATGCACCCTACGTGACACACGCACTAGAACATAAAACTATCAAAACTAGCACAAAACACAAATAATAAAAATACACACGAACCGAGAACCCTGCTACCAGCGTCCACTATTAGCGTTCTACTGTTAGTGGTCGGCGTTCGTGCTCACGGTTGGTTCGGTGCGGCTGCGGCATTGTATGGATCCAGTAGCCGGCGTCGAGGCGGCGTTGGACGTGCTTGGGCTGGCTTCGCTGGCGGCGTGGCTGGCTGCGTCGTATAAGCTCCCGGTCCAAGCGACCGTGAAGGTGATGCTGGTGTTGTTGGCGTTGAGGGCACCACTCGGATGAGTGCAAACAGCGGTGGGGACATCGCTGGCAGTAGCAGGTGGTAACGTCCTCCGTTGATTCCCCGGAACGGGCTCAGGAATGGCAGGAAGTCCACGAAGTGAAGCCGTAGAACGCGAGCTCACCGGAACAGTAGCCGGCGTCACTCTCTTCCAACCGAAGTGTCCCTGACCCACCGGAGCCTCAGCTTCTCTGTTCTTTCAACCCCATGCCTCGCTCTCCCTCGCCCTTTCATAGCCATGGCGTTAGTCCACGTAAGCCTTGTCGTGGTCTTCTCCTTCTCTTCTCCACCAATCATCTCTCTCCACCTCACCGAATGCTTCTTCATTTTCTTTACTCTTCGGTTAATCCTCGTCGTCATCTTCGCATCTCTTTCCTTGATCATTTTGTTTTATACTCCCTATTATATGTGACAGCCTCCTTGTCATAAGACGCGTGCAAAGCAAAAATTAGGGAATCCCTTTTTTGAGGGAAGGAAATGACGCAGTAGCTGTCGCACATATCCCGCTGGACATAAGGGAAGGGATAAAGGTGTAGTACTAGTAGTAGTAGAAAACATTTATTCCAAAAAGGTTGGATAGAGAGGCGAAAATACAGATTTTGGGTGGAGTCCTTATTTCAGGGCCCCAATGTCCACCGCAGTTGCTCTTGCTTGGGATATCAGCTTTCGCTGCGTCGCCAAGTCAGAGCTGTGCAGGGCAGACTCCCACTGTTCCTCGGAGTGATGTTTGTCTAGTTCGGGGGGCTTGGGACCGGAGCAGCCCCATGTTACATGATATGTTGTTGGAATTCCGCCACACCAGGGGCAGATGCTGTCATATCTGTCGGGATAAAGGAGGGAGTCTGAAAAACGATTAAACAGGTGCGGTAGTGGAGGGCTCCGGAATAATTTCGACCGCCTGGGGAGATAGAGATAAATCTTTTACGCCCACTCGTTTGGGTCTGGTAGACCGGACCAGGCACGGACTTATTGCATTTGATGCCCGACAGTCCATGTCCCTGAAGCCCATCCGAGGCACGCGTGGTGGCGCTCTTCTGCCGGTGCGGGTCCGTCGCGCGCTGTGAGGCTTCCCGTGTGAGGCTCCGAGCCCGGCGGGGGAGGATCAGCCGAGCACTCCATGAGTATATGTAGCAATGCGGTGGAAGCGCAAAGAACAGGGTGGAGAAAAGGCACCCGGGCGCATGCGGGGTAGTAGTTAGAGGGGGGAGGGCAGGGTTCTGGTCTGCAGACGAGATCTTCAACGTGCACTGATATCGCACAGAACACGGGTGCTTTTTGCGTTTCGCCTACGTGCTTCGGTTCCCACGGCCACTTCCCCGGCGGCCGTTTTGATTACCTGTTAATTGCTGCGGGTCTTTTTTAGTTTATGCCGCAGTCATCGCGCAGCAGTCGCTGGTGGCTTTCGACGCCGGGCTGCGTGGCCAAGCTCAGCCGTCTTAGAAAGAAGCCGATAAGCTTTTTGTCGGAGGAACACCTTTGCTTGGGGAAGAGGAGTTCCTCCGATAATGGTCATTGAAGGTTTTATCCTCAGCTCCATATTATTGCCCCTCCAAGGTTCCCTTTGTGATATTTCTGCCCCCGAATCGTTTTTTGTTTATCCGCTGTCCTCGGTAATTTCTGTTGGCCTGCTTCATTTGCCTAGTGTGAATGCTCATTTGAATGTTTCCCTTCCCCCTTTCTCTTTGCCACTTTAACTGCGACCGTCTGCCCTTCCCTCACGGCACTGTTAAGGTGTCCATCGAGAAGTGAAGGAGTTACTGCGCCACTTCCTTTCCTCATAATCCGCAAATAATTAGTCTCCGAAATAAATTGATGGTGGTATCGCTCACGTAACCCTGGTTAAATTTTGCGATCAAGTGACTGCCGGTTTCAATAGGCAGCCATACTTACGAACACAGAGAAGTAGTTATTTTTTATTGGTTAAACATCTTGCTTTTTTTCGAAACGACATTAAAGGCGATCACACAAAACAGTATATATTTCATATGGGTTCGGTGATATTTGCGACTATGATATTGTTCCTTGTATGCTGAGATATGGAACCAACAAATCCGGTTCCAAATGACGCCTAAACCGTGCAGTTAACTTCAAAACGCCAAAATGAAAAAAAATCTTTTTTGTGAAAAGGAAATGGCGCAATGTAAGACAGGCGTTTTTTTTCCTTTTCTTAAAAGCAACTTTCATTTTCCTTCGCTTAAGGAGCGGTTCCAGTGTTCACTGAGATATGTGAAACAGGCGTCATTTCCTTGTTTGACATCTACCTACATTCACAATCGAACTTGCGGCCCCGCTCACGGCTCGAAGAACTCGCGTAGTGAAACTTTTAGCTTCAAAACTCAGTCAACGCTCAAGGTCCGCTTCAAGAATGTGACGTGATAGCTTTAGTAGGCCCCGTCAGCGGCTTGACGTCCTCTTTCCATATCACTTCGCATACTCGGACAGTGTTCTTCCATTGCGTTGTTTTGTTTTAATTTTTCAATATTACAATCAGTTTATTTTTCGCTTCGTAAAATATTGCTTCGTTTATTTTCTTTCTAACTAATTAGTATTTCTTTTTGAAAATCTTAATTCAACACAATATACATCGCATCACAATACAAGTACATCACGTTTTTTGTAAAAAAGAAATAAAAGTATGCCGGCTCGCAAACCAAGTCGGGCTGTACAGAGTGTCTAACCGGTTTTGGAGTGATTCCTTGGAATTGTTCGATTCGCAATCAGTTGCATGATGGCGTAAAAATATGGGTCCGGTTCGGTTCCGGTTCCGCACAAAAATACGGGTTTGGTTCCGGTTTGGGGTTCAGGTTCTGTTTCAATTCGATACACTGGTTTCAGCCTGGATCTGCACACCGAGCATTCAGCCCTCTCGTATCCTAGGTGTAAATCGCCCGCCTACTACAATCCTAAACACGACGCTTCGAGATTAAAGCCGTGCCGGAACTTGGCCCACATCCCCCGGAGCATGTTTTCCAACTCTGCTTGTATAAAACTATACTGGCGACCCTATAGCAGCGGCCTACTCACGAGCTGTTGATCGTGCAAAGGAAGAAAGCTGCATCGTTTTTTTGCCTCGCATTGTCCACGACAAGAGCAAAGAGGTGTCGCAAAAGACCTGGACAAGACGAAGACACGGCGTGTCAGCCATGTGATCTACTTTACCGCGCTCACGCCCACTGAACAGCGACCAAGCAGCGTAACCCTTTAAATCTCCCGCTGCGAGCGATGCCTGTACGATGCCACGGTCCAGATGGAGGTATTTGCCCCAGGTGGAAAAACATATGTCCCCGTTGCGGCTTATCTAGAAGTCGTTGCCATTTTTGTTGCGCACAGGAACTGAATCGTTTTGTACAGAAATCGCAATTCTTGGGTAGCAATCTTTAACGTCCTGTTAATGCGCAGATAAGACCTTGATGCGGCCTCAGTAAAATAACAGAAGAAAATTGTGGTGCATGTGGCAATCGAACCCTGGCCTCTGGCATGCGACACGCGGACGCTTCCAGTCCGCCACAAGAATTTTTTTTTTTGAGTACAAGGAAATAGATCAAACCCGACTAAACCAGGTCGAATTCCGCAACCCATCATACGCAATCACACCAGCATCCTGCTTTCACCGTTCGACTATTGGAAGTTAATGAAGGCGCACCTGGTGAATACATAGATGTCTAAGAAACGCATCTTCGAGATGTGTACTGAGGCTTGTATCAGTAATTCAAATATGAGCATGTAAATTACACATACCTCAATTAATCCAACAGCGAAGTACGTCTCCGGCGAAATTTCTTCGTGCATGGCGTCACGCAGGGGCTCTATGTTCATTATTTAGTACATATTTGCTTTTCGTTTTTACCGGCTAAGAAACGTCAAAGTTCTTCGATTAAATCTTTCAAAGATTTCTCCCGTGGCAATCACACCTGCATAAAAGAATATATGGAACGCTGTCTGTCTGATTTCGCTGACACTGACGCCTGCGCCCTGTGGGACCGTTTTAAGTGCATGTGCATTCAAAACTGTGTCCCGAACAACCGAAAGAAAGTGGGCAAACAGACGCAATTCATGACGCGTGCTACCAGATACCATACACCTGAATCACAAAATAAAACTATTAAAGAAGATGCAAAGTACAACCTAGCACTAGCAAGGAATTACCGGAGAATCTTTCACATTCAGTTCGTGATTCCAAAAGTCACATACCTCAGAACGTCTCTACCAAACTTTATAAAAAACGCAACAGAAATGTTCTGGAAGAACACGAGCGGAAAAAACCCCGTTGTGTCAGTCAACAGTTCCATAATCCCAGATCAGAGAGCCATTGCGCAGCTTTTTAATACGCATTGTCAAAGCGTCTTTTCACATTCAAGTTCGTGTACGCAGAAGTCAATTTTGTTTCTTACGCTGTGGTGTTTCTTTCGCTGCTGAACGTGAAAACTAAGAAAGCATGCGGCCCTGAAACATTCCGTATATTTTCCTCCAAAGTTATGCCGAGTCAGTTGCAAAGTTTTTGTATGTAATTTATCAAGCATTCTCGCGAACTGGGGCATTGCCAGGGGACTGGAAGACCGCCCGAATCGTCCCTCTGTATTAGAAAGGCGATCGTTTCATGCTATCAAACTACCGCCCAATCTTCCTCAATTCATCTAGCTGTCAATTAATTGAACACATTATTGCTAATCGCATCAATGAATTCCTAATCGGTCCTCCATTATATCCGAAATTCAGCATGGTTATCATATAGATATTCATCAGTAACCCAATTAGTAACAATCGTTCACTCGCTTGCACTGACCTTGGACAGTAATGGCCAAGTTGATCTAATATTCTAGGATTTTAGAGAGGATTTTGACAAAGTTCCTCCTGATAAATAATTCTAAAGCTTAAATCCATTAGCCTTCCTGAGATATTAGTTACCTAGATTTCAGGCTACGTAACGAGGCGTCAGCAGTATGTCTTGAACAATGGAGAGGAATCGCACGCTTTTGCAGTCACTTCTGGTGTGCCTCAGGGCAGTGTACCTTGACCTTTATCATTTCTACTGTATATTAATGACATCGTCGACACAGCTGTTGCTGGCGTAGAGATCCGTTTGTTTGCGGATGATTGCTTGCTGTAGCACGACATTGCACGATCTAATCACAAGAGTGACCTAAATATATCTCTAATATTCTTGCACGTTGCCAGAAATAAGACATGGCCCTAAAGAAAAAAAAAAGCGTGACACGTAAAAAATATTTTTGATCATAGGTATTATTCTGGACGACCACCGTTTCATGAATTTTCCAGCTTTCAATACCTAGGTGTAACATTAACTAAAAATATGGCGTGTAATTCACATGTCGAAAAAATCTGCTCGTCCACATTTTGTAAACTATGTTTTTTTAAGAAATAAACTTTCCAAAGCACCCGCTCAGGTTCAACAACTAGCATATGACTCACTAATCTTGCCTAAGCTCGAATATGCGCGCGTAGTGTGGGATCGTTATACTAATACCAAAATTAATAAACTTCAAAGGATCGAAATAAAATCCGTGAGATTTATTTACCCAAAATTTTCGCCGTTTAATTCAACTTCTGAGCTAATGAAATCTAACTGCATCCAGCCTCTCCAGGTAAGAAGTAAAAATATTTGACGAGAAATTCTTTCCTTGCTTACAAATGGCTCTTTATGCTGCCCCCTACTTAACATTTTTAGCTGCACGCATCACACGTCGCCATTATCCCTGCTCAATTTCCCCGTACTTTGCTAGAACTGACACATTTAAATTTTCCTTTTTCCCGCGTATCATAAAGCGAGTGGAATTCACCTACACGATCAATGTCAGCGCATAGCCAATCTGCATGTACACTTTATTTTTAGTGGCTCTTTTTACTCGTTGCCGTTGGGCACGTAATGTCTAGCTATATATTTGTTCTGCTTGGATCCGTAACATGATCTACAGTATGAAATAAACAGATGAAAGAAATGTGTATTACAATTTTCCAATATGCTAGATTTTTGTCTAAGAACCCTGGAGAGGGGTGACTACTCTAACGACTACCTAGCATCGAAAGCGGAGAGATGTGACCATGTGGCTCACAGGGGAGTCGCTCAATCTGGGAGCCGATTTAAGGATGAGGGCACCACCCTCGAAGCAAGATATTTTTTATGGAAAAACCATGGTGAAAGTGCAGTGGTCACACAAATAAAAAAAACTGGCGATGGTTTAGCTCTCGTTAAACCTGCAGTGACGCGATAGCTACAGCTGCCCGAGTTTGGAAACGTAACCAACCACGTGACGAAACACGTAACAACATGGCGCCGCAGCCACAGGGTGGCAACGCCGTAACAGGGTGGCGGCGCCGCCATTCCCACGGCGCCGCCACAGTGAAGGCTCGAAATGCTACCGTAATGTAGCTCTCGCTACAAAACTTTATTTAAGCGAGACCCCTACTCCACTCACTGTTCCGTGGGTCACAGACAGCCCGGCTGCGTTTCCGGGTTCTCGGAGTGGAGCAGAATCTCCCAGTCCTCCCGCGATGTCAGATATTATAGCCCTCGCTGGGGATAATCCGTCGGGCAAAGAAAGAGGCTGTAGAAGGTGCATGGGAAATTCCCCAATATACATGCTTCAAGTGGCACCGCCTTCAATAAAAGTGACCCATAAATACGCCCCTGGCTTTAACTACAGTCCCGAGCACAAGTTGCTTAGACTTCGTGATTCGTCCGATTTGTCCGTGTCCTGTCATCCTGTTTCGTGCCATCTTTTTAGCACAGCGAAACAACTAAAAAATCGACCAATTGACATGCAATTTCTGGTAGAAGAACGGAATCTGCATCTTTAATAAATTCTTTATTGCTTCATTCTCGCGAGCCGATCACACACGCATGGGATCCGTTGCCTCGAGCTGAACTGCGCAAGGTTGTTCATCCAAGCAACTAGCACTCTTTTTATTATTAACTACGTCTTGACTATCCTAATTTCATCTTCCTCCTGTATTTCAATTACCCCAAGCTGTTTTCTGCGCAGTCAGGAGTCATTTATATTCCATTCCTTAGACCAGACACTATTTTTAACATAAAAAAACAGGACAGGAGGGTATAAGAAGCGAACCATGAGGCGAAAAAGCACTTACAGAGCTCCGAAAACCAACATTTAATCGAACTGCACAGATGAAGTATGTTGAGCCACTTAAGCATTTCAGCGGAATGACGCCGTGTTCTATGATATTGGGTTGATTGAATTTTGTTAAAGATACGTCGCTTTTTTAAGGAGTCATGCTGATTATGAACTCCCAGTCGCACCCAACTATTGGCGTTTTGTAACGCGCAGGTTTCAACTGTGTAAGCAATCGCATAGTCGGTGCAGAATTGTCTGTGTCGAAGTAATTATGTGATACGGAGGAGACAGGGTTTCTTGCGGGGATGCTCTCGGAGAGCTATACTTCCCCTACAATACCGCCTAAGACAGTTATTATCTAGACACTTGAATGAAGATGCTCTCGAAAGCTATATTTCCCCTAGTATACCGCCTAAGAACGTTATTATTTAGACACTTGAATAAAGAAGGCTTCCTCGTGGTTCATTGTTCTTGAGAATAGAACAGTGACCGCGCCCAACCTCCCTTCCTAGGAAGGTTGTCGAGTCCTACTTTTTGCCCTGCATTGTATATAAGCATAAAACCAAAAAACTGACCAGAGTTTGATACTACTACATGCATACCAAGGCCGTAATGCACATTTGTACGAATGGTTTGTATGTTACTGTGATAAGCGTTCAAACCTGCTCAAGCTTGGGAACAAGACGAACGTCTTTGTATTTCAGACTTTTTTGAAACAGTAAAATTTCTTAAACAGGTCCAGGGAATAGATGGAGCTATAAGCATTTGCCAAGAACACATTATTTCAGTTTTCTATTTAATTACAAACTGGCAGCTCATCTTCCCTCCAAAGTCCGCAAGTTATCGACAAGGTGGCTGCGTTTTAGTAATTCAGAAACAGTTAAAAATCCAGAGGGGCAAGCCTACCTTATCTTGTCTTCTGATTGTGTTTGCCAAACCAATTTCTTGAAGTGTTATTCCTATCTGAGCGCCTTGCCGGCCAATGTTTATTTGTGGTGGAAGAGTGAGAAAGTTACCTCTTGAGCTCGTGCAGGAGCGGGACCGGGCCGGGCATCAAATCAGCTTCGTGGGGCGGCCGCGCGATCAGTAGTAATATTGTTGCGGGCACGGACTTGGACAGGGCTTGTAGTTGCGGTTCTGGGCCGGGATCGATGTTTAAATGGCTACATTGGGCCTCAGGATCTGCCTGTTCTGAGCTCAACGGGCCGCTTACTACTTTGTGTTCAAAGTTAAGCTTTAGAGATTTATTAAAACTAATGTGCTGAGAGGTCCGTGAAATGCACCTCTGCTTATAAGCCTCGAAAACACACAGTAAGATAATAATGATAACCGCCCGTCATCTAATTAACCAAAGTCACTCAATCACCTTTATGGTGACAGCATTGAGCGGGCATGTTTATATTGGGAACTAAGAAGCAATTCCATTTCTACACAATTCCATTCGCTAGAATTCCTGGAGCACTCATGTGCTCCGAGATATTCGGTACAAAATTTTCAGCTCGACAATATTCAGCTAAACTCCTTCCGGAGAGACCTTAGCGTATCGTCTGCAAACGTCCTAGAGCGACCGGTGACGCTGAGAACTGTTCCCTTTTCCCTTTCGGCTATCGAAATGAAGAAATCGCCCCACGCATCATATGCATCACACTACGCAGGATTAAAGCGTTGACTGTCACCGCCTTTAATGCGTAATTAGGCGACATTTCTCGAACTTTTTGTACCGAATATCTAGGAATACGCGTGCTCTGGAACAATTCTACCATCAGTGAAGCCTAGAAATAAACTAGCCTCATTGTTATCAATATAAAAATTCACGCTAGCCCCAGCGGATAAGACGTTCAATATAATAACTAAGTGAATCTTGTGCATGACAGTGAAATGATCATCACAATTTACATCCCTATGGCCGCATAACTTATGTGCAGCGGTGGATTTCCTTTAGCGCTGAGTGCCTAATTTTAAAAATTCTGTAAGTCTCAATTTTGAACACCCTATAAAAAGTCGCAAAGTTCACCTACTGCGTCAAACAAAGCGGCACAACACAGAGTTCGCTTAAAAAGGTGGCCTGTGGAGTGTCTAGCCTGTGCAGGCTGAGGTTTCGACAACAGGGCCCAGAGCATGGAAGTACCCATCCCCGCACTACCAGTTGCCGCGTTGGGGAAGCCTATGAGCGCGAGAATAAGCCTTTCACAAGAGTATACAGGCTGCGCACTTCAGGAATGCCGGAAACGAGGCTTGCCAACATTTTAGCCCGAGATTCTTTAAAGCGCGCTCAGGTGCCCTTGGATGGAGATATTCGAGGAAGCGCATGCGCTCGTTCAACGAGCTGAGGGAGGCCTACAGAGGTTCGCGCCAGCTGTTCCCCCCACGTCACCGCTCCCTATATAAACAACACGCAACACTCTGGCGCAGAGTATACAAAAACACACACTCTCCCCTGACCCCTGACCCTAGCCCGCTGTCATCCCTCCTTCCTCACTCCTGCCTGCACCCTCTGCCCAGAACGCTTTTCCTCTTCCCTCCACACCCTCTCCCTCTGCGTGCGGACCCTCCCCCGCGGGGCCTAGAGGACCTCAAGACCTGGGAGGACTGGGAGACCCTTCTTCTCTGGGAGAACCCGGCCGTGCAGACCATTGCCACCGGCCGGGCTGCCATTGTTATGGACCTTAAAACATAAAAACTTGAGTATAGTGGGGCAGTACGGGACCCAGTGGTGGTCCCCGAATTCCTCTCCAACAATAAAGTTAAATTTCAGAAACGTGACGTCGCAACCACGTGATGCCGCGTGACGTAGCACCACCCCCATTGTAAGAACGCATCACGTAATTTCGCCGCGCAGCCGATCCGCGTCTTCGCCGTCGCTGTGCTGGCTCTCCACACCCGCGTATCGGCTGCTGCCTGATCACGTGATCTAGCCGTGCCTCAGCCGGATTGAAAAAAAAATTCGTTGCGGTTTCACTTCTTCTGAACATAGAAAGCGAAAGCTGTGTCGTATAGGCCAAGTAGACGCGGCTAGGCTTCTGTAACGTTGAGTGTATTCCGCACACTGGATAGACTGTGCGCCCAGCCACCCCGGCAGCTGCAGTTAAATTATTGGTTGATCACGATAGGTTGGTCACCCAATGAACGCTGCGGCCTATTGCTGCAGTGCCACCTGTCTGCCACAACGTTGTCAGCGCCAATGCATGCAGCCCACTACTCTCTCGCACCACCACCACGCACGTCAAACGGCGATTGAGCCCTCCACTGACTCAGGGTGCCATTCATGTGCCCTCCCTTTCCTCAAAATCATCGGAGTCTAGAACGCTGTCAACGCCAACGCCAATGAACACACTGAAGCCTGAATGCTTTCGCTTTGTATATCCTTGATTAGATGAGCAAACCCAAAGCCTAATTTTTGCAGAGAGAGCTTCACTAGGCTAGTAAGCGGCGCATTTCGGGTTTGTGTCCCTGGATACTACTGCGCATGCGCCACTAGCTGCACTGAGCCGCATGTGTTCGGCGGCAGCGGCACGCCGAGCCTTTACTCAAAATCTAATTTTCAATATTCATTTGCCTCTTTCGTCCTTCCCTTCTTTCCGTCCCTCATTTATTCCTTCCCTTACTGCGCAGTTCGGGCGTCCACCGAGATATGTGAGACAGTTACTGCGCCATTTCCTTTGCTGAAAAACCAAACAAAAGAAATAGGTCGCCCTCATTCACTGGGTTCCTTGGCCCAGACAACTTTGTAGCTGCAGTTCATTTTCACCAAAGGAAACGCACACAACTGGATTGCTGGGTCAGTCTGCTACCTCAATCTCGCTTTTCTGTTCGTGGCGTTGCCCAACTGCAAAAATCTGCCTTGATTGCGTTAGGCCCACTGGATAGGCAGTGCACCCACCCTGTCACGCTGGCAAGGTGGCAGTTAGCAGTTGATCCCGAGAGGTTGGTCACCCATTGAAGTGGAACGCCGAGGGAGCGGAGTGGAGTGGACGCGCTTCACGTGGGCTCTTCAAACTTCCTGCGTTATTCTGCTAACAGAAACAATTATATGGCAATGGAAGTGTCGCAGCATACGCCGAAAACAAGCGCAACTAGCACCATATTTTGCAAAGGCCCTAACTCTGCCATGTCATCACTCTGCAAGAGACGGAAACAAATGACATTCTTATCTGCGGTCATAACACGGCAACTCTTACTCCGCGTACGGCATTAATAATACTAGCATCAATTCCGGTGCTAGACTGCACACTGACAAACACGCCCGACAGCAAGGGCACTCAGCACACTGTGATAGAGCTCAGCTCACCTGGGGACCCATATGGCCTCAATATTCTTAACATACACAGAAATCCCAAAGGTAAAGGCAGAGCTATTCCGAGCATATAGGGCTCCTTGCGTTCCTCACAGCTCCTTGTGGTCGGTTATTTTAATGAACGTCATACTAACTGGGGATAAACCTCGGATACCCCCAAAAGGTAACCTAATTTCTACCGCAATGGCTGATTACAACCTTGGCCTGATCACAAACCCCATCGTACCCACTCGCATTGGCACAAGTGTCAACCGCTACACCACACCCGATCTCACATGAGCCACACCGAGCATAACCGTAAGTTCTAACACGGTGCTCCAGGACAGCCTTGGGAGTGACCGCTTTCCATTCTCCACTACTATTGCTTGTGATTCCAAGATTCTCAACCCTCGTTCACAGCTCCTCAATGAGTAGTATTAATGGCGCTCATACTTGGCAGCTGATTCCACCCAACTCTGTACAGTCACCGACTGGAAAGACTGTCTGGTGGAGGCTGTCCAGGCGAACAGCAAACACACTAAAAAAACCTTATGGCACCGCTGATTGATCCGCATCTGGCATCTATGAGAGGCCCGACAGGGACTTCTCAAGCACTGGCGTCTTCAGCGACCGAATCGTAAATTGAGGCTCCGCGTAGCCGCTCTCGTGAGGCAGAAAAATACGCGAACTCGCTAGCCCTCGCAAACTGGGCAACCTTTTCTAGCGACCTCAAGGGTTCATTAGCCACTAAACGCACGAGCGCCCTCCTAAGCACTTAGTTCCTAAAACCACTAAACCGCAGACACAAGTAAGCACACATCGGCTTATACAACTAGAGCTCCAAAAGGGCAAGAACGTAATTGGCCAACTACGGAACACGTATATGCCCACACCGCTTCAGTCAGCAGATCCGCCGAATCTACCTCCAGCTAACCGGGAATTTGATGCCGACATCACCTTAAATGAAGTCCGCCGAGCACTCTTTTTTATTCGCCGCTCTATGGCGCTGGGGCGAGCCGGTATAGCGCACAACGCACTACTCAATCTGGACGAAGTCGCCTCCAGGAACTCACGGAGCTCATTAATAACCACTGGCACGCTGGGATGTTCCTATCAGTTGGACCCATGCTAGAATGTGTTTTATGTCCAAACCGGGCAAACCCCTCACCCTTCAAAATATGCGCCCCATCTCCTTAACGAGCTGTGTCGGCAAGCTCTTCGAGCATGGCATTCTCAATCGCCTGCAACCGTTCCCAGAAACAACAGGCTTACTCTCCGACGTTCAATTTGGCTTCCGTCCAAACATCTCGGCGCAAGACGCACTACTCGCCCTTAAAAGTCTCTCTTTTACACATAGCGTTGTACAGGCGCTGCGCGAGCCATACTGGTCTTGGATATTCGTAAGGATTTCGACACAATAAGTCGTGACCATTTCCAAAAGACATTAGCCACCACGGACGGCGGCACCCACATATGGCAAGATGTTCGGGCCTTTCTTCAGGGACGCACGGTAGAACTCTACCTTCGGGATATTGCCTCCCAACCTTTGACCCTGCCTAACCGAAGAACCCCACAAGCACGGTCATATCACCGTTACTTTTTAGCATTGCCCTAGTGTCACTGGCAAAGACCCTTGCTGCTATCCCAGAGATCCACACAGCCATATACGCAGATTATATAGCACTCTGGACAACGGCAGCACCCATTTCAACAGCCCAGGATACCCTGCAGTCTGCCTTATACATCGCCAACACACGTTTAGAAAACACAGGCCTCCGTTGCCCACCAACTAAATCGGAGCTCTTGCAGCTGAAACACCTCACCCGTGATCCCAATATTGAACGGCACATGTACGGTAATCCAGTGGCCATTGTGTCTAAGGTGAAGATTCTCGGCCTTCTCATTAACAACACACTCGATGCAGCTGCCACCCTTCAGCTATTGCAAAGACATCAAACAGCCGGCTGCACTAATCAAGTGGGTGGCAGCACGCAATCATGAGCTGTCTGAACGCGAGACACTCAATATGATAAATACATTAATCATTAACCGCAATAAATACCACCTCCCATACCACATATTCACTCAGCGCCAAACACAACAGGCAGACATATTATTACGCACGGCTGTCACCTCCGCCCTACGTCTTCCACGGACGGTTAGCACAAAACGTCTCCTGGCCACTGTTTCCCACAACACTGTGATAGAGACAATAGAGGCTCAACGCACCAACCAATCAGTCCGCCTGAGTCGCAGAGGACAACGCCTACGCTGACAGCTCCGTCTCAATCCACTCGTTCCCACCCAAACAAGCAAGTCCTACAAGTTACAAGATTTCTCTGCGCACGAAAGATCACATGTACCAGAAGCCTGTACCGCGCAATATGAGCGCTAGCCTTAATCAGGGTAGGCGGCATGCTGGAGCGATAAATTATGCCGAAACATATAGTAACCGCTTCAATATCCTTTATGTCGACGCGGCAGAAATTTCTAGAGTAGGATGGTTCACAGCATTTGTAGCCTATTAAGATGGCACAGTGGGGGCCGCCGCCACTATTCGAACTAATTCGCCCGCAGAGGCAAAAGGAGACGCCATCGCACTTCCCCCGCCAACTCTACCATTGACATAAACATACCAGACATTTGCACACAGTCCCAGGACACATACCGCTACTACATAAAGCGCGTGCCGACGCCTGCCACACACCATATTCCTGCCACATCCGCCTCTGTCTACTACGCCTTTCCTCTCCTCATAACCTTCTCTTCCTGAATTGAACTGACACCATGCTGTTTTCGGCGCAGTCCCTTGTTTTTTTGTGTCCTAGTCCTTTGAACAGACATTGCTTTTAACTTACAAAACGATGACCGAAGGATGCTGAATCAAACCACGGGCAGAAAAAGGACCTCCAGAAAGGAGAAAACGGAGGTAGAATTGAAATGTGGAGATGAAGAATCTTGAGCCACTTATGAATTTGTCCGAATGACGCCGCCTTCTGCTAGTGTGAAGAGCTGGGTTTGTTAGCGATCTTTTAAGCTCAAGTTTGGTCTTTATTCCTAAAATTGTCCCCCGCGGGAAGATTCTTTTGTACAGTGCCGCGCCATTTTAACAGAAGCTATTAATGTTAAATATGTACTGTTTACCTTTTGTGATCACCCGATGTTAGGTGATTAGCTTGTTACGCTCGTTGTGGTCATGTACAGATGGGTTTTGATTGTGTAGATTTGGTTTTGCTGTGCCAGTATACTTCCTTTTATGTATTCCTAAAATTCTCCTTCGTCGAGATGTCCGAAAGACTGCCGCCCAATCAAACTTCAAAAATCAGATTATAATGTGTTCTAAAAATTACACGTTCGCCGTCTACGGACTTTCCTCTCGTCCCTCATTTTCTGCCACCAGGTTTGCTCCATCCAGGATCATGAAATACATATTTCATCTTCTCTAACGCGAGATATCCTAGGGAATAACATCCGGCGGCGCGCGCAGTCTTCTTTCTGTCGAGCATGAGTATATTTACGGTAAACTGGATGCGTCCGCTTTCCCACCTTCTTTCGTGCTTCTCATTAAAGGGATGTACAGGAGGAGAAGGAGAAAACATAATTTATGGCACTCTGCGGTTTTGGGGCAGCTTCAGAGATGCCCAATCGCGCTTTGAGGTACTTGGCGGCGATGAGAGCTCGTCTACTTTTAAGGAGACCTCCTGGAACCTCCGAGGAGAGTGGTCGCGCTTCTCCGTGCTCCCGCTGAAACTTCTTCCAATCTCGGCGGCAATCGCATCCCAGCATCCGGCCTGAGCGTTCGCGCGCGCGCGCGCCGTTTCCTGGATTACAAGCGCGCTGCGCCAACGACTCCTCTTCCTGTGTCCGCGCTCGCTCGCGGTCGCGCCCCCGTGAACACACCACCATGGAGGTGCAGGTTCAGGGAGAGATTCTTCACCCCCGCGACTACGACCCAAGAGACTGGACTCACATCCTTAAAGTGCCTGCGCGCTCAAGGGACCACTGTACGTTAACAAGCCAGGAAACCGCAGCGTCTGCAAGCGCTGCCGCCATCTCACCTACTGCAGGCCCTGACAAGTCGCACCTGCAAGCAACGCGCGCAGCTGCGCAGCGTTCGCGGCAGCAGCCGCCGCTCCAGGCTGCTGACTACAAGATCGTCTTCAGGTCTCGAGGCGGGCTGCAGCTGAACCTGCTTCCGCCCCGACTACTACGGGAAACCATCCTCCGAGCGGCGTCCCAGCTTCAAGAACCAACGCGTACCCAAATCAGGGTTCACCCAGTCAACAACACGTGCACAGAAAGCACGCCCCTACAAGCTGACGCACTCGCGCTGGTTCGCATAACCCAGATCCAACACCAAGCAAAGGACTTCGCAGTCGCAGCTTATATAGCGCCACCAGACGGAGCGGTACGCAGAGTAATCTCCAATGCATACTGGAATGAGACCCCGACAGCTCTTCTCCAGGACCTCATCACCGGCAACCCGGAAGCCCCCATCGTGGACGCCCGCCGAATGGGGGCCACGCGTTCCCTTCTAGTCACCTTTCGTGCTGGACCTGTGCCACGCGCCATTCTTTATGGAGGAGCCCTCCACAGGTGTACACCGTACCGAGGGCATATAGACGCCTGCACGAACTGCCGCGTCCCAGGCCACCGGGCGGATGTGTGTGTCCACCCAAGATCTCATAAATGTCCCCGCTGCGGGAAATCCCATCCCAAAAAAGATGTGTCATCATGTACCCCCAGCTGCATTCTCTGTGGGGGCCCACATATGACCGGAACTGGGAACTGCAAAGCACGGGGCCGTAAACTAGCGTCCCCGAGGAACGCTCTCTCTCCTCCGTCTAAATCGCGGCTGTCTCGCCGTGATCAACAAAGCACAACCAACGGACGCAGCTCGACGGCTTACCGGTCAAGTTCCAGAAACCGACAGAACAGCAGCAAAAACTCCCCACGTCTCACTTGGGCAGACCGCGTTTCCGGCAACGCCACCCGTCATCCCCCACCACCCCAGTTCTCCCAAGAAGATTCGAGAGACCAGGAACTCCGGGCCTTGCGCGACGAGGTAAGGCGTCTCTCCTCCCTTTTAAGCAGCACTTCGAGCACCCCTCCTGCAAAGAAGCAGCTAACCTCAAACGCAACACCGCCTCCCATACGCCTAGAAATAGACGCTAAATTCGCTGCACTGGATGCCAAATTTGACCACAAACTAAAAGAGCTAGACGCCCGCCTTGAGGCCAGATTCAATCACCTTGCCGCCACCCTCACTGAAAAACTTGAGCAGCGCATGGACGCTATGCTTACCAGGATGATGGAGCTCATGGAACATAACCTTACCCAACGCTTCACCCAAATTCAGACCACCTCCACTCCTCCCTCCCTACCTCCGCAAGCAGAAACCCCCTTTGCTGAACACATACCAATTGACACCCGTCTCACTCCCCTCCTCAACCCCCCGACTCTCCAATATGGCGGGGCGGAACACTAATTCTCTCCCTATTTTAACTTGGAACTGCCGCGGTTTCAGCGCCAAGCGCGCTCCTCTGCAACTTCTCCTTCCCACCCTCACGCCCACTCCCCATATACTTCTTCTCCAGGAGACTGCACACCGGACAACCCTTCCCAGCTACACATCTACACACTCAGAATTCACTAGCAAACCCAGGGCGTCCACACTCATCCACCGCAGCCTCACCTATAAAACTCATCACACCACGTCTGAGACACCCTGCGCGATCACTGAACTTATACATAACACATATACACTTCCTTCAATCTTTATAGCAAATATATACCACCCCCGTCTCAGCCGATGGCCTCGTTAGAATCACTTCTGCGAGAGCTACACCACCTAGCAGGGAAACATCCTCTACTAATTGGTGGGGACTTCAACAGTCAGCATACTGACTGGGGATACACAACCACGACACATCGAGGTCGCAGGCTGTGGATGCTCCTGCAGAACCTCCAGCTCACTGTTCACAACACGTTTCAGATGCCCACGCGGATCGGCAACAGTGTCAGCATGGACACCAGTCCGGACCTGACGCTGAGCCGCTACATCCGCGGTGTTACCTGGAACAGAACTCAACATACATTGGGCAGTGATTACATTATACAAATCACTGTCCCGTACAAACCACCCCGTCAATCTTATACAACACATAAACTGGTTAACTGGGACGCACTTTGCGCTGCACGCACCGCCCACCCAGACACTCCTATCACAGAAATCGACGCCTCGGTGCAATCACTCAAGCATGACGTTCACCACAACACGCAACACATTGAAACGACCACCGAAACCTCTAACCTGGACACACACCTAACCCACCTGTGGGAGGCTTATCACAGCCTTCTGGAACGCTGGAAAGGCAATAAATATAACAAGACACGCGGCTGGCCGCGCTGCAGACAAAAATTCAACAACACTCGGAGGAGCTCTGCCGATCCAACTGGGGACAGATATGTGACGGCATCGCCGGAAAGCTGTCCAGCAAACGCGCATGGCAACTCCTCCGACACCTCATCGACCCCACTAACAACAAATCATCAACACAACACCGCGTGACACGCCTCACACACCAACATATTGACGATCCCGGGGCCCTCATAAACACACTTCAGAACACATACATCTCTCCGGGTGCCCCCACACCTCTACCCACCGACACAGGAGCAGCCAATCCAATACTCGACACAGACATCACTGAGACGGAAGTAAAAGCGGCCCTCCTGACTCTCCGAACCAACTCTGCACCTGGGGCAGACCAAATCACAAACTCCATGCTCCATAATCTGGACGACCAATCGATCACCCAAATTACGCAATACTTCAACCTGTGCTGGAGGGAGGGTATCCTGCCGCAGTCCTGGCGCCACGCGAAGGTAATATTCATACCCAAACCCAACAAAACACTTACACTTTAAAACCTTCGCCCGATTTCGCTAACCTCATGTCTCGGAAAGCTCTCCAAGCATATTGTGTTAGCAAACCTCCCAACGCACATGGTGGACAACAATCTATACCCGCATAGCATGGTGGGATTCCACCCCATCTGTCCGCACAGGACGCCATGCTGCAACTCACACATGACATTTTCGACCCGCTTCTGCCTGGTCGCACAAAGGCAGTCATAGCTTTGGATCTCTCCAAAGCTTTTGATCGCATCGAACATCAGGCGATCATGACTGCCCTATCTCCATTGAAAGTGGGTGCGCGCACGTACGCCTACATTCAAGCATTCCTCAGTGAGCGCATGGCTGAGATACATTTTGGACCTCTCTCTTCCCCCTCCTACACGCTTCAGAGTATCGGAACCCCTCAAGGGTCAGTCGTCTTCCCCTTCCTCTTTAACATCACCCTCATCCCCCTCGCCCGAAAATTGGCAACTATTCCCCACCTTAAGCACACTCTTTATGCGACGACATCACACTGTGGACCACCCACGGCAGTGACGGCGACATAGAGAACACCTTACAGGAAGCAGCCGCCCTCACCCAAACTTATGCACAGAACATCGGACTGTCTTGTTCCCCATAGAAGTCCGAACTGCTCCTCATCCGGCCTAAGAACCAACGCTCCCCCCGTTCCCCCATTGCCATCGAACTGAATGGGAACCTGGTACCGGAGGTTGACACCCTCCGCGTATATGGCCTGCATATCCAGAACGATGGCAAAAACACCACCACCCTCAAGAAACTCAACAAGGTTGCAGGCGCGATATCGCATCTCATCCGCAGATTTTCGGGCTATCATAGAGGTATGAAGGAGCGCCACCTCTGTCGCCTCATTCATGCCTTTGTCCTCAGCCGTGTGCTCTACACTACCCCATACCTAGAACTATCCAAACACGACATAAATACTTTGGATGCCTTGATCTGCAAGGCATTCAAAGTCGCACTTCATCTTCCCCTCAACACCCCCACAGAGATTACTATGCCTGGGTCTCCACAACACGATCGGGGAACTCGTGGAGACCCATCTACAGGCCCAATACTTAAGGCTTACACAAACCTCCACAGGCCGGTATATCCTGGACTCCCTCGGAATCAGAATACCGGCCAACGACCCAACCCTCCTCACCATTCCTCGATCCCTTCACCGAGAGCTGGTCATTAAGCCACTGCCAAAAAATATGCACCCCTCCCACCATGAGCAGCGCCGCAGAGCCCGTGTGAAGGCACTCCACCGAGTGTACGGCTCCGAGCCCGACGCCGTATGGGTGGACGCCGCCTGCACTGGTGACGAAGCGACCGCAGCCGTGGTGGACTGATCTTCATCCGCCCTCCTCACACTACTTCTCCCCCCTGACACCACCCCAGAGGCTGCAGAGGAAGCCGCCATCGCAATTGCCATCACCCGCACGTAAGCCTAGTACATTTTAACAGACTCCAAAACTGCAATTCTAAATTTTGCGCGAGGCCGAGTCCACGTCCCTGCTTTTGGCATACTAGACTCGCCCGATGAACCCCCACCCCGCCATGTAGAGCTTTTATGGGTGCCTGCGCACTCCGGGAATCCCGGAAACGAGGCCGCCAACCTTTTAGCACGAGGTTCTTTAAACCGGGTTCAGGTGGCCTCGGATCGGGGATTCGCGAGGGAGCGAATGCACTCGTTCAGCGAGATGACGCAGGCCTACAGAGCCTCGCGCCAGCTCTACCCCCCGCCCCACCCCTCCCTTGATAACAAACACGCAACACTCTGGCGCAAACTACAGACACACACACTCCCCTCAACCCTGACCGTAGCCCACTATCACCCCTCCTTCCCCACTCCTGCCTGCACCTTGTGCCCAGAACCATTCGCCTCTTCCCTCCACATCCTCTCCCACTTCCTGGCGGACCCTCCCCTGCGCGGCCTAGAGGACCTCAAGACCTGGGAGGACTGGGAGACGTTGCTGCGCTCGGAGGACCCGGCCGTGCAGACAATCGCCACCGGCCGGGCTGCCAGTGTTATGGATATTAGGGACATAAACAGTTGAGTGCAGTGGGGTCGTGCGGAGACCCAGGGGCGTGCCCCGATTTCCTCTCCAACAATAAAGTTTTCTCTCTCTCTCTCTCTCTCTCTCTCTCTACTTTTAATCAATGGTCGGTTGCCTTAGACCAGGGCTCTATTGGCAACTGCCGGCCGTTGAGAGTTCGCTGTATTAGACCTTGTTGGTCTTCACAATCGTGAGTCTCCCAATGCTCCGCACTCGGAGGGATATTTCAAGCAGTCTGCTCCTCGATGGCCGGGAAAGTACCGCATTTGATGTTGGCCGCGGCGTCCGCCAAGTTTGTCCGTTGCCCCACCCCGTTTGTTTGTCTTAGCATTACAGCCTTTACTCTTGGCAGTCAAACGCCACTCCCTTATTAGAGGTCTGGCTTTACCAGGCAGTGAGGCAGTACGCGTCGCCGTTTACGCAGATGACATCAAACACTGGTTAGCTAATGAATGCAGCCTGCTTGAAGCTTTAAATGTTTTTCGTGAGTACTCTTCCTGTTCTGGGGCTGCTCCTAATTACTCTAAGAATTGCTGCTTTTTGTGAGGTCTGCTTAGACACATATTACATGAGCGATACATTTGCACTAGTGTGCGCGGAAGCGCATTTTTCGCGTGACGTACGACTGTGCTGGAATATGGGATAGTGTATGGTCTTCGGTCGTAGAAGGCATTACTGCGCTTGTGCGGAGGGCGCAGACATTTGACCTGCCTCTGATCGAGAAGCGATACCTTGTTCAGCCCGTCAGGATGGGTGCATTCTGGCACATTTGCCACATTGTTAAACCACCCCTACACGTTATAAGGTGGGGCAGACTTCGAGTTTCTTTTTTGGTCAGGCGGAACCGAGCTCGTGGCTCGTGTTGTTGTTGGTCAACCACGGGAGGCCTTTGTCCATCACGTCCTCACTGTTAGCTTTGAAGGGCATTTTTCCTATCCTGGTCAGTGTCGCGCCTCCTGTGTGAGCCCTGACGCGGTACTTGTTGGGCCCTTTGTGCTTTTTGGATCCCGCGGCCATTCTTAATCATGGACTTCAGTCAGATCATCCTACCGCTTTCGATGTTAAGTGAACCGCCTTTTTCCGGAATGTAAGAGCTAGCACCAGATGTAAACATCGTTGCAGACCATGTAGTGGGAATTATGGGCTCGCTGTTGTTGACTGCTGTGCCCACGGCTCGCCTCTCACCGATGCGCCGCGTTCAGTGGGCGCTCTTAGCGACGACACTCCTCCCAGACCATCTGTGCGGCTTTGGAAACTAGGTTGGGCAGTGCTGCCTATTTGTGATCAGCAAGAGCGGGGGGATTGGGTGTTTTACGCTCAAGTACCTGTCCGAATTTCTCGCTTACGGAATTTAATCGCTACGCTACAGACACCTGCGTGGTAGCGCATGTCCTTTGGCACGCGGTTCATGCGGGTTTCCGTGGCCAGGCCATTTCGAGCTTTGTCTCCCACGGACGCTTCACCAGCGGCCGTTCTGCCTGCCTGTTGATTGTTCCGGGTCTTTATTTTTTTGCGCACTCCATGCGCAGATGTCGGTGGTGGCTTTCGACGTCGCGCTGTCTGGCCAATAGTTGGATTTCTCCAGAGGAAGCTGATCTGTTTCATGTCGTATGAACTTTTTTTCTTCGGAGAGGAACAGTTTCTCCAGGAGTGGTCACGCTCATTCATTTCTGTTAGCAACGATAGTCTTGTTCTGATCTTCAGGAAAAACTATACTGCTAAGGTCTCTGTTTTTTATCGGATTGTTGCTCTCTCACTCTTCTGTCAGTACGTATGATAGCCCGTTTTACATTGCCCACGACTTATTCCTATTAGTGCTTATTCTACCTCTTTAATTGGCTCACCTTACATGCTTAGCGTCACCGTCGCCCTCTCTTCGTCATTGAAGTTTAGTGTCGCCATTGAAATCATGCTGCGACACGAGCCAAGGCCGACTTGTCCGTCTCGTGACACTGAACCTGTGCACTGGTCCTCTTTTACATCGAGGATTAGCGCCAGCAGTTCAAGCGCCCTGTTGTCGGATGTGTAGATAGTCGCTTTGAGTTGGAGAATAAAGCGCCCACATTTATCGACTAAAACCACGGGAATTGCTGCTCGGCAGCCATGGAGGCCTCGTGCCTCCTCAGGTCCTGACCATACAAAAAACGTAAGGCGGTTTTGCGCCTTTCGCCGCGTGCTTTGTATTGCCTAAACAACACGACCCTTCTCGTTTCATTTTTCTTTTACAAAACGACTACTCTTAACATTATTACTCTTAACGGTGAACGTTTGCGCAATATTTTGAAGCATGCATAGGTGGTCGCCTTCGCTGGTTCCTCGGGTTGCGATATCCTAGCTCCACCTGCAAGAAACCAATTGTTTTTTCCTCTGTGTTACGTGCTAGAACTTAAGCGTAGTGTAGTGTAGGCGTGAACCGCCCTTGAAGACCGTGAACCATGACAGCAAACGCATGGAACGAAACCCCGTTTATTCAGTGACGCACGCACATATATATGCACACAACTGTAGCCCTCTGGCGGTGTTCACATTGAAAAGGAAACAAGAACTAACTATACAACATATTCCCTCCCTTTGTGTTAAGGTTACTGAATTAGTGGATTAGTATGTATTGCAACATCTTAAAGGATTTACTAATAACAAATGCACATGTACATGTAAACCATTGCAGTTTGACAAAAATGATCACAACACAGTCCATTCATGCACTCTTCACCTAGAGTTCACACTAGCCTACATGTAGCCATATCGGTCAGGCGGTCGTCTCTTGCGAGGTGGCAGCACACGGCGCGGAGGGTCCGGCGTTGGAAGCAACGCCTCTGTTGTGTCTTGAGGTGGGTCCGGAGTGTAAAGAACTGGTCCGAGCAATCGTGGGGCGTCAGAAGGCAACCCATGCTGGATGCGGACACACTCACCACTCTCGCTGGGGTTCCACGATTGAAGCGCCGCTGGAATCCTCGATAGCATGGCCGCATTCCATATCTTGCCGTCGTCGAGACAGAAAGACGATCGCCCATATTTCTTCGTTACCTTGCGGGGACCCGTGAAAGCGACGTCTCCCTTGAACGAAGTAGCTGGCTTCTTCACCCGCACATAGTCCCCAACTGTCACAGTAGTCTCTTTCGCAGACCTGCGGCTATCCGTATACTTCTTACTGTACTGCTGTTGCTTCTTCACCCGTTAGCGCAGGCGCTCCAGCTCAGAGTCTGGGGAGCTGAAAAGGCAGGCGACGGGTATCCGACAATATCAAGTCTTGTTCTTGGTACGCGTCCATGGAGCAGTAATGCAGGGGTAAGCCCCGTAGTAGCGTGCGGAGTGCAGCGGTAAATTCCAAGGTACTCGATACCTGCTTGACGAAACGGACGCTGCTCTAACGCTGCCACTTGAACATACGACTTGAAAACTCTATTGAAGCGTTCAACTTCCCCGTTCGCTTGAGGATGATACAAGGATGAGTGCAGAAGGCGGATGCCACGATCTTTCAGAAATTGCTCAAACTCTCTAGACGTGAACTGTGGCCCATTATCACAAACGACTTCATCCGGGTAACCTTCACGGGAAAATACAGAAAGCAAAAACTTTGTGACTGTTGTGGTGGAGACGTCGGAGCTGAAGTGTACCTCGGGCCACTTCGAAAAATAGTCCACCAGAGTAATCGAAAACCGACAGTCATGCGGAGCTCGCTCCAGAGGTCCCACGATGTCGAGTGCTATCTTTTGCCATGGACCGTCTGGGAATGGCACTGGCTGCAGTGGTGTAGCAGATCCTTTGGCGCTCTTGTCTGCTCCCTGGCAGATGCTGCAGGTCTGGATCGCGAGCTCGACTTGCCGATCCATGCCCGGCCACCAAAACCGCTCTCGTAGACGCGCCTTCGTCCTGACAATTCCGGGATGGGCCTCATGTGCTGTGGCGATCACTTGCGGAGTCAGTGCTTCTGGAACAATAAGACGCTCTCCGCGGAGCAACAAGTTATCAACAACGGACAATTCTTGCTGTACCTTGCCATATGGCTTAAGTTCAACCGGAAGCAATTTGTGCGAAGGCCACGACGACTGGACGTAAGAAATGACTTGTTGTAACGTGTTGTCTTCAGCTAGACTCTGCAGGAATTGCTCTTTGGTGATGCACGATGGCGCTTGAATGAATGCTACCACTTCGTCTATACACGTTTCGTCCTGCTGTAACGCAACTGGAAGACGAGACAGAGCGTCTGCAACTTGGTTTTCCAATCCCTTCCGGTATTGCACCGTATAGTTATACCGAAGAAGTCGCTCTGCCCAGCGTGCTATGCGCAGCGGCCGTCTACCATTACCTTGACATGACAAGAGAGATACCAAAGCCTGGTGATCTGTGTACAGTGTGAAGTGGCGCCCCCAAAGATACGTGTGCCAATGCTCGATAGCCCAGACACACGCGAGCGCTTCGCGTTCTCCCACGGCGTACCTTCTTTCTGTAGGCGTCAGAGTCCTTGACGCAAACGCCACTGTGAATAACTTGTGCCCATGCATCTGTTTTGCAGAACTGCTCCGAGGCCGCAGTCGGATGCATCTGTGGCGACAACGACTGGAAAAGATGCGTCGAACATCCGGAGCACTGTCCCGGAATCGAGCATGGACTTAACCTTTTGAAAGCTGGCATCAACATTCTCAGACCAAATAAAAGGCACATTCTTGCGAAGAAGGGCCCGCATAGGCTCGACAACATGTGCTAAATTTGGAACGAACTTTGCGTAATATTCCACTAAGCCAAGGAAGGATCGAAGACCAGCAGCATCCGTGGGAGCAGGGATGTTTTTGATGGATTCTACCTTCTCAGGTTGTGGAATGATGCCATCGAGCGTGACTTTGTGGCCCAAGAATGAAAGTTCATTTGTGCGAAATACACACTTGTCATTTAGCTTGAGCCCTGCTTCTTTTATACGCCTGAGAACGGTCGCAAGGTTTGCCCAGTGGTCTTTTTCACTCTTTCCAAAAACGATGATGTCGTCGATGTAAAACAAGACACCAGAACATCCTTGAAGTATTTGCGACATCATGCGTTGGAAGGCCGAGGGGGCGGGAGCTAATCCAAAGCACACACGCTTGAAGCGATAAAGTCCGTCGTGTGTTACGAAGGCTGTTAAATCACGGCTCGCTGGATGTAGCAAAACTTGGTGATAAGCAGATGCCAGATCTAACTTGGAAAAGTGTGTTGCACCCACAAGGCTGTGCAGAAGTTCTTCAGTGTGGGGAAGCGGAAAATTGTCCGGCACGACGGCCTTGTTGGCTTCTCGAAGGTCGACACAGAGGCGAATCCCTCCATCTTTTTTTTTTACCACGACGATAGGGGAGACCCATTGTGATGCGTTGACGCGCTCAATCACATCCGTCTCTTCCAGCCGACGAAGTTCTTCTGAGACCAAAGGTCGTAATGACAGTGGTAGGCGGCGAAGCTTAGACGCAGTGGGTTGGACGGATGGACGCGTTTTGACCTGGTGAACAAAAGTCTTAGCCAGACCAATGCCCTCTCCAAACAGACAATGGAACTCTTTTCTTATGTAGCTGGGGATCTCAGCATAACACGGATGCGTTTCTTTTACAGAACATCGTTCTTGGCTACCAGCTGCAATGGCAGTTGTCTCAAGGCAACAAAGGAACGAGCCCTCAATTCGTAGATTAAGAGCTCTAATCGCATCGATACCGAGAAGCGAAGTGCCCCGATACACGACATAAAACAAAAGGGATGCTTTACGAGCCATGTACGTAACCTCAGAGAGAAAACATGCATGCACAGGTATGGGCTGTCTTGAATAGTCCAATAATTTAACTAGCGGGGCAGTACAGTGTGCTTTACTGGAGAAATGCTGGTTGAAGAGGCTGTACGACATAATGAAAACCGCTGATCCCGAATCAACTAAGAATGCTACGCTGGTGTTTCCTACTAAGTCATCAATATGAATACCAGGGTGAGTGGATGCGGCCACTATCAGAATGTTTGCAACGTCACTGCGTTCTTCGCTGCTTAGTTCCCGAACAGAAGCAACGTGTCGATCCTTATTGCACACTGACTTGAAATGACCGACCCGACCGCAGCAATGGCAGCGTTTCCCTTTAGCCGGGCAGTGGAACGACGCAGCCGAGTGCTGATTAGAACCGCAACGAAAGCAGTGGAAGGGGGCGTTGTTCTTAGTTGCAACATGCTGTACACTTGTAGACGCAAAAGCTTGGAAGTCTTGAGTTGTCTGTTCTAGCTGAATGGCCACAAGCACAGCACGCGAAAAAGAAAGACTCGAGCCATCGAGCAACAGACGCTCACGGACATGTTGCGAAGAAATGCCTGTCAGGAACTGATCACGGAGCGCATCCTCAAGCACTGCGAACGAACAAGCAGCTGCATGCTCACGTAATGCAACAACATACTCGTTGATAGATTCACTTGGCTGCTGGACGCGTTTGCGAAAACGGTGACGTTCCACGACGATATTAGTTCGGGTGGTAAAATGGTTCCCCAAGGCTGTAACCGCATCGTCATATGGCGAAGGTGCCGTCTCTGTCTGTTTTGGCAACAGTCCGGTGCTTGCGCCCTCACTATCTGCTGGCAGATCCTTAGCGGTAGCGCTCTCACCTTCTTTGGCGTCTTTGGCTGACCCAGGAAGCGTGAAGAATATTCGCTGGCCTTCGACGCCCAGACTGTGGATAAGAAGGGCTTTGCGACGCTCTGCCGAAAAATCAGACGCTCCCGAAGCCAGCACGTAGTTCTCGAATAGTCGCACCCATTGTAACCAAGGAACAGCAGGGCGACCTGGAACAGGCAGAAATGGGGGCGGTGGTGCGAATCCGGAAAAGCTCATGACTGGAAGCGAAAAGGTTGATACGCCCGCTCTTCCGTTCATCCTCGTCGCCAATGTAATGTAGGCGTGAACCGCCCTTGAAGGCCGTGAACCATGACAGCAAACGCATGGAACGAAACCCCGTTTATTCAGTGACGCACGCACATATATATGCACACAACTGTAGCCCTCTGGTGGTGTTCACATTGAAAAAGAAACAAGAACTAACTATACAACACGTAGGTTTGGCTTTGATGCTCATTTCATACAGCACCACGCGTTATAGCGGCGTTGGCGTTCCTGTTTTGAACCGCTTACTCCTGCGAGACCATCATGTCATGAATAATGCGCTTCGATGCGTGCTGCGTTCGACAGCGCGTTTAACGAACCTGACTGGAGAACTTTTTGCAGCTAAACTCCTGCGCATTCTAAATTCGTAAATGCATCCTGTGAAGATCTAGATGTGCATTTTTTTGCAGGGTGTGATGTTTCGCGATTTCAGTTGCGTGCTCGATACAGTCCCTCATGTACATGGGCCCCGCTACAAATGCGCACGAGTATTGTCTCCTAGTCAACAATTTTATGCTGACAGACGCTTTCCTCTACGGCCTTGGCGGTTATCGTCGTGTAGGTTACGCAACGGGCCCTTCGCCGACTGGGCGTGACGCTAACATAATGACTCTGCCATCCTCTCCGGTCCACATATAAGACCATCGGCACTTTCTTCGTGGTTCCAGCGCCTGCAGAGTCTCTCAGAGTCCATAGCGTTTGATTGTGCGTATCCTTCGCGACGCCAGCACGAAAGAAGGGCTAACGCGGGCCTTGCGCTTTTCTGTTGTTGGGGCCATGCCTGGTGGCTCGGACCTCCTGAAGGAGCAGAGGCCACACCAGTTCGCTGAGTCTGGTCGGGGCCTTAGGGCTCCTGTCTCAGATGAGGTCCGCGTGGTGACTATGAAGTTGCGTATTGCTTGCGCACCCTGTCGCCTTCGTCGCTTATGAGCGCATGGATAGAGGAGCTTTCGGAATGTCTACAGCCTCTTTCTCGTTCCTCCTATTTTACAGCGGCTGCGTGGCGTTGTCGGCACAGTCCAATTTGTCCTTCGGCTTGCGCGTCAGAAGTTGCTGAGTCATCAAGGTAGCCCTGCTATTACACCTCCCGCCGCGGCTTTGGGCCAATCATTGGCAGACGTTTGAGTGCATTTTTTCGCCATTATCATCAGCTTCCTTAGACCCACTACAGAGCAAAGGTCTCTCCCATGTACATCCAATAAACCCTGACCTTTGCTAGCTGCGGCCATCGTATCCCCGCAAACTTCTAAGTCTCATCCGGTCACATAACCTTCTGCCGTTTACTGCTACGCTTGTCTTCTCTTGGAATCCGCTCCGTTACCCTTAAGGACAAGCGGTTTTCTTGACTTCGGAACATATGCATCCGATAGTTTCGGGGATAATGCTCAGTCACTCCTTCAAATTGATCGCAATGAGGTTTCCGCACATACATTTTTCGCAGGCTTGCTTCAGGTTGCCGCTGAACTTCATGACGGCCTCGTGGCTCTGCCAACAACAGGTGAAATCAAGGAGTTAGACGCGCTCACTGCCTGGGCTAGACGCCTTCCGGTCCAGCTCTATTTACAGTTGTGGCATAATGCATTACGCATTTTCTCGGATATGTGTTTTTTTATTTTAAATGTACTTCACTCATTGCGTTTATTTCTGGATCTTTCAAAAGAGGCTGCATTCTCCTTACTCCTAAAATGTCTTATCTCTCGACATGTCCGGCAGATTGGCGCCCTATCTCCCAACTAAATTCAGATTACAAAATATCAGCAAAATTATTCGGTCGTCGTATGTGGGCTCTCCACCCGACCATCATTTCCTGCCACCAGCTCTGCTCCATCCAAGGTCGCGAAGTACATGATTTATCTTCCGTAACGCGGGATATCCTAGAGTATACTATCCGGCGGCGCGCACAGGTCTTGTTTACCACGATCAAGGGAACATGTTCGCCTATTTTAGAGCTGGAGTATACTTACGGTACTCTGGGTGCTTTCGGCTTGCCACCTTCTTTTGTGCTTCTCATTAAAGAGATGTACATAGATATTTCAAGCACTCTGTTCCTCGATGGCTGGAATGTACCGCAATTGATATTGGCCGCGGTGTCAGTCAAGGTTGTTCGATTAACCAACTTATTGACGCATTAGCTCTGGAAGGCTATGCTGACGTCGGCAGTTGTTCCACTTTGACGTCACTGGGGATCGCGTTCACCAATTTTGATAGCGGCAGTAATATTTGGTGACAGCGATGATGATGATGATCGTGATGACAACGAAAGCAATAGGGATAGCCGGTGAGAGCGTGGATGTGGTTAGTGGTGATGATAATAATGATGACGATAGCGATAGCAGTAAAGGTCCTGGGTTCGAGCCCCGCGAAGGTCCTGACTTCGAATCTGACGAGGGTCGTGGGTTCGAGTCCCGCAAAAGTAAGGTATGTGACTTCACGAGTGTGTGACGCCATAAGTCATAATTGTATGACTTCATAAGGTGTGATATCATAACCATGTGACGTCATAAGCCGATGGCGTCACAACACATAAGACATCATGAGCATGTGACGCCTCAATTCGACGCCACAGGGTGGGTAACGTCATGTGTGACGTCACAAGCTGATGTGGTCGCAGGGTATGGAGGTCATGACAATATTACGTCCTAAATCGATGATTCGCAAGGTAAGAGAGGTTGCTGGTGTGTTTTCATCGGTTGTATAGGGCATTACAGCTCGTGTGCGAAGGGCGCAGAGATTTGACCTGCCTCTGCTTGAGAGGCGCTATCTGTTTCACTCCGCCATGCGGTGGGCGTAATGGTACCTAACTCACATTGTTAAACCACCCCTCCTTGTCATAAGCCATGTGCAAAGCAAAAAGATGAAAACACGCTTTTTAGGGAAAGGAAATGATGCTGTAACTGTCTCAGATATCGGGCTGGACATCCAAACCGCGCCGTAAGGGTACAGATAAAGGAAGGAGCCAGAAAAAGGAAGAAAGAGGTAACGTAATGGAGGGCTCCGGAAGAATTTCAACCGCTTAGGGAGATAGAGACAAAACTTTATTTAGCCCACGCCAGGCACGCCCTTATTACAGTAGATGCCCGACAGTCCATGTCGCTGCAGTACATCCGAGGCCAGCGTGGTGGCGCTCTTCTGCCGGTGCGTGTCCGTCGCGCGCAGTGAGGCCTCCGTTTTCTCGCGGGTGGAGAACTCCCAGCCCGGCGGGGGAGGATCAGCCGTGCACTCCATGAGTATATGTGTTAGGGTACCAATGGGGTGGAAGCGCAAAGAGCAGATGGTGTGAAGGCACCCGGGTGAATGCGGGGTTGTAGAGAGGGGGTGAGGAGGGTACTGGTCTGTGGACGGGATGTTCAACGTGGAATGACACCGCACAGCACAGGGGCGGCTTTCGCGCTTCGCCTCCATTTTAGAGGCGGCCGCCGTGGTCGGGTTGCAAGCCGGGCACTCCGGCTCACTAGACGAACGCTTAACCACTGAGCCAGTAGTTTGTTTTTTGGCCAGGCGGAACCCAGCTTGTTGGACAACCACGGGAAAGGGGAGGTTTTGCCTTCCCAAATTTTTCTCTCGCGCCCTCGTTGTTAGCTTTGAAAGGTATTTTGCGTATCCTGCTGGGGGACGCGCTTCTGGCGCGTACCCTGATGCTGTATTTTTGGGCCCATTGCGATTTTTATCTCGCGACGGCATGTTAATCATGGAACTCAGAGCAGCCTACGGCTTGCTATTCTTCGTGAGCGCCCTTTTCAGGTATGTAAGAGCAGTATATAGCCTCTGATGTCAACGTCGCCGCAGACCATGTGGTGGACATTATTTACTTATTTATTTATTTAATACAGCGGAGTGGCTTGACTCCAAACAGTGGTGAGCACAGATACAAGTAAAAAGACAGATATAGACGAGCTTCACGCAAATGCAAACCGATGATGCGAAAAAAAGAAGCAAAAAACAAGGGTTTTCATACAAAGGGCTCTCAAATTATCAACAAACGTTTCTACATTCGGACTATTCACTACACACTTGGTCAATTCATTCCACTCTGTAATCGATTTGACAAAAAATGAGTGTTTAACTCTATTAAATTATGCGCGAAATTCTTGTACCTTTTTTCTATGGTTATAACACGTACTTGCTCCCGAAACAGGAGTAATATACTCATGAGTGATTATTTTAATCAGATTATTATACATTAGGTACAGAAATTTCAACCTAGCTTCAGTGTGCCTTGTCTACACAGATTCTAGGCAAATAGAATTGATCATAGCTCTTACATTACCTGTTCATTTGTATCTGTTGCAAATGAACCGGGATGCGATCCCTTGCACTCTCTCTTGTTTGGAAATATTTTTGGCTGTAAATGGGTCTCATAAACAACAGGCATATTTAGACGAGGCCGCACCAAAGCCTTACACGCTGCCAGTGCCACGTGTTTTGGGGCCTTTGGCCGTTTACGCCTCAAACACCATACAGTCTTCAGAGCTTTCCCGAAAGTAATATTGTTGTGGCCATCCCAGTTGAGGCGATTAGTTATCTGAACTCCAAGGTATTTTACAGACGAGGATTCTGGAAATGATACTCCACCTCTACAATATGGATGAGCCAAAACAGTTTTCTTACAAATTTTAACTACCAAACATTTATTAACGTTAAGAAACATACCCCATTGGTATGTGGTAATATGGCCTCACTACTGTTGCCTTCTGTGCAGGCGAATCAGCGCTCGACTATGCTCCGCGTTCAGTAGGCTCGCTTTGCATCGACACCTCTCCCAGACCATCTAAAGCGACTTTGGAAACTAGGTTTGGCAGCGCTGCCTACTATTTGTCGGTTGGATCGATGGGGTGGTTACGTTCCACTACCTGTCCGAATTGCCCGCTCCCGGAATCTAATCGCCGCGCTGCCGTCACCTGCGTCGTAGCGCGTATCTTGCGGTCCATGCGGTTCACGCGGGAGGATTCCGTGGGCAGAGCATTTCGTGCTTCGGCTTCCGCGGCCACTTACTTAGTGACCGTTTTGCTTGCCTCTTAATTGCTGCGGGTCTTTTTAGTTTATGCCGCACTCGATGCGCCGCAGTCGCTGGTGGCCAATCTCTGCCGTCTTAGAAAGGAGCCGATCAGTTTTTTTTTTTTTTGTTGGAACTAGGAGCTTATCGAGGAGGTGGTGGTGGCGGTGACGCCACATTCATATCTGATACCTGATTTAATATCTGCTGCGGGTACTTGGACCACGATATTAAACTTATTTTTGAAATAGGGCGGTGTGCTTGGCTTGAAGCACTCTGGCATTACCTGCATTACCTGCATTACCTGCATTACCCCGGGATCGGCCTGGGGCATATTAGCGCGCGCCTTTTCTTTCCATCTTTTCCCTCCTATCATTTAACTCTCCTACTTTCAGCACGCAACCGCGAGCGTGGTGCGGCTTGAGCCAGTAGGCAGGCCCATGCACTTTCCTTTTCTTTCTTCCTATCAGCAACAGCAGTAGAAGTAGCAGTCGGAGCAACTCGTTCGCTTGGGGAAGATGAGTTCCTCCGAGAATGGTTGTGTCCGTTTATCTCTGTGCATAACAAATAATAATAATTGGTTTTTGGGCAGGAAAGGAAATGGCGCAGTATCTGTCTCATATATCGTTGGACACCTGAACCGCGCCGTAAGGGAAGGGATAAAGGAGGGAGTGAAAGAAGAAAGGGAGAGAGGTGCCGTAGTGGAGGGCTCCGCAATAATTTCGACCACCTGGGGATCTTTAACGTGCACTGACATCGCACAGCACACGGGCGCCTTAGCGTTTTTCCTCCATAAAAACGCAGCCGCCGCGGTCGGGTTCGAACCCGGGAACTCCGGATCAGTAGTCGAGCGCCCTAACCACTGAGCCACCGCGGCGGGTGTGCATAGCAAACGCCGTTCTTGTTTTGGGGCGTAACTGCCGTTGAAGGTTTTATCCTCAGCGCCATATTATTGCCCCTCCAATGTTCCCTTTGTGATATGGCTGCCCCTGAGTCGTTTTTTGTTTATTCGCTATCCTCGGTAATTCCTGTTGGCCCGTTTCATTTGCTAGTGTGAATGTTCATTTGATGTTTCCTTTCTCTCTTTTCTCTGTACCACTTCAACTGCCACCGTCTGCACTTCCCTCACGGCGCTGTTAAAGTGGCCCGCCGCGGTGGCTCAGTGGTTGGGGGCTCGGCTACTGATCTGGAATTTCCGGGTTCGAACCCGACCGCGGCGGCTGCGTTTTTATGGAGGCAAATCGCTAAGGCGCCCGTGTGCTTTGTGGTGTCAATGGACGTTAAAGATTCCCAGGTGGTCGAAAATATTCCGGAGCCCTCCACTACGGCACCTATTCCTTCCTTTCTTTCTTCTTTCACTCCCTCCTTTATTCCTTCTCTTACGGCGCGGTTCAGGTCTCCAACAATATATGAGACAGACACTGCGCCATTTCCTTTGCCCGAAAAAGCAATTAATATTATTATTATTACTGTTAAGGTGTCCACTGAAAAGTGAAGAAGATACTGCGCCACATCCTTTCCTCAAAATTCGCAAAAACCTGGTTAACGTTTGTGGTCGAGAGACTGGCGGTTTCCATAGACAGCCATACTTACACACTGGGAGTAGTAGGCATTTTTTTGTACCGGGAGCTACACTAGGCTACCAGTCGAGCATTTCGCGGTACACGCGAGAGGCAAGTTGTGCGCATGCGCCGTTACTATGGCAACCGGGGTGGAGGAGTGGGTGCGCCGCGCGCTTCATCGCCGCCGTCAACGCTGTTTCTTCCGGAGTCCCTCCTTTATCCCTTCCCTTATGGCGTGGTTCAGGTGTCCGCCCATATGCGATACAGATACAGCGCCATTTCCTATCCCCAAAAACTAATTTAGCCTTACGTCCGCGGTCCGCCGCGGCGGTCTACACGGCAGGCGTCGCATGGATCACACCTACCGTTCCGCTGAACGCATCCAAGTGCACCGGCGTTTTTTTATAATAATAATAATTGGTTTTTGGGGGGAAAAGAAATGGCGCAGTATTTGTCTCACTGCATCGGCGGACACCTGAACCGCGCCGTAAAGGAAGGAATAAAGGAGGGACTGAGAAAAGAAAAGAAGAGGTGCTGCAGTGGAGGGCTCCGGAATAATTTCGACCACCTGGGGATCTTTAATGTGCACTATCGGATGCTGGACCGGAATGATTGACCTTTTGTATTTGAGAGAAAGAAACCGGTCTAAATACTGCGTAGGCAGCATTGAGACAACTGCATGTTATTTTACTGATCACCGGGCAGTCTTTATCTCTGTCAAAACAATTGAATAAATAAACAATGTGTCTCACCACATTCTTCAATCCTTAACATTTTAGTCACAACAACAAACTCGACAACATGCGTAACCAGCGGAGAACTACAGCTCTCGCTACGTATATCCTGGCATAGCTGAGCGAAAGCCACTGTCAATTTTTTGCTTGTTAAGCATCTTGCTTTCTTAGAAACGACATTAAAGGCACTCACACAAGACATATTTTATATAGCTTCGGTGTTATTTACAACTTTATTATTGCTCCTTCTGAGCCGAGATATAGAACCAAATCCGGTTCTAAACGACGCCCAAACCATGCAGTTAATTTTGAAAAGCCAAATTGAAAAAGAAATTGGTTTTTTGAGGAAAGGAAATTACGCAATGTAAGCAAGGCGACATTTCCTTTTCTTAAAACCGACTTTTATTTTTCGTCGCTCAAGGCGTGGTTCAAGTCTCCACCGAGATATGTGAGACAGGCGTAATTTCCTTTCCTTAAAACCAACTTTATTTCACTTTGCTTCCCTTACCGCACGATTCGGGTGTCCACCGAGATATGTGAGCCAGCGTCATTGCCTTTTTTGACTTCTACCTACATCCACGGTCATAGTTGCGGCCCCGCTCACGGCTCGGAAAGCTGGCATAGTGAAGCTTTTCGCTTCAAAACTCGGCCAACGCGCAAGGTCAGTCTTAAGGCTATGACGTGGTAGTTTTAGTAGGCCCCGTCGGCGGCTTGGCGTCGACTTTCCATACCACTTCGCATAATCGGACAGTGCTATTTCTTCTAATGCGTGGTTTTATTTGCGTCATTTTTTCAACATTACCTTCATTTTCTTTTTTCTTTTCTAAATTATTGCTTCATTTATTTCATTTCTGAATATATAATTATTACGTATAGCAATCTTAACTCAACACTATATGTATAAGTCCTCCCTTTAACCAGGTCCTTTGAACTCGCCTGGATGGCCTTAGTATGGCGTGTTTCAATCCCGTCCCAATGGTCCCGGTTCAATCCCCATCCCACCCCAACTTTCTTTTCTCCGCACTGAATTAATATAACATTCTTACATGTCATAATGAAATTGGAAATTCAATTTTGGGGAAACGAAATGTCTCAGTATCTGGCTCACATCTCGGCCGACACCTGAACCGCGTCGTAATTGAAGGGATAAAGGAGCGAGTGAATGAAGAAAGTAAGAAAGAGGTGCCGCAGTGGAGGGCTCCAGAAAAATTTCGTCCAACTGGGGATCTTTAACGTGCACTCACATCGCACAGCACACGGGTGCTTTTGCGTTTCGCCTCTATCGAAACGCTGCCGCCGCGGACGGGTTCGAACCCGGGAACTCTGGATCAGTACCCGAGCGCTCTAACCACTGAGCCACCGCGGCGAGTAACAGTATGTCCACAATTTCTGAATTTACTTGCTGCTGAAAGGGAGAAAAGGAGATCGCAATAGTGCCAGTTCATTTGGGCAATTAGGCCAAATGTGGATATGTGCGCTAGCATGATGTGTATCGGTGCGGCGCTGCTCTGCTTGGTTACGGCGTGTGGGTGTTCTTTCCTGCAAAATTGAACAGAGCACATTTCATGGTTAGATACATTTATTGGACACCGTAAAGAGCAGTGTGTTTTGTATTCGGTGAGTTCGTTTCCATAGCTAAGGTTAGAAGCACCGCCATGTGGTCCGTAAAGTAGCTCAAGAGGGCGCCGTGAGCATGCCGCTGGGATTAGGCAGTGTCAGGCTGCAGTGGTCTCAATTCCCTTAAAATCACCTCCCCCACCCTGCAGCCGAAGTACGCGAGGCGGATTGATGTTAATGCTTCACGTATGCCGTCACCAAAGCGTTCTACAAGAGAACGCCTACAAGCATGTGATAGAGAGAGAGAGAGATAACATTATTGACCATTGGATATGGGACACGAAGGTGCCTGGATCTCCGCACGGCCCCACTGCGCTATACGTTCATGAGCTCATGGAGTTCCATGACGTGGGCAGCCCGGTCAGTGGCGATCTTTTTTCTGCCTGGCGTAGTCCGTCGAGCGCAGTAGGAGTCCCACATAGTGGCCCACAGACAAGCACAATACCTTCGTTTAGCTCAATCTATCACAGAACGTCGCATAATTGACACACTCAAATTTCGCATACAAGCAGCCGACCCCACACTACCGCCACTCCCCCGCCCCATACACACACACAGCTCCTGCTAAAACCTCTCCCTCGAAGCACCCACGCGACCTGCCACTCGACCCGCCGCAGAGCCCGCGCAATAGCTCTCCACAAATACCACGGTTCGGAAGCCGACGCCGTATGGGTGGACGCAGCCTCCACGGGAGGAGGCGCGGCAAATGCACTCGTTCACCACACATCCCACACTCCACCTTCCTGTGCCATCCGCCAAGGAATGCTTGGAAGAGGCGGAAATCGCTCTCGCCTTTACGCACACTAATGCCCGGTACGTCCTACAATCATGAGCTTCTGGACCCAGACACCAACACCAAGCGCATCATCGAGAGACAAACATAAGCCGCCGATCAAAGAACTGAAGATCCAGCAGTCCGAGAAAAGCGTGACAAACCGTCTGCCTAAATTTGCCATTTATTCTTTTTTATCTATGCAGAAAAATTTCAGCGCTTCGGCATAACACGAAATCATTTCATCACAGTTACATTTCGTTGGAGCAGCATCTGCTTGGCCGTAATCATTATCACCTGACATCGAGAGCATGTATTTCCGGATTGCCTCTTGCGCGTTTTTTTTTAGTTTCTCTACCGCTGCTACAAGCATGCCCGGATACTGAAAAAATAAACGCGGCGGCTGCGTTTCAGTGGAGGCGAAACTCAAAGGCGCTCGTGTGCTGTGCGATGTCGGTGCACCTTAAAGATCACCCGGGGGCCTATTCTCGATACGCATGGCCGCTGTTCGGCGCCTTATTGTCTCTCTGATTGGCTCATAGGGCGATCACGTGCAAGTCACGAGTTTCAAATTTGTGGCGCGAAACCGTCAGGCTTCGATATCGCTTTCTGCTGTGACGTCAAAATGACGTGTCCTTGAAAACTGATTTTTAGCACAGTTATACTTGGTGCCAGGTTGGTAAATTTAATTGTCTGTGGAGGGAAAACGAAGCTACAGCTGGCAGGAAAGGAAGAACTTGGCTCATTTTAGCAATTTTGAGAAAAAAAGTTCGTACTGTGAAGGGCTGCTTCCTAGAATGTGATTGGCTGGGGGAATGTCACGTGAATCACGTGATGCGCAAGCGTAATTTAGTGAAGTCAAAATGACGGTTCGTGACGCAAACGAAATGCTGCCATTGCTGAAAAATGCCCCATTTGGCCGCTGTAATTTGAGACGGCCGCAAGATGGTCGAATTATGGTGACATAGTCGAATTATGACCACACTGATTTATACGGCTGTTAGCTCACCGTAGTTTGGTAGGCGCTTATTTGAAGTAATAAACTGTTCAGAAACATGGTTGTTTCGAATGTAGAAGCATTGAAACGGCGTTATAATGGTACCTCTTAATTAAGCAGCCTTTTAGAGCCTTAATTATCAGAGCGTAATTTTACACCCGCGTGAGGACTCTAGCTGCACTCCCGTTTCAAACGCTTCTCTCATGCTAAGAAATTATCGGTCTGCGCGGTCGCGGTTGCTACAGCGCGGATATGGCGGCGTCCGTAGCTGCCGTTTGTTGTCACGGGCCGCGAGAAGCGAAGCATTCATGAGTACGCCTCGGTGTTTTCGAAGAACTGCACGGTTCGTGAGTTTGACGGCCTGGCCAGTGATATATGGTGTGTTGACTGTGCAAGAAGCTTTGCGGCAAGAGGCAGCGCGTGAGCACCTTGGTCTAACTTAAACATGGGATTATAGGTGCTCCGGCCGTTACTCTGATCCTGTGTTTCAAGGCGCGATCGGTAGCTGTGAACGTCTGGACACCAATTAGTTCAGTGTTTGCCTCTATTTACACGCTGTCGCTGACCTTATATTCAAGTGCGTGAGTGATGAGAGGGTGGCACAAAAGGTTGTCTGCCGGCTGAGCAACATGCTTCCAGAATGTGTTCGGCTTGTCCGCGGGGCTGTGCTCATCAGTGCATCACCTGTGTGCTTAATTTGTGTGCATCAGTGTCTGTGTGCATAAGGGCAGTTTCTGAAGACAGCGGTGTCAGCAAGGCAGCGTACATGTGCCGGGTACATCGTCTCGATCATCGATGAGGTAAGGGAAACAGCAACGAAAAATTGCTGTTGACTTTCTTCAGATGGCTGCATGCAAATTTCATATTGATGGCTGGTGGCTTTCTTCGGGTGTGTAATAACAAGTCCCTTATGTTCCTACCCTTTTTTGGTCACGTGCAAACAGCTCTGAATCTCATGGCACATTTATTTGTAGCCTATTAAGCGAGGAAGCCTTGAACAAATAAAAACAGCATTTCAAAATAGTCTTGTCTGTAAAGTAAACCACACGAGTTTTCAGATTACTACAATATGCGGATGTGGGTGACTCGTAGGGCGTCTGCATGTCTATGGTTTTCTTTCGTTGCACACAAACACAATGGCTTGGCATCTGCATTTTGATAAATGCAGTTGCAAAAGCATTCGTGTAGTGAGATTTTAGTGCAGTAAAATATTCTGAGGTAAAGTTAACCTTGGACTTCCCCTACAATGTGCCTTGTAGCAGTTGCCTTCACTGCAACACAATAAAAATAAATATGTAATAATTATTTATACCCATCAGTCTGGCTGTAGTCAAGCTGTTTTCACAGTTCTGTTTTACTTCCTCCATCATTTGGTAGAGATGACCAATAAAATATAACTGTTACAAAAGCAGTTTATTTGAGTAGTAGTTACAGTCATACGTGAAACTTTAGTTTGATAATTACAGCCCTGTGATGTCTCGTATTTGAAAGTCTTTTCTCAATGAAACTTGCATTGCACTCAAGCTCACGCACTAAAGACAGTGTTGATTGCCTTCCAGGTGACATGTGTATATTGTGCCTCTTCGATGCATCACTGCTATCCTAGGAAGTCATGTGCTGAGGAATGCTGCTGCAAGGTTCAACATCGTTCACCTCTCAGCTAGAGTGCTTCTGAAGCAAAGAATCATTCTTTGGAAGGGTTGCATTGGATGTCTTCACAGGTGTCAAGTGCTGTACATATGGAACAGGATTCTTTTCAAAGGCGATCACAACTTGCACTGTGCGACACATTGCATGCATCCGCACTTAGCTGTAGGACTCACTGCCATAGTTTTCACCTGTAGTCATGCTATGATCAGTCTATGTAAACATTTTTACTTCAAGTTTCATTGCACACAGCAAGAAAGCTGTTCAAGTCTGTGATTTTTGTGCTTCTCTTTAAACAGGACCAAATTTTGCTTTCAGTTTGTCACTAGAGTGTGTAATGACAGGTGTGTTTGATGTGTATACTAGGCTTTTCTCTAATGCTGGAGCTCTTCACGTGACAGGAAGCGTAGAAGGAACTTTTCTCCTACCATCTGCAAATTGGCCGGATGTGTGCTTAAACACATGCTTTAACGCTACTGAACAGTTGCTAATTCTTAATGTACTGCATTGCTGTGTGCTCTCTTTATGCAGAATGTGCATGTTGGTGCTTTAGTGCAGTGAAACAGAGGAAGTCACCAAAATGTTTTTCTCCTGCCAGCAGAGCTTTGAACCAGTGCTTGTCTTTGATTTCTGTTAAAAGTTTGTGCTCCATGACGTGATTACTGCTTCACTGAAATTTCTTGACATGAACAAAACATAGGAATGTGTATGCAGTCACTTATCACATCTTGCTCAGGGCGCAGTCTGATTTTGTAGGCAACTGTTCGTCCGATAGGAGGTCCCTAATGTGTCATCTGTGTGTGCTCACAGAGCAAAGCAAGCTTTGTCTCCTGACATTTCTTTGCCTCTGTGTCTGTTTTCTACTGTTCCTTTTAAATGCTTTGTGTAGTGATACAGCATCCACTAGTTTTCCTCTGAGCAAAAAGTGAGGCAACTCTTTCATGTTTGCCATCTGCCAAGCTTGTATGAATGAAAGACAAGGCAGCTGTCTGCCAGTTCGACCAGTTTCGCTGTGTAAGGCCCTGCTTTTACCAACCTTGTTGCAGGCACTTTGCTTCTTGGCTGCTGCTAATGCTGTTAGGCGAATTTGACAAAAATTCCAGACAATCGGTTCAACCTATGTTTCTTTGGTAAAACTGGGGCATCAATGGACGCACTGCTATTTTTTGATTCAACACAGGAATCTACTGGATTTGGCACTTCGTGAAATGGGCATTATCAATGAGCACATATACCGCATCACACTTCTTTTACACATTGCAACTTGTCTTGTTACCGGAGAAATCTGCCTCTGTGGGCCCTGATGTGTGCGGGATTTTACCACTTTTGCTGTGTGGCAGCAGCAATCGGCTCATTACTGTCATTGCCATCACATGTCTTGCAGCAGTCATGAAATTTTCTTTTGTATCAAAAAAAATGTGTTTGTTGTGATACTTTGCAGAAAGGAAGTTTGTTCTACAGCTGACTTGCTCCGAAATTTTGCTTGAGCTTCAAAAGAAAATTGAAAGCAAAGCAATTATTTTTTTAAAAAACTAGCTAATATTTCAGGGGGCTCAAATTTTGTGCAATATATCTTCCAGTGCACTCAATTTCCACTAACATATTGCAGTTTTCTCTGCCTTTGAATTACAGCTGATTTGTTTAGTCAATAAAATGCACCAGTTTCACTTACATCTATCCTGATCACCAGTTTATCATCTACTTTACCCAGTACTCAGGCCTTCCCTTTCGATTAACTGTGTCAGTGCCACCAATGTCCAATCCCACCTCTGTGTAAAGTTATCTGTGCATGCGTGGCAGTGCTGATGTTCGGCTAAAACAAGATGGAAATGACTAAATGCATGAGAAAATTGCATTCAACCCTTTAAGGCACTTTGTACACAACTGCGTACATTGCGAACTAATTTTTCTCTTGGTTTGCTTTATTTGTCACTGATTTATTCATTTCAATCCTATTTAGCATCCATCGTCCTCTAAATAGGGTGCTTTTTATGGTTGCAGCACATATTTTTCTGGCAGAATACAACAGCATAGCAACTGCTCCAGTATGTATGTTTGTAAACGATACCTAGATCAAAAAATGGAATGCTTGTTCTGCTTTGTATTTGGCATTTCTGTTTTGGTTTTTAATGGTGCGCCAGCTGTCTTCAATTGTAATGAATTGCAGGGTTGTAGTCAAGTCTTCAGCCCACATGGTCTCCTTTTGATCCCCGAAGGGCAACACTCAGTATTCTTGAAGCTTAAAGGGCCTTGAAAGGCTAAAACAAGGATTTTCCTCACCTTGCAGAAGTTTATAGCATGATGGGTGCCTTGAATACTCCACTACACATCTAAAAAGTGAACCCTGTGGCGTGAAGTCTTCACGTAGGGGTCTACATGCACCGTATCGTTGCAATTCCTACTGCTGACTTCTCCTTTTAGCGGTGTAGTGTATGGTGCTGTGAGGATAATTTATTTCCTGTTGAACAATCTCCTGTGGTTTATTAATTATCATGAATACATTCTACGTGGTGCACAAATTAAAAAACCTACCGAAAGCCAGTGGCTACCGTCGATGGCTAAATTGCTTTTTGTGCATCCTGGAGACTTTTATCTTAATAGTACCCTAACCAGAACACTACCGCTATCTGTATTGGTGCCTACCATATGTTGTCCTGAGGGCGACATCAACATTGAATGTCTGGCCTGTTTTCTGTCTAATCTTACGCTTTTGTTTTTCCTGCCATGTTCCTGCCTCTATTGCTGCAATATTTGGCTGTATTAAATTCGAAATAGCGGTTACCAATTTTGTGTGTTCCCCCACTCTTCTTTGTATACCTCCGGGCCTTCAGAGTATGTAAATAAATTAATTTCCTCCTTGTCTGTAGTGCTCTTAAGTTTACTGTCATGTTTTTGTTCTCCTTCAGCTCTTCGGCTCATGGTGCCACTTAGTTGTCTCTTTAAATACTGCCTGCAAGACCATTTGGAATGCTTGGCCCCAAAACACATGTTCGGGCTTTGTGTGACCCGTGCTAGGCAATGAGTGTGCATACATGAACATTAAATTAAGTTTCTTGCATCATACAAATAAAGCTGCCCTGGTGGCTCAGTGGTTATCGTGGTTGGCTGCTGACCCGAAAGACGCAGGTTCAAACCCGGCCGCAGCGGTAGAGGCCCGTGTACTGTGCGATGACAGTTCACGGCAAAGAACCCGAGGGGGTCGAAATTATCGAGAGCTCTCTACTACAGCATCTCTCATAGCTTGAGTCGCTTTGGGATCATATACCCCATAAAACAAAGCAAATAAAGCAAGTATCTTGCACACTGCATGTGTCTTACTGTAATATGGTGTCCACCACCGATACTTACTCTCTACCTTTATGTTCCTCCCCTGCCCCTTTGTGGAATAACAGGTGAAGGAACTTTTCCTTTCCGACCTCTCCACCTTTTCTAGCATATATCTTTCTCTTACACGGAAGCTTGCTGTACTGTACTTGATCAGGCATCTAAAGGAGCTGCTTGATTTTATGGTAGGTGCATAACTGTTATTCTAAAACGAAGAAACTTCAATACGCTGCCTGACTCGTGTTGCTTGTGTGGACAGCAAGGGAGGTGAGGCGGCCTGTAAGTGCTCAAGAAAATAATTTTGCCCCACCTCATAGAATGTTGTGCTTACTTGCATCGCACATATAGTGTAGCTGCTTCTGTGTGGTGGTCGTGAGTGTTACGCATTCACTTGAACAAGTAGAAAAAATTTATGCCTTTCTAGGAAGGGAAAAACGAGCAAAATTGCTGACAGCATTTGTAATTTTTATAAAGTAATATATGTGCCACTTACATCACAAAAGCGCATGCGTGCAGGCTTACGAAGCAAAATATGAGTACATCACTGAATTTTGTGAGGGTACGCTCTATTCAAATTATGTTGTGTGTGGGGGGGGGGGGGGGAGTTCTCGCTTTGTTTTATGTTGTTTGTTATTAATGCCAGAAAAGTATCTTTTTTTCCCCGGCTTTGCGCATTTAAGTTGATAATAAGGGATGCGCACTCGGTGCGTTCTCCCTGACGAGCTTTACTCCGATATTCCGCGCTTTGCAGTTTCGTTTCGTGCGCGGGTGCATGCAAAAATGACTAACAACAGAGTCTGGTGCAACGCGTTGCGTAAAATGTGTCCATCGGCTTGTCTTGCCAAGCATGCATTTCAGCACTAAACACATCTTGGAGGCCTTCCAAGCGCACACAGATACAACTCCGCTGCACCCCACTCCCTGTTAAAGCCGATACGTAGCGATTAAAAGCTTTAGCGCCCTTGCTGACCTGACGGTAGCTGACGCGGCGCCTAGGAAACAGTGGGTTTCCGTAGAGTTTACAACGCTAAGAAGTATGCGAGCGTTGTCCTCGGGCAGGGACTGCTGGCCTGCGCGGATTTAGGCGACGCTTCGGGCGCCTTTTCAGCAGTGGCGGCACCACTCTAAAAATATAGCTCTCGTTGCTTCCTTTCCTGTCCCGGATGAGATGACTTTTCCCCCAGAAAACTGCCTTAGTCTCAGTTCCTGCATTCAACTGTGGCTGGTAAGCGAATGTGCGAAGCTGTCGTCGATCGTTATGAGGAGCAATCCCACAAAGCTATCATGCCGGCCAAAGCTTTCACTTTCCTCTCCCATTCGGCACGTACGCCATTACGAATACCCTGGCCCCGTTTCTGATGTTCGCCAGCTTCTCTGCGCAACAGTACGCACGCGAGTGACGCCGCTCGTGACTCGCGGGTACGCCATCAGTTCACCTCGACTGAAAAGTCGTCTAGGCTGCGCCCTCGCTCGCACCGCCGCATTGAACTCGATGAATCCTTAGACAACCGACGTGCGAGTCTTTCGCATTGAGTAGCCCCACTCGGTCTGTGTATAGCTGCTGCCGGACATCCGACATGATACGCAAGATGCCGCAACATATTCCACTCTCTCGCACTGCCCCTCAACGCGTATGCATTGAAGATTGCAACGCAGAGGCTCAGCGCAAGCTCCCGGAGCGGCGTTTTGTTCCGTACTTGGCGCCAATAGTAGCAGACGACGGTATTTCTTTCTAGATCAGATTTTACTTTTTTTCGATCTTCACGTGATGAGATTCTGTGGGTACGTAATCTGGCACCGCCTTGATGGTTACGTCACGCATACGTCACAATTTGAACAAAATGGCGAATTGTCGAGAATAGGCCCCCAGGTGGTCGAAATTATTCCGGAGCCAACCACTGCGGCACCTTACGGCGCTATTCAGGTTTCCGCCGATATGTGCGACAGATACTGCACCATTTCCTTTCCCCAAAAACGAATTTTTGTATTTCACCAATTTATACTTCCTTTATTATGTTATGAAATAGTAATATCTGGGGTTTATCCTGGCGAAGCGACACGAGGGCTATCAGGGATGCCGTAGTAGAGGACTCAAGGTCAACGTGGACCACCGGGGGTTCCTCAACGTGCGGTCACATCGCATAGTACATGCGAGTTTTTGCATTTCGAAAGGCGGCCTCCGCAACCGGGACCGAATCCTCGACCTTGGGATCAGCAGCCGGCCACCACAGCCTCTGAGACATCATGAGGGGTCTTATATAGCATCTGCTGTCGGAGATGATGAAAGCCTCCGAAAGGCAGGAACGCTCAGGAGCCGAGCGGAGCGGACGCGCTCCATATGGGCTGAGTCATCTTACTGACTTTTTCCTGAATTACCTCATCCAAGCTCCCGAAATCATAACTTCAGGTTTGGCTAACCACCCCCTGGATCTCTTCGAGAACTTCGTTGGCAGTGAGTGCTCCTTATTTTTGCACAAGCTGCCTTTGAAAACATCCGAGGCGGCGCCGAACCGTTAAGCCTAACGCCGCTCTGCCAGCGCATGGTGGATAACAATATAGCATATGGATAACTGCATCGCCTCCCAGCCAGGCCCCAGTGGGCTGTGCGCGCTGCCTGTAGCCGCCGGAAGATGTCAAGAGTCAGCCGAAAGGGAAGTCCAGGACATTTCCACCCGGACTTTCCGAGCAACTCTCGTAGGTGGAGGGACCAACTCTGCGGACGCCGCCGGAGGACTTTTACTCCTACTGGATGCTAAACCTCTACAAGCGCACGAAACGCCGCCTCGCTAAAGGTCAGCAAGTCGTGGTTGCGGGTGCGTCTGTCGCGCCTACTAACACCCTACCATCTCCTTCGCTCATCAAACAGAAACCGAACTCACCGTCTATAAAATGACACAAGCTTCCGCCTCTTCAGAAGAGCGACTTCAAAATCGTAATACGGCCGAAGAAAGACCTCCTGGTCTAGAATTTCAGCAACCACCAAATATCCCGAGCTTTATCTTAAGACTGTGAAATTCGAGTAGAGTGTTCTAAATTCCTGGGTCGTGTGCGGCCGGGCTCTAACTACCCCAGTAGCACAAATGGGGCTCTGAATTGCGGGCCCTTGTGGGCCCGGCACGGGCTGCCCACAGGGGCCCGACGTGGGATATGCGCGGGATTTGCAACTCGGCATCGGGGGGGGGGGGGGGGGGGGGTGACCCACAAGGGCAGCCCAGTGGGCTTACTGCATAGCCCCACACAGCTCCGCGCTGGATCCCCTTGGGCTAGCCCGTTCCGGGCCCACGCGGGCTAGCCCATTCCAGGCCCACGCGGGCTAGACCATTCTGGGCCCACGTGAGCTAGCCCATTCCAGGCCCACGCGGGCTAGCCCATTCCGGGCCCACGCGGGCTAGCCCATTCCGGGCCCACGTGGGCTAGCCCGTCCCGGGCCCCTTTAGTTGAGCCCGTCCCGGGCCCCCTTGAGCTAGTCCGTTCTGGTCCCAGTAGGCTTCTTAGGAGACACTTGCGGGAAGCCAACAAAGGTAAATCCTATAGAACCCATAGCCTTTGGGCCCACCGACCCAATTATACTTAAGGCCCACCTGCCAACCCAGAGAGGCTTTTTTCACTTCAGTATTTTTGTGTACATATTACTACTGAAATTACATTCCACATATCTGACATTACAATGCAAGTAAGAATTCTTATTTATTTGTTTTTGCAAGACGTATGTTGGGCATTAAAAGAATGCCCCAATTACTTGGGTGAAGGGTCCACCCCCTTTATCCGAGCCCTCCGACCGCCATCCCGGTCTCTCGCCCCCCGCAGGAATGCAGCCACTCTGTTTTTGATGCCTTCAATGGCGGCTGTAGGTATTCTGCGCTGCACAGCAGCTGTAAAAGTGAAGAAATAAACACACATATCAAAATGATATTCGGTATGGTGGATAAAAATCACTTTCACAGCATTACAGTCACATCTTTCAGGAAATGCTTCATAACCGTATGCAATGCTACAATGTGCAATGCTTGAAATATCAGCAAATGTCTTTTGCTATTAATATCTGTAACCATAATAAGAATAACCGCAAGGTGCATGAGTCATTAAAGGACAATAGACACCTAAATTTATTGCGTGTTTTCTTCTGTCAAACGATGCGTTAGATAACAAAATACATGTATTACCGGGTAGTTTTTGCCTACAGCCCCGCTAAATAAATTAGAATTGAATTTCTTCTCTTATGCTGTTTTGGCTTCATCGACCGAACGACGACTGTCGTCAAGTTGATGTTTTGGTCACATGATGCAACTAGAAAAACTAAACAATCGCTTATATGTAGTTTTAATTCACTACGACATTTAATCCAGCCTCTTCCAAGACCTGTAATGACAAAAAATTATCTGTCAGCAATAATATCACCGATTTTTTATACCTCATGTGAATTAAACACCAACTACACGTCGCAGTTATCGTTCGACAGATGAAACCAAAACAACGTCAAGAAGAAATTCAATTATAAATTATTTAGTGGTCGTACATGTATACGAATGTCTAATGCATTGTTTGAAAGAAGAAAACACAAGCGAAAATTCAGTACCTATAGTCCTTTATATTTCGATGCCTACTCAGTAATCGATAACGGAAGTGCTGAAAACCACACCAGGTGGATTGAATGTAGCTTTTTCCTGCAATTAGATGGTGTGTTCACAAAATGTCTATAATCTTCAGAAGATTCACATGTAGTCACCAACAATTGCACTGTACAGCCGAAGGTTCTTAAAACCTTGTTTTTCACCCCGCCCCTCCAATGTGTAACTGAGGGCCACAGGAGTTTTTACTACAGTCTTCATGATAAGTTTCGTTGTCTCATCAGTCGTCTCGCCTTGATAAGTGCCAGCTTTCTGATCTCAAATAGATTATACAGATTATACAAAGCGAACTATATGCCATTAAAACCCTACAATGAATCTTTAATAAAGCTCCCTCTTAGAGGAACCATGTGGAAGTCAACAAAAAATCAGAATCATGTAGAACAGGGTCATACAGAGGACTCAAACACACTTATGATCACAGTGGTGTGATCTCTCAGCCTAACGATAACAGAATTCTCTGTTGTCTTCTATACGCCCATCTCTGCATCATCATATTAACTTCTTTTTATGCATGACTCAATGGCATATGCTTCCCAAACAATAAGATAAAGGGGAAAAAGCGAAGCCATTACTTTAAGGCCACCTTGAACCACGACAAGATTGTAGCCTGGAGCTACATGAGTGATTTAAGCACATAACAGTCAGCTGCAACTATGCACAGCAAGGCTAACCCTTGTGCTAATTTCTTGTAGTAGGCTAGGTATTATCTACAGCAAATCCTCCTTCAACTACATTTGTACAAAATGAAGCTTTCAGGTCTACAACTCCAAATGCAACATGAGGAAATTTTTTTTGAAGTCCCAACTTAATCTCAAGTGGGCTCACCAAATGTAGAAGGCTCAAATTAAACTACACCTGAACAAAACACTATGCATCAAAATAATATTAAAAAGAATCAATACGTTGCCAGTAGTTCCTATAGGCACAATTGAAAGAAATGCAATACTAAGGCAAATATTAATTCAGACTACTATTCTGTGCTCACGATGCATATAACTGAATAGTATTGCCCTCTCCGAAAAAGAACTCGCATATTTGTGCACTTCTATATGACGACCACGGCTCGATTGGCATGCATATAAGTGTGAAGCGTTCGCAATAAAGAATTGTTAAAAGTTCAAAGCTCGTCCTTTTCTGTCTACTCTGCCGTCTTTTGTGCGCTGCTATGCCTGTAATTCACGCTAACCTGCTGCAACAACAGCTGTGATCCACACGTTAGTAAATCAGCAAAGCGCAGCTGCAAACTGCTGTGCTGCACATTTTTTCAACACTGAATGGCAAGTCACTCGTTTACTTTTTTAAGGCACTTAACTATCCGCACCTGCAGGTTACCCTCGCATCCACCTGCATGGTTCCATCGTTCTCCTACTGTTCCATATTTGTGCATGCACCACTTGCCACTCTTCATAGCTTGTGCAATGCGCTCTCCTCACATGCAAAGCTGCCACTAGTATCGCGCCACACTGAGAAAAAGACCATAGAGGCCCTTCCTATTCTGGAATAATTCTGTTTGGAAGCTTTCAAATTTTTGGACATAATGAAGCACTTCACAGAGCTCTGGAAAATCATTGCCGTGCACTTTTCATGTCAAAAGCAGGCAACAATGTTTCATCTCCTTGCAGAACAACTTTAAAAATCGTTTTCTTAGCTTTTCTCTTTTCTTTCTGGTGTTTTTCAAACCGAAATAACGAGCTTTCACTGCATATTTTTTTGCACAGCACCAAGTTTCTCCTAAACCGCATTTCGGCTTATGCTACAAAAATATGATCTGCAGAACAAATCTGCAGAACAAGACTGCAAAAGCTCATTAAATCTTTTGATTTTTTAATTTTATTATAGATACCTCAAGGGCCTTTGGTTGAGGGCTTTACATGAGGCGACTGTAAAGGGACCGTAAAAAAATTCAAATTTTCATATGACCCCCAACAAAACTGACAAGAACTACTTGCACAAGAGTAAATTTATACATTGGAAGACTGAGCAATGGTTTCCCTCATTTGGGATGAGAACAACATAAAAATGGCTATTTTTCGCATTTCCATCAATATTTTGTGCGCACTGTCACGAGTAAAAGCCAAACTTCTAACTTGTAACGACCTCCCCAGAATCTTTCATGGTGCAATGCTGTAGTGGCGGTGCGTCACGGCTGCGTCTCGTGCGAACAGACTTCACCGCACAGCGCACGAAATGACACTTGACGAGTGCACAGTTTGGAACGATGAAAGAACCACACAGATGGAAGCGAGGAAAATGCGCAATGCCGGCAATCAGCGTTTGAAACAGCGTTCAGCTACGCTTGGTTAGCTCACTGATGAACGTCTGATAGCTGCTGTTGCCACGGGCCAGCATGAAGCTCATAAAAGCAAAACCAAAACTATGAGGTCACCCTATTCTCGGAGATGAGGCCATTCATTTTTTCGTCATGCGTGCAGTTTTGTGCATGTCACAGGTGTGTACTGAACTCTGCAGCATGCATTTCAGGTTTAGGGAGGGCCACCTTGACGATTGCTTACCGTGCCGATCATATCTGGATGGAGCTAGCCTTTAAGAGCTCGTTCAAATTAACCGGTGCGAGACCCATAGCGTCCAAATTGGCAGGCGTTCAAAGCCATGGCTGTTAGCCAGAACCATGCTGGCAGTTCAAATTTTTCGGGTTTATGAATTAATGGGAGACGAATTAACCAGTAAAAGTTGAAAGTCTCAGATGTTACATGGAAGCAGGCAGCTGCTGCCACGGTCACTGCCCCCTCTGTCCCTGCCCTCTGGCACCTATGGCTGCCGTGCCGGTCATGGCACTCGTTTTTGTCAAACAGTTTTATGGTTCTACCTTCTCTCTGCATGTTAGAGGCAATGTACTCTTGTGATATGACTGACTAGGCCGCTATATCACGGGGACACTTCTCTGGCCCTGTGCCAGGCGCCAGGCTACTCAGGGTGTGGCAGGGCAGAGTTAGAACTAACCATGGCAGAATCTATTCGCGTTCGAATTAAGAGGCTTTATTATTACATATATGCTGCTACGGAGCTTAGCCGCACCAAGTAGTATTGAATTGAATTGAATTGAATTTATTTCTCCAGAACAACTGGAAGGATTTCCAGGCAAAAAGCTGCTTTTGCAACTTGACTGGGCCCGGAAAACCTTTACATAGCAGTGGCTTCGACATACCAGCTGATGGAAATGAACATAAGATACAACAAAGGAGAACAAATATACACACTATCAAATACAAACAATGAATACACTTTTATATGCAATTGTATGGTTAAAACTGCAACTTCTAGGCTCATCTAGTGCAAAAATAATACGTAATTAAGAAATGCACATGTAATAGAATCTCAAAGACGCGCTTAATGTTCGGTTATACACATTTTGTACCTATATACACACATGAAAAGCAGAATACACACATCAAATTGTATGAAATAATCAGAATATTATTTCATACAGTTCAAATTATCCAAAAATCTGTTTTAATGACCTATGAACTAACGAGCTTTTACTGGAACTACTTCAAGACTTGCCCCCCTATATTTCTAACATCACTTGAGAAGACAAAGGACAGCAAATGTTTTCTTACCTGAAGAGCCCTCTGGTCTTTATCTGCCAAAACCTCTTCAATGTCTGCCAGTTTTTCCAGTGACGTCACTACCATCACTGTATCGCTTCCAGTTTCCATGTCTAGAGTGGCAGAAAAGTTCCCCTTTAACTCCTTAATATCACTACGAATCTCCAGCAGCTTCACGATGTGATGATTAATGCCTAGAAAAAAAAAACACTTGCCTAAATAAGAGAGCATGAATTCAACTGTAAGAATAGCTGAACTGAGCAAATACAGCAAAAGTGTACATACAGATGACTCATTATTTTAACTGATCTTATTGAACCTTTTTTGGTACAAACTTCTGGTTCACTCAAGTAGAACCTTTGTTCCCATCGACAAGTGCAATGGTCTTATTAAAACAAAATTTAAAGCAAGAGTTCGGTTGCCTTCAAGTTCAAATTAATAAAGGAACCAACAACGGACCAAATTATGTCTTGAGATTATGGTGGAAATGAAATATAATAAACTGCAGAGGGCCCCTACTGAAGGTGTGCAACACGGGCTGCACTGTCATGAAACATCCTGGTCAGTAGGGTCTGAACTAAGCGCCTGGCTATTGGCGCAGAAACTTTTTCAGGTGGTGACCATTACCGCTTGCCTCATTCTTTTTGGCGCCATCATTGTCATGGCTAAACTGTCAATAAAATCCCTTTGTTTTTTTTGAACACCTATTTACTTAGCTCCCACATGTGAAGCATTCTGTATGACCAAATAGCTAGACACATGCCTTGCAGGCTTTCTGGGCATACAAATGTCTGCTTAGACGACAAGCCCGCAAAAGATTATGAAGTGTCATTTAAATAATTATTAGTAAAGTTACCGGAATCAAGCACATTGGCCAAGTGAGGCCGACTACTACAGTAAACACCCGCATACAATACGAGGCTTCTTTCCAGAATGTACCATGTCAAACTTGCAGCTCACATCAAATGCAGATCCAAGCAATTTTCAGTTCAAGTTTGTAGATCCAGTTTCATAATATTCAGTGCTACATCATAAGGCTTCCAATGAAAGGAGCCCTTGTCTAGCAGTATTTTCGGTACCTAGTTTCTACCAATTTAGACGCTTTGATTTTAATGACTTTTAATCATGTTATCGCAACAAGACGATCGCATCTCTCATGATGTCTGGATCACGAAAGCAGTACATGGCTGCTTTAAAAAAAAAAATCTGCTGGCGCAAGCAAAGGTACCTCGTCATGCACTACTACATGGTATGGATGAGATGGATTCCATTCCATCAAGCTGACCTCGCGATGCCCATGCTATCAAAATAAACTACCGTATCTCGCACAGTGTCGGGATTGCAAAAGCAGTACTAGGCTCCTTTTAAATGGAGAGAAATTTTAGCTGCTGAAAGTATAGGTGCCGCATGAAGCGCTGCTACATGGACAGGATGAGGCAGGGAAAGCCTGTATAGTTGCTGTCGCTGGACAGGAGACACTTGACTCATCATTCTCAAGGAGTCCATCAGTTGTGCTTCCGAAAAATGTGGGATGTCAAATGTGCTCAATAATGCCAGAGATGAGTTTCTATCAAAAGATATAATTGATAAGGGACTCTTTGAAGACTACACCTGACAGCCACCACCGCTGAGACACCGAATGCAGAGCAAATAACAAATGCTTTCAGTGAGCTTTTCTTACTCTCATTTTACGTGTAAAATTCATTAAAGTATAAATTGGTCTACTCACGTTGCTGCTCAGGCGAAATGCCTTCCTGGCCTGCACCTGAAATGTTGACAATTATTGAACCCTTCTGTTTACTCACAAGGACGACAGCGGTGGCTCAGTGGTTACGGCACTCTGCTGTTGACCCGAAAAACACGGGTGCGATCCCGGCCGCAGCAGTAGAATTTCGATGGCGGCGATATTCTAGAGGCCTGTATACTGTGTGATGTCAGTGACTCAGTGCATGTTAAAGAACCGCAGGTAGCCGAAATCTCCTGAGCCCTTCACTACGGCGTCCCTCATGGCCTGAGTTGCTTTGGGATGTTAATCCCTCAGAAACCACTGTTCATTCACAGCAGGAAAATTACCTTGCCTCGCGTTTTGCCAGCAGCTCAAAATTTGTTTTTGGTTTGTTAGTTTGTGGGGTTTTATGTCGCAAAGCGACTCAGGCCATGAGGGACGCTGTAGAGGAGGGCTCTGGATAATTCTACTGCATGGGGTTATTTAGTGTGCACTGACAATGCACAGTACACGGACCTCTAGCATTTCACCTACATCAAAATTCTACTCCCGCGGCCGGGATCAAACCCGTGTTTTTCGGGTCAGCAACAGAGCACCATAACCACTGAGCCACCGGGGCAGCGAATCAAAATCTCTAAATAAACAAAAAGCAGAAATAACACTCTGACATCAGTTACTGCACAAAAGGTACCCTGGGCAAATGTACACAAATAGTAATAAAACTATGTTCAACACAGCTGAAACACTAGAATTTGGCACTTGGTTGACAGTATGACAGATGATGTCTCAGCATCATAACAAATACTGCGATGGCATCATGCTGTTAGGGTGCCGACACAAGCAGGTCTGTGCAGGCCTGTGCAGGCCTGTGCCTTCGCAGGCCTGTGCATAAGAGCGCTATGCCATTACTGCAGCCGATCAGGCCTCGTGTTAAAATGCAACACACTCTTGCGCTGTGCATTGCATGTCGTCATCTTCATCACCAAATATTACTGTCGAAGTAATATTGTGGTCCCATGCATGTGACTGTAACAGTGCCCAGTTGGCAATAACGAGCCCGGGTGTGGCTACTTTGGGTTCCACTCATGTGGTAGGGCATGATGAGAACACATTCTAGTGCATACTGATTAGAACAATTTTCCGCTCCTTTGAGTTCACACTACCGAGCTTTTCCTGTATATTTGTTTTTTTAAGCATAGCAGGTGCAAGGCTGCCTTCAATGGCCATTATCTTGGTATATTCCCATTGAGTGTATGTCAGCAGACACTGGTAGTTGCCATGTGGCACTGGCTGATTCCCATTGAGTGCAATATGTTTCGTGTGATGGTGGTATCAGAAGATGCCATGAGAAGAGAATTCACTTCATTCGCTTATTCCGCATTACACAAGAATGTCAGCAGCAAACCAAGATTATTTTCAGGTCATCCGTAGCATTCATCAAGACATGCCATCATCAGGCCCACTGCGCAGACAATCATGCTTTGCTAGGTACGTTTGAGAAATGCTACAAGCCAGAAAAAAAACCTTACGCAGTTCACTCTTGATATTGAAACACATTTTGCTAGTTCTGCAGAGTTCTAAATAATCACGAATTTTTAAACACTTGCTCTTGACAGGTATAAAGCATCAGTTTGTATTAAACAAGTTTACATTAACGAGAGTCCACTGTAACAATGACTAATAATCACAAATATTCCTACAAAAAAATAAAACAACAGTATTCCATCCACTGCACTGACCTCCAACTCCATGTGCATACAGCGAAGAGAGAAAGCCAGAGGCTCCCATCCGAGTGTGAGTCCTGATAATGGGAATGCCATCTGGAGCATGTCCATCTGCATGGTGGTGAGGAGCTGCAGGGATGTGTGAAAATATGAGACACTGTAGCATGCGTGTTGAGAAGCAGCACATATAATGCTGCGCACATGGCACCTTGAAGCCTACCAAGGATACATGAGGCGACCACAATATCATATCATTACTGCAGTGCCAGCTGCCACATTACAGCTGCAGTATTTTTCTAAAACATAAAATAAAGTGGTTTGTCACAAAATGAATTTTCAGGGCTCTATCTCCTACTTCAGGCAGCAGATGCATCTGCCATATACTACTGTACTGCTCCCTTTTGCACACTACCTCCCCAGCAGCTTGCAATAGCTTCCTTACAATGCTGTGCAATTTTAGAAGGCCATCCAACAAGGACTGGCAACTAAGTCCATGGCACACACACTATTGCACTCAATGTAGTCAGTATTTTTTTATCGTAATACCTCAATTTAATATTATTTCTCCATTCCCATGTAACCCAACTATGGAAAGGCAGTGACTAAAAAGGTTTCCTTTCTAATTCTTGCACACTTCAGTGTGCTTTCATGACTGAAAATACAAAGGGGTTTTAATTATTTTTCTAATAAGTGTACACATCGTTTTGCATTCATGGTTTCATTCTAGTTTCAGCCTGGCCCACTTGGGCACAAAGTGCAAAGCCTTTGGAAATAAGCTTTATATTTTTTTCATTATGTACAAAACAAGAATGTTTTCTCATTCAACACTAGCCCCGCATGATATTGAAAAACTCTTGGAACATCAATACAGATCATATGCAACTGATATTTATATAGCAAAAGGTTCTCGAGACTCTCAGTAAACATATTTTCTTTGCATAGAATCAGTATTTCAAGAAATGCTGCAAGTCAGCACAGAAGCACAAAAACAGTCCATACTCCTACAGTGTTCTAAGGCATACTTTAACTATTCCATTCACCTCTCAGCTCACCTGAATCCAGATTCCAAGAGCTGGAGCCGGCACAGTCAAAGGCAGCATTGTGGCTCACAGTGTCTTGTGGGGTATATTCTACATCACTGTTGCAAGCTCTTAATGCAATATGCAATGACATGACCCATGAGTGTCATAGTGACAAACAGTTAAAATGATACTGAAACCTAAACATTTCGACAGAATTGCCTGTCTGGTTGGGCCTGACAACTTATAATAAGCTGACACATCTTCAACCAAAAACTTCATTTAAAACCAAAAGTTTCAAAACAACCTCTGCTCCTTCAGGGGTGACGGGGGGTGGTGGCTAGCATCTTTTAAGTATGCATGGAGTGGAGCAGAAGGCCGAAAGAAGGAAAGCGGTGATGCGAAAGGTGCTGGCGGAGGGGGCTAGGGGGAGGATGTTTGCACTAATTGTTAAGGCTATTTGTCACATTGCCAGGCTGTGCAGTGAGGGTCAATGGCGACTTTTCTTCTTGGAGCTGCAGAGCGATGTCCCTGCGCATATACTGGGGCGAGGTTTCCCTTTGTGCGGTTGATGTTGTTCGGGGTTCTTTGAATCTGCCAAGATTCGAGCAAGAGCCTGTTTTGACAATTTGTTTCGATTCCGAGGATGCTGGTTTTGTTGAAGTTGATTCTGTGGTCTGAGCCATTGACCGCCACATCATAGCCTGGCAATGTGACTACCAACCTTTACCCTTAGTGTCAATGTCCTCCCATCTACTCCCCCTAATCACCCCCCCCCCAGCACCATTCGCATCACTGCTTTCTTTCTTTCGGCCTTCTGCTAGCGCGAATTATGCAGGCAAGGTATAAGTTCGTGCTAGTCACCTTTGTTTTTTTAGAAATCAAGACTGATTGGTTACAGTATGAAATGAACATGTAAAGTGCACAGACAATGGCCCTTCAGTCAAATGACTGCACAGGGACCCCTCACATGCTTATTTCCATTCCTGTTATTAAGAAATACAATCTAATCAAAGAAAGCATAAAATCAAGCTCTCAACAACATTCGTTTAGCCCGTACTTCAATCGAGGAGTAATTACTCATTACCATTCACCTCAACACAGCCACTTGGATACCTGCAGAAAAATAAATTAAAATCTATTCCATTCTGTTTGTTTGTTTTGAGGCTTCAACGTCCCAAAGTGACTCGAGTTGTAAGGAACAATGTAGTGGAGGGCTCCAAGTAATTTCGACCACCTAGGGTTCTTTAGTGCACAGACATCGCACAGTACAGAGCATCTTGCATTTGGCCTCCATCGAAACATGACCGCTCCGTACTGCCAGAGGGAAATGGGGGGGGGGTCCTATATGCATTGGACCAACAGCCTTCTGTGATGAAGGTGATGAACTTTTCTCATGGGTCACCTCTCAAAGTAGAATGCAAGGCGAGGAGCGAGAAAGAAAACTGAAACGTGGAAATAGTAGTACATGGCAAATTCCTGCACTTTGACCTTAAAAAATCCCAGAAAACAGCAAGGGTTAATGACAAATTAGAAAGTAATGCGGGAAATACCCACAAGAATTACAAACTGTTGCACGGGAAATGTGTCCGAAATAGGAAACCTGGGGCCCAAGTAAAGGAATGTTCGGTTGAAAAATAGAACATCCTTCAGCCACTTCGCATGCAACGTAACTGTCCTGGGGAGCAAAAACTGCAGAGAAAATGTTACAATACGACCTTTCTAGCAGCAACAGAGAACGCGTTGACAGCTCTGTCTAAACGTTGTTCTGACTTTTTGCAGGTCAGTGTCATTTTTCTTTTGCCATTTTGGCAAGTTTTACTTCGTGTGTTCCCTGTTGCTGCCGGAAACTGTGTTGTAGGCATGGGTGATGAACTGATATGCTTGATATGTACAACAGAAGTAGACATGGATGATTCTTACTTGATGTGTAGTGGCTGCAATTATGCATATCACTTAGGGAAATGCTCTGGTGTTCAAGAAAGCCAGTTCAATTCCATGGGGGAAACAACCAAAAAGTCATGGCGATGCCAGACATGTCGAGCAGGACGATCACGAAGTGGACCGAATAAACTTAGTGCTTCGGAGGTTGCTGTGCTAGAGAAATCGGCAGATGAAATTCCTCAGATTGGCCTTGTTCTTGTAGATATACATGAAAAACTTGCAACGCTTCTAAGCCTGAAGGACACCGTTGAAAACATTGAGCAAGCTGTGCAGCTGATGTCTGATAAATACAACAAGTTTCTTGCTGACACTGCACATCATGAGACAGAAATCAAGAAAATTAAGACCAAGGGACAAAGGCTTGAGCAACGGGAAGCAACTGAAGTGCAAACTATGCAGGAACAATTAAATGACCTTGAATGAAGAAACCGTAAACTGAACTTGGAGTTTCACAGAATTGCTCAAACTGAAAAGGAAGATTTGCTTCGTAAAGTCAATGCTCTCGCTAAGACGATAGCTGTTCCAGAATTAGCCCAACGCGAAGTTGTCGCCATTCATCGCATTTCTTCCAAGCCCGGCAAAATCTCTGGCGTTATCCTTCGCTTTGCCCGACAAGATACGCGTGAAGAATGGTCCGAGAAGAGGTATGCCCTAAGTACCCTTCTATCGCAAGAGTACATTCAAGAAAATTTAACAAAGCACTCAAGGGACTTACTTTTTGAAGTAAAGAAATGGGCTAAAGAACATGACTTTCAATATGTGTGGCACAGGAATGCTAGGATTTTTGTTCGGTGCAGGGATAGGGAGCGTGGGTGGCGAATCCAAGCAATGAACGAACTTGATAGGATTGCGACCAGCAGTCCTCATTAGCTCATTTGATTGTTTTTCGTTGTTTTCCCCAAACAATGTCATGGACAGACAACACTATGTATCTCCAAATGATTTTGACAACTATGTTGGCGGCAACTTTCAGTCTTCCTTCAATGCATTTCACACTAATATGCAATCTCCTCGGAATAAAAGCACTTCGCTAGAGTTTCTGTTAAATAAGATAAAGACCCAGTTCAGTGTACTCATGTTGAGTTAAACATGGTATCACGGTGATAATGATGCACTTAGTATGCCGGGATATCAGACATGTAATCTTAGTCGAAGTAATGGTAGAGGAGGTGGTGTTGCTATGCTGATAAAGAAAGATGTAAAATATGAATTCCTCCCAGCTTTCACGAAATCAGCGACAGATTTCGAGGTATTATCTTTACGTTGGAACAAGTTGGTGCTTGTAGTGCTGTACAGACCCCCTGAATGAAACATCAATTTTCTTTAATTTTCTTGAGTCTCTTTTCACATACATTTATGAGTGCTGTCTTGGGCTTATTTGCGGAGGCAATTTTAATGTAAATATGCTTAGTACAACCTGAGGTTCTGTTAAAGAATTTAAGCTGTTGCTCGAATCACAAAACATTACCAATACTATATATCTTCCAACACGTGTTACATCCAGTTCGTCAACATTGCTTGACCAATTTTTAACCAATTATGCAGCCCATAAAGTTAAATCGGGAGTCCTTGCATGCGATCTTAGTGATCACCTTCCTATTTTTGTCTGTGTGAAACTTGTAGATAAGGAAAATCGAGTAAATCGCAGTTACCTACCAGCCAGTTTTGCCATCCCAGTTAGACCAATTTCGTTATGATATAAAGAAAACAGATTGGTCAGATGAACAAGATTCAGAAGACCCTAATATCTAATTCTGCTTATTCCCTGATAAGTTTACTAATCTTTACCGAAAACATTTTTCTTTCCGAACTATTAGCGCATTTAGAAAAATCAGGAAACCTTGAATAAATTATTATCTACTGGCCAAAATTATAATCAAGAACGACATGTTTCACAAGTTTCTTAAGACTCGAGGAATGACTAAGCTGAAGGAATTTAAGAAATATTGAAGCAGCCTTAATAAGGAAATCAGGAAAGCTAAAAGTGACTATCTTGAAAATTCTTTCAGCACGGTCACGCATGATTGCAAGTCTACTTGGCGGAAACTAAATGAGGTTTTGGGCCGTTTATCTATGTCTGACCCAATAAGTGAGCTGAAAATAAATGATCAGCTAGTATCTGGTTCCGCTCTGGTGGATGCTTTTAATGAACACTCCGCAAATTTCCTGGTACCAACATTATCTAATCATGCAAACCCGCTCAGTAATGAAAACCCCTATAGTGTTTTCCTCAGTGCTGTTACCGACAGTGAAGTATATTTAACAATTATGCAGTTAACAAATTCCGCCAGCTGTGATGTCAACGACGTGTAAATTAAGCCGGTAAAATATGTTCTCGATGTTACAGCAGCTGTCCTAACACACATATTTAATTTGCGCATAACCCATCTGGAGTCTTTCCCAAGAGCATGCAAACAGCAAAAGTAAGGGCTATCTATAAGAAAGGTGACCATAATAATCTTAATAACGATCGCCCAGTATCGATTCTTCCTGTTTTTTCAAAGGGTTATAAAAAACTTATGCTTGTGCGCTTTGAATCATTTTTTGGAAAAGCGAACAGTATAACCGATGCCCAGTATTGTTTTAGAAAATTCAGATCTACACAACTTGCTTTGCTGTTCCAAAAAGAATACATTTTAACAAATATAGATAGTAAGAAATATGTATACGTATATTTCTAGATTTTACAAAGGCTTTTGGTTATCTGAACCGCAATCTCCTTCTTGTAAAATTAAAAAAACTATGGTGTTCGTGGATTACCGTTAGAGCAAATTAAATCATACCTTTCACATCACGTCCAATATGTTCAGATTAACGAGTACTCTTCAGATTTAACTTGTACACACTCGGGGGTTCCGCAGGGAAGTATTTTAGGGCCATTTTTATTCAATATCTACTTGAACAACATTGTCAATGTGGACTCGCAAGCTAAGTTTGTTATCTACGCCGATGACACCAGCATTTTTTGTGTTTCAGAAAATTGTACAGAACTGTTTAGCATTGGAAACTCTGTAATATCAAAGTAGGTGAATGGACAACGCACAATGGTTCAATAATAAACGATTCCAAAACAAAGCAATTGTTTTTCGCGCGAAAACAAGGATGCTTTCGTCGGAGTTAAAACTTAAGATTATGGTTCGGAGGTTGAAATTGTGTGTGAATTTAAAATGTTAGGTGTCTTTTTTACGAAAACAATGTCCTGGGACCGGCACACTGACTACATATTGTCAAAACTTTCGTCAGTAGTTGGCATTCGGCACCGAAACAAGTATTTGCTACCCAAGGATATTATGACACTCTTATGTAACTTACTTTTTCTCTCTTAGGTTATTGCATACTCGTGTGGGGTACAAACGCAGTGACCAATATGGAGAAACTCAGTAGATTACAGAGAAAGGAGGTTAGAATTATTACATGCTTTCCATATGACTCCAATGTACAGCCATTGTTTCAAAACCTTTGGCTATTAGATGTGAAATTTATGTACAATTACAACTCTGTCTGGCACTAATCATAGAAAGGAAGCAAAACTTTAACATCCTCACAAATTTAGGGAAATTAACTGCTAAAGTTTCGTCAGGTCATTTCACACGTGAACCCGAAATCTGGAAAGTTGATTTCAGCAGAACAAACTACGCGACGCAAACACTAAACCACTGCATTCCCATCCTTTTAAATTCCTATTTATCTAATAATACCGACATTTTACAGTTGAATACTAGGCAGCTTAAGAAAATTTTTCTTCAATAATACCTGTATCATACGCTACTGGATATAGCACTCTACAATTCATGAAATGACATCTCATTTTGGCGGTGTCCTTTTTCTTTCTTTTTGTTCTTGGTACGGGGGAGGGAGAGTGCTGTATGTGCTTAGAATGTATTAACACACTCCTCTTTTGGACACTGTGTTTGAATGCGACTGCACGGTAATTTTAAATGCGCGAGAGATGCATGGCGTTTCACCACTTTCCATGGTTTTGAAAATTTTGATACCTTAATCCCCACTACTGACTGATTTTTTTCATACTATATCTCCCTCTCTCCATTGTACGTACATTACCATGTAAACAATTTCGAGTTTTTCATGTTTCTAATGAGCTTCACATTTTGTTCGTACTTATAAGCCACTATTCAAACTGTACGTTCCCATGTTAAATGCTGTGTCTCTGATGCTCTCTCTTGTATGTTATTGCTCTCTAGTATCACTTGTTTTTATGTAGGTGGGCGAGGACCAGTAAAGCCGCGGTTGCAGCTTTTAGCCTCGTCTTTCCCCATCGTTGATGGAAAATAAAGCTTATCTATCTATCTAACATGTGCTGTCTTGAGCTGCTGCAAAAAGTTTGTTGGAGCTCATTCGGTGCCTTATGACACCCAGAGTGTGTCTAACGACTTCATATTGCAGTTGTAACTTCACACTTATAGTGGATGTCTCAGAAAATTTGAAAAAGGTACTTTGGTCTTGCGTTGAATATTTACAGCACTGCGTTTTGGGCAAGATATGAGTCTGCCACATTCACCTGAGTTGAGATGGTGGTAGTCAACATGCTTACCTGAATGACGTGTAGGCATTGCAAGTACCCCATCTGCAACAGAAGATAGGCGGAAGGGTATTGCGTTGCTCAGATAACAGCACTTGCAGTTGCACTTAAAATCTCACTGTTCAGTGACTAAGGGCTTTTGACTCCACAGCACACAAATATTAATTCCAAAAACCCTCTGGCAAACCTATTACCAATCTGCCATGTGGGCCAAAATTTAAATACTAACATCTGCGAAATGAGTTCGTTTGATTACTGGCAAAGTAATTGTCTTACTATGCCACACACATGTAACATACCACCGTTCAGGACCTTTCTGTTTTGAACTTTCGCCCTTCATGTTTGTAATGAAATTTTTGCACGCACAGTTTATAACACAGGTTAATGCTCACAAGCATTTTTAACTTTTCAAGGACCAGACACAAAGTGCCTGTTCTATCTGACTGCTTGGTTCTTCCCTGTGCAGATTAACAGGTTTCTGTTCCCTTTTGCAAAATATCCAGGCAGTGATAGAACCTGTCCATATTCTAGCTGCTTGACTTCCCTTCTTCCTGATAACCAAAATAGAAAACTAATCTACAGCACCAGCATGGCTCACTTTCCTCCCACAAATCAAGGATTAAGCACTTGAATTTGAGATCATTTTGGCATGATTGGACATAAACTGCCTTTTCAATAAGGATAGCTCTTTCGCCCGGAAAAGTTCTGTAGTTGCTGAGACACTGAGGACAACCCTATTCAAATTTTGTGCTAAATAAATATCGATTACGTGGCTCATTCCTGCTATGCTGATGTTTATCTAGCCAAACAGGATGCATTTAGAGCAGAGTAGTTTTATAAGTTTTTAAGCTTATCAATTCTGACTCACAACATCAATCACAAAACTTAGTGATCATCTGGGAGTGAACTGTGGTTTATTCCAGCCTCAGTGGTCAGTGCATGATTAACTGTTTTGACACAGCAGTTTCACAAAAGTGGCCAGCTGTGGCACCACCTGTACTTGATTCATTTCTTTTCCCCTTTTTCATTTATAAAAGCTTCATTTCATAGAAAAAGTTGTTTCTTCATTAGAACACAGTAATCTATCAATGCAGGCAAACTTCAAATTGTCCTTAATGTCCAGTTAGAAGCTATTGCACTCAAAGGTCACTACTCACCTGGAATGCATGGCCCAAAATTTAGTTTCTCCTACAATTGACAAGTTCTGGAGTACTGAAGCAATGAAAGGTGCACACTCAGTTTCAGAAAGCCAAAACTTCACTATTTTGATGAGACGGAAGGAATTTAGCAAACAGCTACAAAATTAAAAATTCAGTTTCTATTAAGATATCACATCAAGGAATCGCGCATGAGCGTGCAATTCCTTGAACATGCCCAGTTTAGCAACATCTTGTGTGCTGATAAAATGCTTCATTATGTGCCTTTGCTTTCGAATGACGTATAACGCATCGTAAACATGGATCACCAAGTTGAATTCCTCTGTGCTCAGCAAAACATTATGGTTCAGTTTGTTCCATATTTTAGGCTGTGGCCCTAGTATCCAAACAGTGGTTGCCCCATAATGAATAGATGTCGCACAAGGCACACAAAACAACAATATAATCGCTGTTTCATCAGTTCAGTTTGCACCACATCTTTGCTAACACCAGAAGCTAGAATGACCGAAAGTGAACAAAGAGCTATGATATTGCAGTTTTTGTTTGCACCACATAGTCTCATACTTGTTTGACTTCACAGCTGCCATTAAACTGCTGAAATTGAAACCCGAACTATATGGAATAAAATTTGGTTATAAATTATTTGTCAAGCACAGGCAAATTTTAAGTAGTGACTTGTTTACTGATGTCTTTTGTACCATTTCAAAGCGGTGCCTGTTAACCATCGCATGGTCCTGAAATACGACCAAAATGTCCTGTCTGGCTTGTATAGAAAGGGCTGTATTAAAACAAAACCATTCTCTCACCATGCCCTTTTACTGCCTCATCTTCACTTTCTTCCAATGAATCAGGATGAGACGTTTTCTCTGCAATTGCAGCTTTTTCTTCCCCGTATGTATCTAATAAGGAGGATTGAAATGAAAGAGTTAGGCAAACAAACAAAGAGGCTCGATACATTGTAAGTGTAATTAATTTGATATCTTTACTTAATTCAAAGTTCATGTTGCTTCTTTGCTCTAAACAACTCAAAGTATCAGACCTTATCAGATGGCAAAACCTGTCAATGAAGTTTTATTACAGATTGGGCAAATCAACATGCCTTAATATGCATTCACGCCATGCTTACAATTTTAATCTCAAGTAGGCACAGTTAACTTATAACTGGTCAGTAGCAAATTTTAAATTGATTGCAAAGTATACAGCCATCACATAAATTAGAAAACAATAACACGTAATGAGTATTAGTGATGTCCTTGCCTACATACACCAATACCCTGCACGGGCAGACCCTCCACTCGTCGGTTGGTTTGGCAAGTCTCCGCACTAGTTGTTTTACAGAGTAGGAGCCGAAGCCCTTCGATGGCCACATGCAGGCATCTTTCGACCTCGACAGCCATTTAGTGGGCACCGCAGCCACCAAGTCGTCTTCATCAACAAAAGCCACTACACAGAAAGGTGATCTTTCCTTTCGGCTCCTTTTTCTGAAATGAAAAATGCAGACAATTTTAGAAGCATGCAGACCATGAAATATGTAATTAATAAACACTATCTGTAATAGTGTTTATTGATTACTGGATTAGAAAAAGGAGCAGAAAATGGAAGTCTAGAATAAATACACAAATATACGTGTCAGTGGCACACCGGAGAAAACAGGAGTTAAGAATTTTGCCGATGCAAAGATACTTCAATTTCAACCAGTAAAATCACTGCCACACAGATATGTAACATTTTGCTGATATAAAATGACAAGAGTGTGCAAGATAAATAGGGGCAAGGTACACAGGCAGGATGCTGACAAGCCCTTCCAGGAAACAAAGTGTGTGGTTATGATACACCACAGCACTTCAAGTCTTGAGTTCCAAAGATGCGACAGAAATAGCAGAAATGCCAAATTAATAAGCATGACTTATGGAACATATAGAGCACATGAGGAATACACTAGCAATAAAGTGCATAGGCAGCAAAAAAGAAGTCAGGCATAGTCAGAAATCAAAAGTACGTTATACAGGTAAAAAATATCAATGTCATTAGCAATTGAATATAGCATAAGTTACAAAGGAATTCCGTACTAATTCATACAGTGCGTAAAGCATTGATCGCTGCAATGAACGAGGAAGTCTAAGCATAAGGTGTTGGAAGTGACCAGAAAGTACCATCAGGGGCAAAAGTAACAGACCCCCCCTCCTCCAAGTTCTGCCCCGTGCCACTCTGCATAGGGGCACCAGCTGACAGAGACCTCTCACATTTTCTCTATTTTTCACCCTCTTCTTATTCTCTTCTTTCACCCTCACCTGGAGTAGCATGCTAGTCTAACAACCAAGCAGACCACTTCTGTATTCATTAAAGTCTCTCCTCCTCCTCCCGACCAAGCACTTCTGGTCCCGGAGCACAAAAACTTGCACAGAATTATTGCAGCTCATTCAGCAGGCACACTCAACTTTAGGCCAGCAGCTTATCGTGATACCCAATATGAAAATATTACCACTAACAAATGGGTAAGCAGTGTGACCTATAAGGCCAAAATAGACTGAAGAATAAATTTAGGAGACCACAGAATGTTATCTAGAAAGAACAAAGGAGGAAATCATATGAATAAATGGAGAGAGGTTGAATGTGTAATGCAGGAGAACACAGTCCATTTTCTCATGGGTAACAAAATGGATTCCATGCAAAGGAAAAATACTGGGGAATAACGACAGCTATGTAGAGAGTACAAAAGTTATGAGCTATTTGCTGCTCCATTGTGACAACACAATGCAAAGAACAAAGGTAGTAGAGATGGAGAGCACAGGCATCCGCAATGTGTTTTCTGCATTCAGAGAGAAAAAAATCCCTTAAGACGGGTGGATTAGACAGGCATAGAACAAGTAACAGCAGCATTAGAGGAGGTGTTTAGCCTGCAGTGAATGTAATATGGACGAGGATTCGATACCCCAATTTTGACAGTTCATATCCTACAAATCTCAGCAAGGTGATGAAACTTCGAAAAATGATTCTGCACGAAACAACACAACTTAGCAACACATTGCTTTAAACTATATAACATTCAAAAGATGGAAACAAGACAAAATATATAATGAGCACTGACAATCATTTAAGTTTTGAATAAGTCTTTCGTGGTGCTATGTTTGTGTGGTTTAAAGCGAGAACAATGGTCAAAACTAGCCTCCAAAGCATACTGTTCGGCAGTGTACTGGCATGGCACCACAGCCAAATATACAGGTTTGCAGGTAACAGTTCGTAACATAGCTGCAATGTAAGATATTGCCTAGCTTAAAAACTATATTGGTTCTAAGTGGAATCTTACTGAATCTGTTGGAACCAGTTATGTTGCTGACTTTTCCAGCTGGTTCCAGTTGGATTTAATGATTTTTCTGGTTGGTTAATGCACGCGGAGGCTCTTCAAGGACACGCAAAAATGAGAAAACAGTTGGAGAAACTGAGAGAACAAAAGAAGAAAGAGGTGCCGTAGTGGAGGTCTCCGGGTAAATTTCGACCACCATGGAATCTTAAAACGTGCACTGACGTCACACAGCACACGGGCGCCTTTTGCGTTTCGCCTCCATCGAAACGCTGCCGCCGCGGTCGGGCTCGAACCTGGGCACTCCGGCTCAGCAGACAAGAGCCTTAACCACTGATCCACAGCGGCGGGAGCGAAAGGCATCGCCCAACGGAATTCGGTAACAGTGCTAGATCTCGGATGCTGGCCCGAAAGACGCGAGTTCGATCCCGGCCGCGGCGGTCGAATTTCGATGGAGGCGATATGCTAGAGGCCTGTGCACCGCGCGATGTCAGTGGCACGTGGTTTCGAAATTTTCGCTACGGCATCCCTCATAGCCGGAGTCGCTTTGGGATGTTAAACCGCCATAAACCATAAAGAGAATTTATTCTCCGTAGTACACGTGCTCTATACTACTGTACACAAACATGTCACAAGTCCATGTGCTAGTATTTTGTCATCTTTCAGGTAATAACCATTCACACGCTGAAATAGTGCACAAGGGGTGGCGGACAACATGTATATAATAGCCTGCTCTTAATAACACTTACCCATTTCTTCCATGGCGCTCCATCGTCGGGCAGAGATGAGCGTGCTGTGGCCAACAGGCGACTGAAATAGCCGAAATCAAGCGACCGCGTGCCTCGTGCACCGCACTGCCGCACAAAGAGAGCTAACACAGCGCATGGCCTGCCGGTGTCGAGGGAAGCAAGGGAAGCGCGCGCTTTTCTTCTTAAGCGCCCGCGTTGGTTGACAGGTGGCGCCACGGTGCTTCTCCCCCTCCCCATTTTTTACACCTGGCTTTTTTTTTTCAGACAGGAGTAAGTACGCACAAACAGGCGTATGAGTGTAATCTGTATAAAATTATACTTCACTGCTCTGAAGACACTCGAAGGCATTCTTTTTTCCTCACCTAAAAGCAATCCATGAATCAGGCCAGGCAACAATACAAAAAATGTAAACAAATATGGCGGAAAATGAAAATGGTTTTGGGGGGAAGAAAATGGCGCAGTGTCTGTGTCACATCACGGCGATCATCTGGACCCATAAAGTCTGAACCGCGCCATAAGGGAATGAATAAAGGAGGGACTGAGGGAAGGAAGAGGTGTCGTGGTGGAGGGATCCTAAATAATTTCAACCTCCTGTGAATCTTTAACGTGCACTGACATCGCACAGCACACGGGCGCCTTTGCGTTTCGCCCTCGAATTTCGACCACTTGGGGATCTTTAACGTGCACTGACATCGCATAGCACAAGGTTTTCGTTTCGCTTCCATCGAAACGCGGCCGCCGCGGTCGGGTTCGAACCCGGGTACTCCGGATGTGTAGCCGCGCGCCCTAACCACTGAGCCATCGCCATGGGTCAGAGCAAAATCAACGCGTTCTTCACACGTTCTTCACCGCTCGCTATATATATATATATATATATATATATATATATATATATATATATATATATATATATATATATATATATATATATATATATATATATATATATATATATATATATATATATAGTGTGTGTGTGCGTGTGCGTTTGTGCGTGCGTGTGTGCGAGTGCGCGTTCGTGCGTGCGTGCGTGTGTGCGTGCGTGTGCGTGCGTGTGCGTGCGTGCGCGTGCGTGTGCGCGTGTGTGTGTGTGTGTGTGCGTGTGCGTGTGCGTGTGCGTGTGTGTGTGTGTGTGTGTGTGTGTGTGTGTGTGTGTGTGTGTGTGTGTGTGTGTGTGTGTGTGTGTGTGTGTGTGTGTGTGTGTGTGTGTGTGTGTGTGTGTGTGTGTGTGTGTGTGTGTGTGTGTGTGTGTGTGTGTGTGTGTGTGTGTGTGTGTGTGTGTGTGTGTGTGTGTGTGTGTGTGTGTGTGTGTGTGTGTGTGTGTGTGTGTGTGTGTGTGTGTGTGTGTGTGTGTGTGTGTGTGTGTGTGTGTGTGTGTGTGTGTGTGTGTGTGTGTGTGTGTGTGTGTGTGTGTGTGTGTGTGTGTGTGTGTGTGTGTGTGTGTGTGTGTGTGTGTGTGTGTGTGTGTGTGTGTGTGTGTGTGTGTGTGTGTGTGTGTGTGTGTGTGTGTGTGTGTGTGTGTGTGTGTGTGTGTGTGTGTGTGTGTGTGTGTGTGTGTGTGTGTGTGTGTGTGTGTGTGTGTGTGTGTGTGTGTGTGTGTGTGTGTGTGTGTGTGTGTGTGTGTGTGTGTGTGTGTGTGTGTGTGTGTGTGTGAAGGAAACCAACAGTCACCGAAACCAAGGTGAGTATATATATAGTTTCAGAGGATCTGCGCCATGCAATAAACCTAGGTGCAAACTCAGTCCGATGATGACAACTGCTAGTGCTAAAACCACAGCGTCATCCTTCTGATTTCAAATTAAATGTAACTTCTCATGCGACAGCGCTAATGTTGTCTGCCTCCTGGAATGTGGCACCTGTAAAGCTCAGTGCGTGGAAAACAGCTACACTGTTCAGAATTAACATCATCAACCACAGATCACACAGCCAAATCTCCCACTTTAAAAACACATCTTCAACCTTGGACACCCATTCGGTAACTTTAAAGCTATTGCACTCCAATCGGGGTTCAAAACACATTATGACCGCGAGAGCTGTGAATCGTGCCTGATTCAAAAATGTAACACAGTCTCGAGCGGCATCAACGAAACAGTAGGCCACGTATCATGCTTACACACTTAATAGATGTAGCGAATCATTATACCAGACTTGCTGGGAGTAGAGACTGATATAACGAGCGGCAGAATGCATAGCAAGCATAAACTGATGATGATGATGATGATGTCCTCAGACTGAATGGGGATTGAACGGCGGGGGATTGGCCAGGGTGCATTGCTGATACAGAGCGCACACATGGGTAAGGAGTGGGGGAATTGGATAATTTTGTGATAATTTTGAGGCATTGGGAAATTTTGTTTTGCACTAACAGCGGCTTTTCCAGATGCTGAATGGAAACGATCGCAAGGTTTTGCATTTAAAAACGATTTTTCAGTGCTAAAACCTAGTTCAAGCGTTTCATGGTTCAAGCTTGCCGCCTCGGGCTTGCTCACGCGTGGCGCCACCGCTACCTCAGCTGCTTCCCGCCGCCTCAACTACAGTTAATTTTTTTTCATTCAAACGTTCTTGTCTTTTTTTTCACTCCATGCTCCACTTGCATTAGAACCGAGGTACAGGTGTTCCACCCCCGCGTGCGTGTCATCAAGATGAATAAAAATGCCATCTTTTGTAAGGTCAACAACTACTTTCGCCAGCTTTCGCGCAACTACAGCAGCAGTCGCTACCTGTGGTCTCTACAATGTTGCGCAACATTGCATAAGCCTAGCCGCCAAGATGTATGCAAGCTTCCATCATTGTGCTGGACGGCTTTTAGATCCTGAAGACCATGATCGCGGCGTCTAATTCAGCATCCAATATTAATGTGCTTCGATGTCAAGGCTCATACCCGCTGATCTCCTCTCTTATGCGCAACCAACTTTTACTTCAGCTCCAAAGCCTCCCCTGGCGTCGACTGTGCAAACAGCGCCGAGGCTGTTGAGAGAAATATTGGTGCTTCAGAGGCTTACTACCACAATTTTGCCACAGCACCTGCCATCGCTTCAGAACTCTGCTACCGCTTATGTGGGCGGTTACATTGCACGAGTTGTCGGCGAGCATATAGAATGCGAGAACTGTCTTATTTTGTGTACGAAGCAGGTTAGCAACCAGCCACTCTTTCAGTTCACCCGCAGCCAAGACCGAGGTGGGCTGCTCTACACGTCAGATCAACTTCTCTTCGTTCTCGACACAATAAGAGCTTTTGCTGACCGCACACCGCAAGAAGATCAGACCTTGCAAAAGCCTCTCGCTACATTAGTAGAGCACGCTGTCCCAGCTCTTTGTGCTTCACAGTTGCTAAGTGCAAGAGCGATGGCAGCAACGAGCACAGGCTTAAGCTCATGAATCGGTTCTTTTCTTGAGGCCGCTCCTCTGCAACTACGCATTCAATGTTACTGACAAGGACGTAGTTAAACATTTTGCAAAAAAATCCCCTTTGGCGAAAGTATGCGAAAATGAAACCACTACCACCATTCGCTTTACTACCATGTGGGAGTGGGACTCCACAATAAATGCTTTTTTTTCGACTTGGAGTAAGTTTTTGGTCACAACGCACCGTTATTGAATACATGAACCCCTATATCTTTTTTTTTTATTCGAAAAGTGTGCCATGAGGCATAAGTTGAAAAAGAGAAGGAATGCGGGAGATAGAAAGTTAACAGAAGGGTTGAAGACCCGTTGCGCTGAGGTAGTCCGCGCAGTGCTATCTTCAGGCAGATGGTGCGGCGCCTCACGTTACTTAACTGGTGGCACTGACAGCAGGGCGCATTTTTCGCGCGTACCGCTCAAGTTGAGCGTCAACACTGCGACTCGCGAAACAGTGCTGCAGGAAAATGCGCGGCCGATCAAATGATGAAACCACATGGCACAGCTCCACATTTTCAGGCGCCAACTGTGGCTTCGGTGGCGACAATGGTAACTCTCAAAAACTTTACGAAGAAAACGCAGGATCAGGTATCGCTTTGGAAGCAGTCTAACGGCTTTACGTGCTACTTAGAGCATGCCCTTCCGGCTTGCGTCATCTTACATGAGCAAACAGCACGCAACAGAGCTTTTTCAGCGCCCAAGCTTTCAGTATTAGCTTCAGCCAAACTGTTTTCAAATAACGACCCTCAGACAAACGAACTTAAAGGTGACATAACAATTTTTCACGAATTGAATTCAAGCAGGCGCGCGCTGTCATATCAGCGTAGCAGACGACGCGCGAGCGCATTGCATAGCAATAGCCGCAAACGACACGACTGAAATGGGCCGGTTACCCTATGCGACAAGAGCTTCCGAGCTCCCTTTTAAAAAAGTTTTGATTGTACTTGAAACAGCATGAACGCAGTCAAAAAGTCAACGACAGAACAGCTGCGAACGGCGGGGCGTGGCGGCGAAAGGGCTGGTTGGACCAAAGCCTCCTCTATTTTTTTCCGTGCCTGGTCGAAGGCTGCTGAAGCGCCGTCTGACTCCGCCGTGTTTCTCCGCGGGCGGCGCTGCCAGCCCTGGATGGATGGGCGTGCGCGTAGTTGCGGCCGCCTGCAGGGGCTTCCGCGGCCGCGGAATAAACGAGGGCTTTGCCTGCTTCGCAAAGGACCAACTCGTCCTAAGCCATTACCAATCCATGGCTAAAAGAAAGAGGAGCGCTCTTTTATATCATCCGGAAAATAAACGCTAGTTAATTGTGAGTCAGCATGCGCCGAGCGACTCGACACCAATTTTTTTTCTTGTGTGTCTTAATTCTTCTTTCAAATTTTTGCAATACTTCTCTCGAAATCAACCTTGTTCATATGCCTCGCAGTCTTCTGCCCTGTTCATTAACAGGGAAAGGAGCGCGATGGCAGAACACTCCCTGGCTATCTCTGAGGGATCACGCATTGTGCTCACTGCCGAGAAATCAACGCATAACTGTCAACGCCACCACAAAAAAAAAAATACGTCACTCTGCCTTATGCCTAAGTGCCAGCAAAACAATCGCCCGAATCCTGAGCAAAGGGTGGTCGGGTGGTCTCCAGGTTGCGCCCAAGTCTACATGCACTGCTGCGTTTGCTTACTAGGTGTTCCCAAAATCGGCCACGGAGAAAAAGAGCCCGAGGCATTATCTACAAAATTCATTGCGCCGACTGCGACGCAAGCTACATCGGCGAAACCAGCAATATATAAAAGAAAGAATTCGGCAACACAAAAACGACGTCCGCAACTATGCAAGAGAGCGCAGTCCTGTAATTGAACATTCATAAGACACACAATAAACTTCTACAAAACCAGCATTCGGTGACGGAACAAGTTAGCAAAAACGCGCTTCCTCGAATCCTGGCACATTCAAACAACCCCTAACAACATCAACAGCACAAAGGAAACGGCGCCTAAAAACGGCGTTCCCTGCGGTTCAGCGGGCATGAAAAAAATAGAGGAGGCTATGGTTGGACCGGCCGAGCAATCGTACGTGCATTGAAATATCTGACAACCGGCAGCACTAGCTCTTCTTTCTTAACAAATAAGAGAATTAATATGCGCGCTTCAATTGGCTGCAATTGCCAGTAAATGGCAGAAATACCGACGGCTTAACCGTGAAGTTGACAAATTTTTCCAGACTGTTTCTTTCCCCGTTGAAGACGAACGTCATGGGTCTCCTACGACGACACGCGAAGGCCCATTATACGTTGCATATTGGTGACCGTGTAGCGGCGGCCTACTCACGAGTCCGTTGATGATGGTGCACAGGAAGAAAGCTGCGTCGCTTTTTTTGCCTCGCGTTGTTTACAAAAAGAGCAAAAAGGTGTCGGAAAAGAACTGGCCAAGACGGAGACTAGGCGTGTTAGCCACGTGATCGACTTTATCGCGCTCACGCCATCTGAAGAGCGACCAAGCAGAGTACCCCTTTAAATATTCCGCTGCGAGCGTTGCCTGTGGCGATGCCACTGTCCAGATGGAGGCAGTTGCTGCCGGTGGAAACACAGGTGTCCCCGTTGCGGTTTATCTACAAATCATTTCCATTGTTGCACGCGAAGGAACTGTATCGTTTTGTAACGATATTCCCACTTCTCGGGTAGCGATATTGAAGGTCACGTTACGGCGTAGATATGGCTTCGAAGCGGCCTCTATAAAATAACAGAAAGAAATTATGGTGCATGTGGTGATCGAATCCTGGCCTCTGGCTTGCGAGACGGGGACTCTTCCAATCCGCCAAAACAGTTTTTTTAATTATTTCATGAACCATACACGACTAAACCAGGTCGCATTCCGCAACCCATCATATGCAATCACACCAGCATCCTCCTTTCACTGTTGGACTATTTGCAATGAATGAAGGCGCGCCTAGTGAATGCATAGATGTCTGTATATCTGCATACGTATTTATTCTGCTTGGATCTGTAACATCATCTGCGGTATGAAATAAATTCAATAAATGGAGAAAATATGTGCCTTACAATCTTCCAATGTGCTAGATTTTTGTCTAAGAATCCTGGAGAGCGTTGACCATACTAAAGATGACCTAGCATGGAAAGCGGAGGGATGTGACTATGTGCTTCGCAGGGAGCCGCTCAATCCGGAAACCAATTTAAGGATGAGTGGCGCCACCCTCGAAGCAAGAAATGTTTTATGGAAAAACCACGGTGACCCTAGGCACCCTTGCCACGACCCCACTCCACTCCTTGTTCCGTGGGTTACAGACAGCCCGGGTGCATTTCCCGGTCCTCGGAGAGGATGCAGGATATCCCAGTCCTCCCACGATCTTATGTGCTACAGTCCTCGCGAGGGGAGGGTCCGCCGGGCAAAGGGAGAGGTTGTAGAAGGTGGATGGGAAATGCCCCAAAATACATGCTTCAAATGGCTCCACTCTCTTCAAAAGTAACCCATAAATACGCCCCTGGATAAACTCCGTCCCGAGCGCAAGTTGCTTAGATTTCGTGATTCGTCCGATTTTTCTGTGTCTTGTCGCCCTGTTTCGTGCCGTCTTTGGTCACACAGCGTAACAATTAAGAAATCAACCAATTTACATGCATTTTTTGCTAGCAGAACGGAATATGCCATATTAATAAATTCTTTATTGCGTCACGCTCGCCAGCCGACCACACATGCATGGAAGCCTTTGCCTCGAGATGAACTGCGCCAAAATATTGATGCAACGTACGAGCACTCTTTTTTCTTAATTTTTTAAGCGTTGTTTATTTCACCAGGGCATAAAGGGTATGAAATGAGAAATGATGAGAACGCTTAAATGAATGAAAAATGTTGGCTTCTCTAATAAAATCAAGGAGTGAACGATGATGTGGTCCCTGTGTCCAAGCGATAAATGAATCCTGATTGTTCGGTGAGAGACCCACTGCCGGCAGGTGCCGAATTGTCGTCAGTTTCAGCGTCGGGAAAATCCACAGTAGGTGGTGAGTATCCGCCTCACTATCTCTGATCTTGCAGACTGTACACTCGGGGCGGGGATATAAATGGCGGCCACTTGCGTGTCACGGCTGGAGTCAGGGTAACGCCGACCCGAATCCTCCGAAGCGCAACCTGCTCTGCACGGTTAAGACCACGGGGGAGGGTTACCACACACGGAGGGATTAGAGCACGTGTGCGCGCCGGAGGTGTTCCTTTCTTGTTAAAAGGACGGTGGTGTCATTCAGATTGAGGACTCGAGGCAAAAACGAGGTTGGGTCGAAAGGCGGGTCGCAGAATCTGCACGGATTTCTGCGCTCAGGAGGACACGCGGGACCCACTCAATGCGGATTTGCTGCGGGATGCGTGCCGCTAGGCGATGGATGTCTTGGCACATTTCTGGGATGCGACTGACGCGTCGTAGTAGGTGTGTGAAGTGAATGGCGTCGGTGTGAATGACAATGCGGGCCGTAGGTAGCACGGGAACGGCGGCCGCAGAGCAAAGTGCCTCTTGAACCGCAAGCATCTCCGCACAGAAGGAGGAAGGAGGTTAAGAGAGGCGAAAGCTGGACGTTTTGTTCAGCTCAAATTTCCAAGGACAGTAAACTGCCGTTGTTGTTTCGCATGCCTGGATGCTTGCGTCAATCTACATAACGATGGAGTCATGCGGCAGATTGGAGTCTTGTTCTGTAATTCGATCGCGGAACGACGATGCCGCGCGGGTAGATGATGGCCGACGTAGATCACTTGGTATGTTGTCGCTTAGCTGCACAAAACGCCAGGAAGGGAGAACTGGCGGGGGCGGCTGTAGAATGGAGAGCGATGAAGCATACACCCTGAGTGCACACTTTGTGTGTGTAAGGTCAGACTTAAGCCGGCGAGAATCGCGTCATTGCTGCACCAGATCAACTAGTGTATTCAGATGCACAGGGGCTTGGAGCGCCACGATCGGGGTGATGCGGGGAAGGCAAGTGATGACCCTCATTGCCTCCCGATTAACAGCTTCAAGGCGATCCCACTGAGCCCTCGTCAAATGCTTAAATTGGGCTTGGCAAACGAGGCGCGGTTGCACAACCGCCTGCACCAATTGTTGTGCAACATGAGAGCGGGCTCCTCTTGTTACACGAGCAATGCGTCCGATCAGAGCCAACGCCTTAATTGCTTGCTTTTTAGCCCGAGAAAGCCAAGCAGTTCCTGTTCACGACTCGTGTATTGTCAAGCCCAAGATTTTTGCGGTCGAACTTTCTTGGAGTTCCCGATAGATGGGGGCGAATTGATGTTGCAGCGAGTTTACGGCGCCCCCAGCGGTTGGCAACTGACACGAACGTGGTTTATCCCAGTGAAATTTGGAGACCAATTGAAGAAGCCTAAGTCGACTTAATATCTATGGCTGATTGGAGGGCTGCTGCTTGAGTCATCTGGTCGCTGTGAGTGCTCCAAACCATTATGTCATCAGCGTACAATAAGATCTTAATCTCAGAGACATCATGTAAGCGCCAAGCAGTGGGGATAAAAGCAGTATTAAATAATGTTGGCGATAATAATGATCCATGTAGTACGCCGCGAAGAGGCAGAAATGGTCCGACGGCTTTACCACTGAGGCGTAAACCAAAGTGTCGGCCTTCAAGGAAAGATTTTACAAAATTGCGCACGCTGACGGGGAAATGCAGCATGTCCAGCGATTCCAGGATGTGAGCATGACTGATATTACCGTGCGCCTTTTCAACGTCCACGGCTAGTACACTACGTACATTGGGACTGCGAGTTGATGCCAGAACTGCTGACGACAAGACAGCCAGTCCATCTTCTCTACCTATGGACATACGAGAGCCAATTTGGATAGAAACAATGGTGCTCAAGTCACCACGACCGTCTTATAGCAAGCATTTTTCGGTAAGCTTGCGCAATGTTAGCGTAACGGATATAGGCCGGAAATTACCAAGGTCTGTCGGCGGCTTCCCCTACTTTGGGATGGCGATCACAATACCCGATTTCCAGGTATCTGGTACGACGCCTTCTATCCAAACCTTGTTAATGGTGGCGAGGAGTTGAGGGAGTACAGCGGAACTCAAGTTCTTGTCAACCTCGTACGGAATGGAGTCCGGACAGGAAGCAGTCTTCCGACGGGCCTCATGTATTACTGCAAGCAACTCAGGAATATAAAATGGGTTTCCAATACCCCCGGTGTTAGATGTAGATGGGAGCTTATCGACATATGCTGGAATGGTAGCCAAGGGGGCTCCTGTGACCCTTGAAGGACACATACAATACTTGGGGAAAAACTTCCACGCTGCCTCTCTGGCGAAATCATCCGGAGCTAAATTAGCTGCGAAGCATGCTGTGGCCGCTGGGTCACGACGACGGAAACCATGTTCCATTGCAGGGAACGTTCGCCAGAGAGAAGCATTCGATGACTTTGTCGAGGTCTGCTCACACAACGCATGCCACCGCCGTCGCGAGAGATCGCGTTCGTAATTGCGAGCCTTGGCTGTAAGGTAATTCAGCCTTGTCCGTGTTTCCGCAGAAGTCGGGTCTCGGGAAGCTGAAATCTCCGCTCGTCGGCGAGCAGCCCACAGGTTAAGCAGACCCACATCAGGCGCCCGGCGATTGACGTCACTCCAGGCGACAGCAGTAGCCTTATTCAGCGCAGTTTGTATGCAGTCTACAAGTAGTGTAGATGACTGCAGAGAGAGATCTTCGACGGTGGTGCGAAAGGTGTCCCAGTTGACCACAGAACACCTACGCATAATCAGCTGGCCCTTGATGGATGGAGACCGATGATGATAGGATGGTGGTCACTACCCGAGCGTCTGGCTCCAGATGCCACAAGAGAGTGCCACGACTTGACCACCCCGCAAGGTCCGGAGCACATGCTGGACTGCGATCATGGCACACAGTCCGCGTTGCTGAATCTGGATGGTTCAGTAAAACAAACAGCGCATCCGCGAATGCGTCCCGCACACTCCTAACACGGGGGCTTGAAGTGGGGTACCTCCAGTCCGTGTAAGGGCCGTTAAAGTCACCACCGATTACAATAGGCCACCTAGCTGGGTGTTGTAGAGTTAATAACCACCGCAGATTAATGCGTGAGCGAGCTCCACTAGAGGGTCTTACGTAGTATGACACCACCATAACAGTTTCCTTGGGAAGCTTCACAGCCACTGCGACTAGCTCTTGATATGGGGTGCACCAGTTTTCTATAAAGAGGCCTACTCGAAGAAAACACGCATCAACGTATACTGCCGCCTTTCCGGGAGGGGCAGCAGTGTGAACATGACGGTCGTTAATTGAAGACGACGTGCATATTCATTAAAGCCCGGAATGGATGGCAAGGCATTGGTCTCCTGCAGTAGCAGGGCCTACACCTGAAGATTGTTCATGCGAAGTCGACATTTTAGCTCTCCCAGCTTTGTGGAGAGGCCTCTGCAGTTCCACTGGAGAACACCACAACAACGTGTACTTGCCATTTTCAATTGCGCGTCCAAGCGTTGTAAAAGAACTGATGTCAGGTTAGATAGCTGATTTACCATAAATCGGAGGAGGGATATTAATGAGTTCTTCTGCAGTGCTGCAGAAGACCTGGTAGAATCTGCGAAAAACGCATGAGGACTGGACGTAGTCTACGGTGTTGCAGCGTTGATTGGTGTGGAGTGGGATTCCGCTGGTTGTCTACGACGAGCAAGCACTTCACGACGTTGCCGTAGCTTAGAGACCTCGGCTAAAAGGCGTGCAATTTTGTCGTCAACTGCTGCCATGTCATCACGTAGAGATTCCCGTATGCTATGCTTTTGCGTAGCCTGAAGGCGATGGCGATCCTTGCGCACTATATCACTGTAAAACTGTTGGGCAGGGGCTGTAGGTGAATTGGGCTCAGTAAGCTCCGGCCAGTCGTCGTCATCCCAGTGGAGAGCCGCAAACCTGTTAGATGTCTGTATCGGGGCTCTGTTTTCATTCGGAGGCACTTGCTTACGGATCCCACGCCGAATCTTTTCAGTTGCTTTCTGTTTTGTTGGGCAAATTGGAGAGGTGATCTCATGGTCGTCTATCTTGCAAAGTCCACACCTGTAAGACGGTGTGCCTTGTGGCCTAGCCTCATCTTGCGTTGTAAAAGGGCATGATCGGCGGGTGTGGCCAGGTCTGAAACAGCTGTAGCAATAGACTGCACTCGGTGTTGTAAGGTCGAGGCCACAGAATACAGTCATAGCAGTAAAGTCGTTCTGGAAGTGTTTGTGCCTTGCAGTGTGACGACAATGCAGGAGCGCCCCTTTTCTATATACCGCGCTTAGATGACACGGTGGGTTTACAGTATAACTTACGCTGGAAGGTGGCCTGGTATTCAGCAACGTCGACGTTGTAAACAACACATCGTTGCAGGTCCGAACCTTCTACAAGGTATACCTGGACCGGCACCGAGATCTCGCTTGTCATCAATATGCACTTGAGCTTTTACAGACGCTCGACAGCAGCCAAAGTCGGGAGCCACACAGCGATGGCATTAGATTTCGTTCTAGCCGTGACGCCACAGAAACCTTTGGTCCCAAGACACGAGTCCAGGTTCGCCTGAAGAATCCTGTAAAGAATGTCTGTCAGGCTTTGGTTGCAGAGCTTTAATGGCCACTTTTTACGATACCGGTCTCGATGTCGGCACAACCTGGTTGGCATACGCTTGGCAGGAACGCTTTCCATGTGAGCTGCACTTGTCAGAAGACAAATCCTCTGCAGTGTACCCTGGTTCAATAAACCTTGTTGCTGGGCTAGTTGGTGACACATACTTGAATAAAGATGTAGCGAAAAAGAGACGAGCACGGGAGGGAGACGGCACGACAAAGACGTTCATCTTTTTCGTATCTCTCTCCCGTGCTCGTCTCTTTTGCACTATATCTTTATTCAAGTAGTGTACCCTGATGGACGCTTTTGAGAACTGCGGTAAACCGGTGGCACGGATGGCGGTGTTGAAGGCAGATCCATTGAAGAGCTGTCCTCCTCACGCAGCGCGGTTCAAGCCCCATCCAGCAGTGGAGGCTGGGCAGCCATTGCCGAGTTCCTCCCAGAGGGCTGTTCGCTCACGGGCTGAGGTGCATTTGGAGAAGGCGGGATGTGCGCTGCCGCTGATGAACCGGGAGAAGAAATCAGGAGCTGGGACCCAGGCTCAGTTATCAAAAGAGGTGTTGCTGAAGCCGTCGTCAACGACGCCGGCGAAGCCACCTCTGCCAGTGCGTTAACGGTGACCCTAGGCCTAGTCTCGGAGCATAGTCCAGCTGCAGGGATGACTGGGGGCATTTCACAGAATAACTAGCGCAAAAAGAACACCGGACAAGAAACAAGGAGGCCGACACGAACAGAAGCGCTGAGATCATAGCCTACCAACTATCCCAACAAAAAGTTTTGTTGAGGGACATTTGCTGAATGCCACCCAGTGAGACGGTGCATGAGCTTCAGGAGCTTCCTCAAATGGTGGGAAGTCAATACTCTTGATATAAGGAACGTATTTACGCGGATGGCGAAATTTTTCAATGGAGCGATGTGCAGCCACCTTAGCAGGGACACTTCAGCTTCCTCCTCTCACTTTTTTCTTATTAACTACGTCTTGGCTCTCATTAATATCCTCCACCTCCTGCAATGAAATGACCCCGCGCTGCTTTCTGCACAGTCAGGAGTCATTTATCTTTTACTCCTAAGACCAGACATTATTTTTAACTTAAAAAACGGGTCATTAGGGTAAAAGAAGAAAACCAGGAGGCGAATAAGCACTTCCAGCAGTTCGAAAACAGACGTTCAGTCGAACTGCACAGATGAAGTGCGTTCAGCCACTTAAGAGTTTCAACGGAATGACGCCGTGCCCTACGATATTGGCTTGGGCTGTGGCTCGGCTTGAGCCAGTGGGCAGGCCTGTGCACTTTCCTTTTCATTTTTCCTGTCAGCAGCATCATTGGGTTGATACGGGTAGGGCCGGCACGGCACTGCCTCCGGGATCGGCCCGGGACATATTAGCGCGCGCGCGTCTTTCCGTATCTTTCCTCTCCTGTCTTTCGACTCTCCTGTTTTCAGCATGTGGCAGCGGTTGTGGCTCAGCTTGAGCCAGTGGGCGGACCCGTGCACTTTCCGTTTCATTCTTCCTGACAGCAATAGCAGTAGCAGCAGCAGTATAGGGTTGATTGAATTTTGTTAACGATACGTCCGGTTTTTTAAGAAATCATGCTTTTTATGAACGCCCGGTAGCACAAAACTATTGGCGTTTTGTAACGTGCATGTTTCAAGCACGTATGGAATGGCAGAGTCACCGCAGTGATTTCTTTGTCGTACTAATTATGTGGTACGGAGGGGACTAAATATCGTGAGGAGACGCTCTCGGAAAGCTATATTTCCCCTACTGCACCGCCTAAGAATGTTATTACATAGACACACTTCAATCAAGAAGGCTTCTTCGTGGTCACTCTTCTATTCTCGAGAATAGAAGAGTGACCGCGCCGAACCTTCCCTAAAAGGAACGTTGGCGAGTTCTACTTTTTCTCAGCAAAGTATAAAAGCCTTAAATTAATGAACTGTCATATTAAGGTATATTACATGCATATCTAAGCCATAGTGCACATTTGTGCGAATATTGTGAATGTTACACTGTGATAAGCGTTGAAAGCTGGGCAATCTTGTGAACAAGATGAACGTTTTTTGTTCTGTAGATTTTTTTAAAATTGTAAAATTTCTTTAAAAGGTGCAGAGAATCGCTGGAGCTATGCGGATTTGTCGAGCGCCGATTAATTCAGTTTTCTTATTACTTACGGGCTGACAGCTGTTCTTCTTCCCACCAAACTCCGCAAGTTCCCAACAGGGTGGCTGCGTTTTAATAATTCAGAAACAGTTCAGAAACCCGAGGGGCGAACACGCCTAATCTTCTCTTCTTATTATCTTTATCAAACCAATTTCGTTAGGTGTTATTGCTATCTGAGCGCCTTGCCGGCCAAAGGTTTAACTGTACTGGAGGACACTATTTGCGCTGAGTCAGCAATTTACCTCTTGAGCTCGTGCGAGAACAGGGCCGGGCCGGGCCTCAGTTCAGCTCTGTGGGGCGGGAGCGGAATCAGTAGTGATATTGTAGCGGGCCGGGGCTGGCCAGGGCTTGTAGTTGCGGTTCTTGGCCGGGATCGGTGTTTAGGTATCTAGATCGGGCGTCAGAATCGGCCTGTTCTGTGCTCAACAGTCCGCTGACTTTATGGTGTTCAAAATCAGGATTTATAAATTTAATAATCCTAATGCACTGAGGCGTTCGTTAAATTCACCTCTGCACATATGCCTGGGAGAAACAAAGTACGATAATATTGAGAACCGCCCGTCATCTAACTAAAATCACTCTATTACCATTTTATTGACAGCATTGAGCGGGCATGTTTATATTCGAAACTAACAAGAAAATCTATTGCTGCACAACTCCATTTTCTAGAATTCATTGAGCACTCGTGTATTACGAGATATTCGCGGCAAAATTTTCAGGTCAACATGTGTGAGCGCTCTTGTAAAGCATTGACCAACGCAGCCAAATTCCTTCCGGCAAGACCTTCGTGTTTCGTCTGAAAACGTCCTAAGGGCGGTTCACATGCAAGCGATTGAGCGAACTCAGCGACCAGCGGCACGGCGCAGCGATTCTTTTCGCAGGGTTCCGTTTCACATGCGTCGCTCCACAGCGTTTACTGCCGCTGCGAATCTCAGTGTTGCTGGCAAAGAATACGAGCTCGCGATTGGTTTCGGTGGTTTGCAAACATCAACATGGACAATGTTTATGCATTATTTTGCCACGATTACTCAAATCTTGTTAAGAAATAAAGAACTCTTCTTTTTTAAATATCAACTACTTCTTATCTTGATGGTAATAACATCATTTTTTAAGTCCGTACGTGCGGTGTAACCGGCGCCGTTGCGAAATTCTGGTCATTTGCAAACATGGACGCTCGTGCAATCGGAGGGGCAGACGGCGGAGCAGACGTGGAGTCGTCCGAAATGGATGTATGCGAAACATTTGAGTCGTCGTACACCCATCTCCTCTTGCTAGAGGAATACTGTCTGTTAAGAAAAAAGAAGGCGTTGCTGGAGCTCCCAATGCCGCGGCGCTGGTGGGTGCGGCCCGTCTGGGAGAACCGCAAGCAAGAATCTGAGTACTACACCGCGGTGAGTTGCACGTTGTAGTTTGCCTGATACTGGTGCCTTAAACTGCAAAGTTTTATGTACAGATGCCACTCCTCATGAGCGGAGACAGTGAGTACTTCCACAAGTACTATAAGATGTCCCCAAGCAAGTTCGAGGAACTTGACGCCCTTGTTGAGGGGCTTCTCACAAAGCAGTACGTTATACGGGAGCCGATACCATCACGAGCAAGGCTTGCCATGACACTGAGGTACTATAAACGCGTTTCATTGATGACTACCTTACCATTGCATGCAAACGGATATTGTTTTTTTTTGCGATTCTTTCTAGGTACTTGGCATCGGGAATGCAGATCCAGGATGTTGCAGTGGCGTTCCGCGTGGGCATCTCCACTGCGAACGGCATCATCTGCGAAACCTGCAAGCTGCTTTGGGAAGTCCTCCAGCCGATTTGCCTCAAGGCGCGTTGCAGCTGGAGTGAAATACTCATTAAGGCGAAGGGAATCTCGATAGAGGGGAAATGCTAGAGGCCCGTGTACTGTGCGATGTCAGTGCATGGTAAGAAACCCCAGGCGGTCGAAATTTCCGGAGCCCTCCGTTGCAGCGTCCTTCATAGCCCGAGGCGCTTTGGGACATTAAACGCCCATAAAACCATGAAATCTTTCAGGCGAAGCCTGCTGTGCTTACTGGGACCTTGTGACCTATGTGTTGCTACCATTTAAAATGAATAGTATTGCCACGTGCCGAACGCGCCGCGCGGCCTCCACGCTTAGTCAAAGACGACGACGAAGTGTTGGTTGGCTCCCGAGGCGCTCTGGCTCTGTGCTTTGGGATCCTGGCTGTCTGATTAAAGCGCCTAGCCTTCTGTTCCCCCCGACGTCTACCTGCACGGCTCCTCAGGTCGTGACAGTATATTTAATGACTACTGCAGCTTACATGCCTTCCCCCTGCTGTTAAAAAGGAAAAGAAATTTTACACGAGCAGTTGCTTGAGGTACTGAAAACATCTGAGTAGTGCATGTTGCTGCGCTCGTTTTGTACTACAGGGAAAATGGGCACAAACCGAAGGTACGCATTGGCAGAGAAGACCGGATGAATGCTTCTCACTGCACCGTCGTTTTGCTGCTACTAGTTTTAGACTAAAAATGCTTTCATGTTTTTACTTCATTGCCACCGCAGATACCAACCACTGCTGACTGGGAGAAGGTTGCCTCCGGATTTTGTGAAAAGTGGAATTTTCCACACTGTGTTGGTGCCGTGGATGGCAAACATGTGCAAATTCAGGCCCCACCACATTCAGGCAGCATTTATTTCAACTATAAGGTAATGTACACATTGAATGGTCTTTTTTCAATTACATTATTTTTCTGTATATATAAACTCTTGTCATTACAGGGTATGTACTCAATAGTACTGATGGCTGTGGCCGACAGCAATCTCAAGTTCGTCATGGTTGACGTTGGGGCTTATGGGAGGCAGAGAGATGGAGGGACCCTTAGCGCATCGAGGATGGGAAAATGACTTGAGCGTGGCCTCCAGAATCTGCTACTTCCTAAATTGCTACCAAGAACATCAACAGTGGCACCTCATGTTTTTCTTGGAGACGAGGCGTTCCAGCTGCGCCCTGATTTTCTGCGACCCTACCCGGACAGGGGCCAGGACGACTCTAAACGAATATTCAATTACAGGCTCATCCGTGCAAGGTTTGTTGCGGCACAAAACTGATCTACTGCATGGATTTCATCACTATCCTGGTGGCAATGAATGCAGATACTTTTCATGTGTGTGTGCAGTTGACAAAAAAAACAAAGCACTCAGTGATGTTTTCTTTCCAGAAGGTGCGTTGAAAACGCCTTTGGCGTTATGGCGTCCCGGTTCCGGATCTTCCGCCGCGTCATTAATCTCCTTCCGGAAAACGCTGACTACGTTGTCATGGCATCATGCGTTCTTCATAACTTTCTTGTGGAGGATGCCATCTATATGCCGGAAAACTATGCCGACGTGGAAGATGCCTATGGCAATGTTACTGCAGGCCAGTGGCGGGCAGCAGCAGAAGACGCAGCCGTGCTTAATCTTGAGCCACCTGTAGGGCACAACTACAGTCGTTCCGCAGCCGAGACAAGAGATTTGTTCAAATCTTATTTTATGAGTAGCCAAGGAGCAGTGCCATGGCAGTGGGCATCAGCTGGGCTGCGGCGATGATGATGATACACTGCTGATTGTCATCATCAGCCTTACTAATTTGCCTCTCCCATGTCTCTCCAATTAACTCTGTCCTTTGCCAGCTGCGCCCACCCTGTGCCTGCAAACTTCCTAATCTCATCTGCCCACCTAAACTGCCGCCCCCTGCTACGCTTGCCGTCTCTTGGAATCCGCTCTGTTTCCCTTAAGGACCAGCGGTTATCGTGCCTTTGCAGTACATGCCCTGCCCAAGTCCATTTCTTCCTCTTGATTTCGACTCTGCTGTCATTAACACACGTTTGTTCCCTCACCCACTCTGCCCGCTTCCGGTCTCTTTAACGTTACACCTATCATTTTCCTTTCCGTGGCTCGCTGTGTTGTCCTTAACTTAAGCTGGACCCTTTTCTTTACCCTCCACGTTTCCGCCCTGTAGGTGATTCATGATCCGAGAGAACCTGCCATATGCGCTCCATGCCATTCTTATCCTTCTAGTTACTTCTCTCTCATGATCCGGATCGGCTGTCACTACCTGCCCGAAGTAGACGTCCTTTACTACTTCCAGCCCCTCGCTGCCAATTGAGAACTGTTGTTCCCTTGCTAGACTGTTGAACATTGCTTTGGTTTTCTGCTTGTTAATTTTTAGACCCACCGTTCTCCTCTGCCTGTCTAACTCATTAATCATGATTTGCAGTTCACGTCCTAAGTGACTCAGTAAGGCAATGTTGTAAGTGAATCGCAGATTATTTAGGTATTCTCCATTAACTAGCTCTTGTCCCCAACTGTTCTCAATTCAGGCCTCAGAATACCTCCTGTAAACAGGCGGTGAGTAGCATTGGCAAGATCATGTCTCCCTGCCTGACGCCCTTCCTTATTGGAATTTTACTGCCGACTTTATGGAGGACTATGGTACCTGTGCAGTTTATATATCTTCCAGTATTTTGACATAAGGCTCTTCTACACCCTGATTCTGCAATGCCTGTATGACTGCTGAGGTTTCCACTTAAAACCTCAACTTGATGCAACTTGATATGTGTATTCTGCTTTTCATGTATATACATATGTTTAAAATATGTATTACTGAACGTAAAGTTCATATTTGTGATTATATTACATATGCATTTCTTAATTACGTATTCTTTTGCACTATATGAGGCTAGAAGTTATAGTTTTAATCATACAGTTGTATGTATTAGGTGTACTGATTGTTTGTATTTGATAGTGTGTATATTTGTTTTCTTTTGTTGTATATTATGTTCACTTCCATCAGCTGATATGTCGAAGCCACTGCTATGCTTTGTAAAGGTTTTCTGGGCCCAGTCAAGCTGCAAAAGCACCTTTTTGCCTGGAAATCCTTCCAGTTGTTCTGGAGAAATAAATTTGATTCAATTCAAATGCTTTCTCCTAATCAATGAAGGCTATATATAGGGGTTGGTTATATTCTGCACATTTTTCTATCATCTGATTGATAGTGTGAATGTGATCTATTGTGGAATATCCTTTATGAAAGCGTACCTGGTCATTTGGTTGATTAAAGTCTAAGGCTGCCCTGACTCTATTAGCGATTACCTTAGTAAATACTTTGTAGGCAACGGACAGTAAGCTGATCGGTCTAATTTTTCAAGTCTTCGGCGTCTCCTTTCTTATGAATTAAGATTATATTTGCGTTCTTCCAAGCTTCTGGTACGGTCGAGGTCATATGGCATTGTGTATACACGGTGGCTAGTTTTTATAGCAGAATCGCCCCTCCGTCTTTCAGCAGGTCTGCTGTTACCTGATCCTCACCAGCTGCTTTTCACCTTTGCATTGCTCCTAAGGCTTTATTTACTCTTTTGTTACTGGCGGGACGTCCCACTGCTGTGTGCTACTGTCTCTATCATTAACATTCTGATTAAATTGGCTACTGTATATATTTTTGTTGAATTCTTGTATGTATGTGTGACATGTATGCTTCTGTGGTAGAACAACTGCAGCAAAAAATAAACACACATACAAAAATTAATGCTCATTTATTTCCTTATGCACAGCCAGAATAGAAGGAGATTCACCCTGGCTGTACAAATGGCAAATATGTAGTAACTCCATCTTAAGATGCACGAGCATGTGTGGTGGAGTTGCCTCCAATTGCGGCCGCAGGGACAGACGAAAATGGCTGCAGGCGTCCATTGGCCTGTGCGCTGCAATTGCACTTCGCACGGCCTGAATGTCCCTGTCAGCAGCCTCCACTTCCTGCCGCCTTTTCTTCTGTCGCTTGTTTCCCCTATGTCGGAGAACCTCTGGTGAAGTTGCTGCCATACAGGATGGTCCTGGTTCATCAGGAAGGCCTGGGACACTATACATGCTTTCAAATTCATTTGGCGATGCTTCTACTTCTTTCGAGCCTGGCGATGCTGGGCTGCAGCTGGCGTGGCTCGTCTCGGCTGCTGCGCTGGCCACCTGCACGTGGCTCACTGCGTCGAGGTTGCAGAAGCTCCTGAGTAGAATGTACAGGCTGTTAATTGCTGTCACTTACACATTCAATTCATCATTAGTATCAGTCATTGCTTACCGTCTCGTTTCCATGGAGTCCCTCAGGAAGTCCATCTGCTTTAAATGTGGCCAGGCCGTCTTTGCAGTGGCTCCTGACCCACTCTCCTTCCCATCTTTTTCGTCTTTAATTTTTCGCCTGTACGTATCTTTTAGATTTTTCCACCGAGCAATAATCTCCTCAACTGTTACTGAAATATAGAGCAGTATAGTGCATAATGTTAAACAAGCAAATTAGGCAACAACAGCAGGCATGTGGCCCAAATTTTAGCATGGACATGTACAAATTCTCATCTGTTAGCACACAAGAATACTGCAGAAAATGGTGGTGGTGGTAGTGGTTTTATTAAAAATAATAGTAAAAAGGAAGGAAAAGATTTTTGCTAGCCCCGGCATCTGCCATGGATACTGAAGCACCTGAGCTGGGGCAGCGGAAATAAAGGACAGCAGGCAGAATGGAGAAATGAAATAAAAGAGGTGAGGGGACAGGATTAGAGGACAGGGGGAGAAGTAATATGTACAAACTATTTACACAATAAGAAATGTGTCCAGGTTGTGCGCGTGATTAGTTCATTTTAGAGGAATTAAATCACACACGCGCACAGCACTGTGTAGGTTACAACTGGAGTGGGGCGTCCAGTTATTAATCGTTCAATGTAGAACTCGCGGAGCGTTCGGTCACTGTGTGTAACTACCTGACGGAGAACAGACGGGACGTCAAGCCCGTGTGTTCGAGGAATGCACAGAGGCTCACCAAAGTTCGCTCACGAGTGCGCGCACTGCCCTGCGGCCACAATAGCGTCTTGATGGAGTCTGGTAGTATGCCCTGCGCCCTATAGGCCGCGAGCATATCGCGACGAGCATCGGCGAACGCGGAGCAGCGAAGGAGCAGATGTTCTAGTGTTTCCACTGCACCGCATCCGTCACACACATCACTCGTCGCGATTCCGTGACGCACCCGTCGTTCCCCGGGCCACACGCAGCCAATGCGCGCGCAGAGGATCATTGCACGTTGTGACCGTGTAAGTGCGCGACAGCCGGTGACACTGTCGATGCGCTCACCTCCCGCGATGCGTGGGTCGGGGTGCTGCTTTCGGAGATGGTACAACACACGATTCAGTACGGAAGCACGAGTTTTTTTTCTTCTAAAAGGCAGTTTTACTGATTATGCATGCATGCATGACTGAACTGAGGCACACACATGATGAATGATTTATTTTGCGGACATGCACGAGATGATTTTGCGCGGTTCAGAAGCTGCAGATTAATGCTACGTACAAGACTACGATGAGCGGGCAGTGCCGCGGGACGGAGCGGTCGCTCTACATACACGCAAGAGACGATTTTACTAGGCTCTCAGCGCCCGGATTAACTTCACGCCTGAGAAGGGTCGCCTCCCGCTTTTACAAACGTAGCTGAGAACATGAAAACGTGCACGTCGTGCATTTCACGATTGAAGTGAAGGGTACAAAATGATGCAGCTAGCGTGTCTTAAGAACCAAAAACATTTGCTCATGGCTGCGTGATGCCGACAATTTTCATACAGCTCATCTACGCACAATAGCCGGCGCACCGAAAAAAAAAACACCGAGCAGTACGCAGGAATGAGCGGGGACATAAAACAGTCTTTGACAGGCTGCAGAATCCTGCCAGTGTCACGAGGAAAATTTGTTGGCTGCACAATGAAAAAATATGGCTGATAATCTTCGAGCTCGCCACAAAGCGTGCTTTCACTTACCGGTGTCGTCAATTGCTCGAATTGCGTCCCTCACTTCTTCCCAAAGGAACTCCTTGGTCGACTTATTGCGGAAGTTATCTTTAACATCCCATAGAAGTGGGCGCTTGGATACTTCGATGATCAGCACCTCATTGAACAGTCCACGCGAAATGTTGTCGTGGTGTCGGAAGCACGTGTAGCAAACAAACATTGTCGTCTTTCCCGCACGAATCCTCTTCTTGTCACGTGGCTTTTCCGCCTTGAGAGGGCGGAGCTATCGCTCTGTCGCTGCGAAAATTTCCAACTTGTTGGAACCCCGTCGCTCTGGCCGGCCGAGCCGCCGCGACGGGTCGAAACAGGTTTTTCCGTCGCTGCGACAGGATTCGCTGGCATTTTCGCTTGCATGTGAAACGGGCTTTAGAGCGACCAGTGGAGCTGAAAGCTGTTCCCCTTTCGCTTTCGACTGTCGAATTCAAGAAATCGCCCCATGCAACAGCTTCGCCACACAAGGCAGGAGTTAAGCGTCAGCTGTCACCGCCTTTATTGCGTAATTCGGCGACATCTGTCGAAGCTTTTCGACGGAATTGCTCGGAATACGCATGCTCTGGAAGAATTCTACTATCAGTGCAGCCTAGAAATATACTAGCCTCTTTGTTATCAACGTATACTTTCACGCTAGCCCCAGCGCCTAAAAAGTTCATTAAATTTAGTAGTGAATCGTGTGACTGACACTTAAATGTCATCACAATTCATCTCCCTGCGGCCGCATAACTTATGTGCACGGGTGGATTTCCTTTAGCACAAGTGCCTAATTTTAAAAAATCTGGGAAGCTTAATTTTGAACGCCATATACCAAGTCTCAAAATTCACCTACTGCAGCAATCAAAGCGGCACTAAACTGGGTTCCCTTAAAAGAGTGGCCCACTTGAGTGTCTCAACTGTGCACGCTGAAGTTCCGACAACAAGGTCCAGAGCATAACTGGGGTGCACCCAGCCCCGCACAACTAGTTGCAATGGTTTTGAGACCTACGATCGCGAGAAGAAGGCTTTCACAAGCGTAGACACGCTGCGCACTTCCGGGAATCCCGGAAACGAGGCTTGCCAACCTTTTAGCCGAGATTCTTTAAACCGCGCTCAGGTTTCCTCGGATCGCGGATTCTCGAGGAAGCGCAAGCCCTCGTTCAGCGACCTGAGGGAGGCCTACAGAGCCTCGCGCCAGCTGTTTTCCCCGCCCCATCCCTCCCTAGGTAAACAGCATGCAACACTCTGGCGCTGAGTATACAGACACACCGCTGTCATCCCTCGTTTTCCTACTCCTTCCTGCACCCTATGCCCAGAAGACTTCGCCTCTTCCCTCCACATCCTCTCCCTCTGCCCGCAGACCCTCCCTCGCGGGGCCTAGACGACCTCAAGACCTGGGAGTACTGGGAGGACTGGGAGACCCTGCTGTGCTCGGAGGACCCGATCGTTCAGACCACCGCCACCGGCCTGGCTGCCCGTGTTATGGACCTTAGGGACATAAACACTTGAGTGTTGCTGGTTAGTACGATGACTCAGAGGCATGTATCGAATTCCTCTCCAACAACAAAGTTTAACACCCCTGTCAGACGGCCAGTTTCAATGGCCATCGAGTCCAGCGCCTTCGAAATTCTCAATCGCCATTGAACTCGAAGGAGTTGTGTCGCTGCTACACGGTATATCTCAATGGCCAATGAAATGGTTCTCGTGTCGTACGCAAAGCTTGCGTGGAGTCACAATCGCTACTTTGGACTTTGCGCAAATAACAAAAATAAATACATACTAAATGCTGAAATACACGCATACGCGCATCTCGTTTAAAACCCTTTTAGTTGCACGTACTCGACGGACGCCGCGCGCTGTTCCTAGCGCCATCTACTGACCGATTCAGACACTGCTGTAGCCACTCTAATTCAAGACGAGTCAAAATCAAGCCACTCGAACTGCGTGGGAGAGCTGCTTCGTCAGGCTTAACACCTAGAAAATCGACTCCCTCCCTTATCCCTTCCCTTACGGCGCGGTTCAGGTGTCCAACGATATATGAGACAGATACTGCGCCATTTCCTTTCCCCAAAAACCAATTATTTATTTATTTATCTGAAAAACAAAACCTATTTGTCTTCTGAAACTTCCTGCGAGGGTCAGAATGGGCAAATCGAAGGCGAATACAGAAGTTTAGAAGGCGATAGTGCTTTCAGGGATTTGAGACGAAGCTGTTATCGCTGTGAAGCGGGCGGTCAAGGCGCCGCCATGTTGTCTACGCTAGGTACGCGAGCAACTCAAAGACCGCAACGTAAAAATTAATGAGCCTAATGCGCATAAAACCCGGCTGATACAATTTTAAAACTATTATACAGGCTGCTTGCATTAAAGTTTAGCCAAAAAGTGCTTGTTCATGCTTTGGTACCTTGAATGTATCGTGTACGAAAGGGCGCTTGGCGCCGCTCGAAGCAACGTTAGCAACCTTGAGGAGCGCTCAGAGTAAAGTGTATTAGACGCCCCCCTTCCAGTACACTTTACTCGAAGGGGCTCGAAAATTCGATGGAGTTCCGCGCTGCTCCGTTGACTCGATAGACTTTTGACTCGATGGCCATTGAAACTGGCCGTGTAGCAGCGCTCGATCGCCTTTGAGTAGATAGACTAACGGTTCGAGAGCCTCCGAAATTCGCGTATGTCAAAGGTATTAGTTAACAAACATGAAGTCACAACCACGTGGCACCGCGTGACGTAGCGCCGCTGCCATAGCCACGCATCACGTGACTTCGCCGCGTCGCCGCGCCGTCTTCGCCGTCGCTGCGCCTGGTCTCCACAGCCGCGGATCGACTGCTGCTTGATCACGTGGTCTAGCCGTGCCTCAGCTGGATAAAAAAATTAGCTGCGGTTTAACTTCTCCTGAACCTCTTCAGAGAGCGAAACCTTTGGTGTATCGGGCAAGTAGACGCGGCTAGGCATCTGTAACGTTGAGTGCGTTCTGCACACTGCACACACAGCGCGCCCACCCTGCCACCCTGGCAGGCGGCCGTGAAATGAATGGTTGATCGCGAGAGGCTGGTCACGCAATGAACATTTCGGCCTGTTGCTGCAGTGCCTCCTGTCTGGCACAACGTTGTCCACGCTAAGGCATACAGCCCACATCTCTCTCTCACCACCACCACGCACGACAAACGGCGACTGAGCCATCCATTGACCCATGCAGGGAGACATGCGCCGTTCCTTTCCTCAGAATCATCGGAGTCTAGAACGTTGTCAACGCCAGCGACAATGAATACAATAAAAGTCGATAGCTTTCGCTTGTTATATCCTGGATTAGTTGCGCAAATCCATAGCTTTGTTTTCGTAGCGAAAGCTACGCTAGGCTTGCCAGCGGCACATTTAGGGTGCGTGTTCCTAGATTATTACTGCCCATGCGCGACTAGTTGAACATAGCCACATGTGTTCCGCTACTGAGCCACGCCGCGGCTGACCTCAATATTCAATTTTCGATTTAAGTTTCATCTTTGTTGCTTCCTTCTTTCCCTCCCTCCTTTGTCTATTCCCTTACGGTGCAGTTCGGGTGTGCACCGAGATATGTGAGACAGTTACTGCGCCATTTCCTTCCCTGAAAAACCAAACAAAACAAGTAGGCCACCCCGGTTCATTTGGGTTCATTGGCGCTGACCACTTTGTATAGCCCGTTCATTTTCACGAAAGGAAACGCGCACAATTGGATCCCTGGGTCAGTCGACACCTCAATCTCGCTTTCCTGTATGTGGCGTATGATTCTAACTGCAAAAACCTGCCCTCCACTAGAGCACCTCTTTATACTTTTCTTCTTTCACTCCCACACTTATCCCTCCCAGTACGGCGCGGTTCGGGTGTCCACCGAGATATGTGAAACAGTTACTGTGCCATTTACTTTCCTCAAAAAGCAATTTTCAATTTGATTTCGTTGAGCACACTGGATATGCAGCCCTCCCATGCTGCCACACTGGCAGTTGGCAGTTAATGGTTTATTGGTCACCCAATGAACGCTGCGGCCTATTGCTGCAGTGCCGCGTGTCTGCCACAACATTGTGAGCACTAATGCATGCAGCCCACGTCTCTCTCCTACAAACGCCACGCACCTCAAAGCGCGATTGATGCGTCCACTGACCCACGGAGCCAGTGATGCCCCCTTGCTTTCCTCAAAATCGTAGGCGTCTAGAATGTTGTCAGCACCAACCCCAATAAACACAATGAACGCCGACAGCTTTCTCTTTGTATATCGTGGATTAGCTGAGCTAATCTCCACTTTCATTTTTTTCACTCTCTCTCTCAAGAGCCAACGACGCAAGCCTCAAAGCCGTGGCCTCGCGCTCGGTAGGCTGACTGGCTGATGTTGCTGAAAGGAAAAAGAAAAAGGAAAGTGTACGGGCATGCCTACTCGCTCAAGCCGAGCCACGCTCGTTGCCGCGTGCTGAAAGTAGGAGGGGTAAAGGATAGAAGAGCAAAGAATGAAATAAAAGACGCGCCGCGCTAATATGCCCCTGACTGATCCCGGAGGCAGTGCAATACCGGGCCGACCCGTGCCAGAGTGCTTCAAGCCAAGCACTCCGGCATATCCCCCAAAATAAGTTTAATATCTTAGGTCCAAGGACCCGCTGCAGATATTAAATCAGGTATCAGTGGTTGGTCCTCATAGTAGCCTGCACACGTTAGGCACACACGTGTTGCCCGTGTTAGGCACCCGCACTTCTGTCTGTTTCTCTTCTCTACTGCGCGTTTGCTCTCCTCCTAACCACCTCCTCCTGAACTGAACTGACCCCGTGCTGCTGTCGGCGCTGTCGCTTGTCTTTTTTGTCCTAGTCCGCAGAACAGACATTGTTTTTAACATAAAAAACAACGACCGAAGGATGCTCAATCAAACCACGAGCAGTAAAAGGACCTCCAGAAGGAAGAAAACCGACGCAGAATTGAACTACAGCGATGAAGCCTCTTGAGCCACTTAGAGTTTCGCCGGAATGACGCCGTCTTCGGTTAGTGTGAAGAGAGGGTTTTCTTAACAGTTCGTAAATGGGTTACTTACGTATAGACACCTAATTTTGGCAGTATGTATGTTCTCTACAATGATAATGAAGACACTACTACGCATGAATCATCATGTGATACTCGCCTACGACCGCTAAATAATTTATAATCAATTTTTTTATCGTGCTGTTTCGCTTTCGCTTTCATCAGCCGAATAATGTCTGTGACGTCAGCGAGTACTTCTGTGTCACGTGAGGCATGGAAAAACGTCCATATAATCGCTGCTTCATCTATTTAACTTATTGCAGTGCTAAGCCGGCCCTCCACAATAGCTTAAATGGCAATAAATGAGGAAGAAGCAACCATATTGAAGTTTTTCATGTCTCACGTGACCGTTAAGTATACGTTGACGTCACAGTCTTCATTCCGCTGTCCTCATTCAGGGGAGCATAGAGGGGCTAAATTTCAGTATGTATGCGGATGACATCAACCTCTGGATTAACCAGGGGAGCGATGCGAGCATCGAGGAACGCCTGCAGGTGGCAGCGGACACTGTCGTGGACTATGCTGCCAGTAGGGGTCTCTCACGCTCTGCGCAAAAATCGGAATTACTCGTCTATAACCCAACATCGCTCCGATGCAAGCTCAGCTGGGAATTTAACATTAAAGTAGAGGGGAAACCAGTTCCCGAGGTAGATTAAATCAGAATCTTAGGACTATTCATTCAGAAAAATGGATATAATGATGGGGCAATCAAAAAGCTAGAGGGATTTGCCACCCAAGCCCTTGGCATTTTTAGAAGGGTCGCGCAGAAAGGACGAGGTCTGAAGGAAAGAAGCTTGCTTAAACTAACCCAAGAATACGTAATAAGCCGCGTGAGCTATGCCACGCCTTACTTAAAAATAAGGTCGGAGGAGAGGAGGAAATTATACTCACTCATTCGGCGGTGCATAAAGAGGGCCCTGGACTTACCAATTAGCACCCCCACAGAGAAGCTCCTCTCTATGGGAGTGCACAATACCAGGGACGAAGTAGCGGAGGCTGTCAGAATTTCGCAGCTCGAAAGATTAAGCCGAACGACCACGGGAAGAGCTATCCTCGAAATGGTAGGCCTGCAAGCAGATAGGGGACTACGAGGCAAATCGGGCATCCCGCAGGACTGCCGAGCAAATGTAATCATTTCCCCCTCCCTCGTGACATGCATCCCATATTAAACACGGAAAGGAGGGAGAAGAGAGCAGAAGCACTTATCAGATGCTTCGATTCCATGGACAGCAAGTCGGTTGCGTACGTAGACGCGGCAAGTGGCAAGTCGGGTGCGGCGGTCGCCTCGGTGGTCGACGGCGGCCGAGGTGCCCCCGTATCGGCTGCCACCATTAGAAGCCGAAACACGGAAACGGCGCAAGAAGTTGCGATAGCGCTCACTTGCGTTGGAACGGAAGCCAATTTTATAATCAGCGATAGCAAAACAGCCATCTGGAATTTTGGAAAGGGTAGGATCACGCCGGAAGCGGCAAGGATTCTGGCCGGTAGACGCCTCAACAGAAAATTCAGTCTAATTTGGACCCCCGCACACACCTCCGTTCCTGGCAACGAGGCGGCCCACGAGTTAGCCCCAGCTCTCTACTTCCGGGTGGCTGTGGAGCCGCCCGATTGCCGGAATATGGACGAGCGTCTGCAAAATCACACGTAGATTGTTGAAAATTATAGGTTACGCAGGAGACTGGTGCCACCACCGGACAAAAATCTAAACAATAGGGAAGCAGTCTCATGGCGGCGCCTTCAAGCTGAGAGCTTCGTAAACCCGGTCTGGGCTTATCATATCAGACTGGTGATAGAAAAAACGATAAGTGAAAGCACTGTGGGGAGAGAGGGACCCTCGACCACATAAACTGGGAATGCGCTAGCTCCCCAGGGGCTAACGCAAACATAAATTGTAGAGAAGCCTGGGAAGCCCTGCTGCGGAGCGATGTCTCTGCTCAACAGTAACAAGCTATCCTCCTGGCGACAGAAGCCGCGAAGAGTCAAGACCTCTTTGCCTGCTTGTGATCGCGGAGGTCCCCGCCTCCGTCCTCTAGGCCTGCGTGCCGGGGTCGGGGACTAGGGGGCCTCCTAATCTGGTGGAATATTACAGTTGTTATCATCATCATCATCGGCTGTAGAAATCGAAACAGCACGAGAAATAAATGCGATTATAAATTATTTAGCGGTCCTCGGAGAATACCAAGTTGTGATCCAGTTGTAATAATGCCTTACGCTTCATTACAAGCAAGAAAACAAGCACGCAATATTTGGGTGTCTATACTCCTCTAACGGGTTTTATTAACGGGCTAGGTTCCCTCTATTCCTAAAATTCGCTTTTGCCGACGTGTCCGGAAGATTGGCGCCCTATCACCCTACAATGTTCTGGTTACAAAGTATTAGCAAAATTGCTCGATCGTCGTCTACGGGCTCTCTACCCGTCCATCATTTCCTGCCGCCAGGTTTGCTCCATCCCAGGTCGCCAAATACATGGTTTGTCTCCTGTAACTGCAGATATCCTAGAGTATACAAAAGCGCGGCGCCACAGGGTCTTCGTGTTTGCCACGATCAAGAGAACTTTTTCGCCTATTTTCGAGCAAGAGTATATTTACGGTATTCTGGATGCTTTCGGCTTCCCACCATCTTTTGTCCTTCTCATTAAATCGATGTACAGGCATATTTCAAGCGCTCTGCTTCTCGATGACCAGGATGTACCGCATTTGATGTTGGCCGCGCCGTCCGTGAAGGTTGTCCACTCTCCCCCCTTTTGTTTGTCTTAGCATTAAAGCCTTTCCTCTCGGCAGTCAATCGCTACTCCGTTATTAGAGATCTGGCTTTGCCAGGCAGTGAGGCAGCACGCGTCACCCCTTATGCAGATGACATCACACTCTACTTAACTGATGAACGCAGCCTGCTTGAAGCTTTAAAAATTTTTCGTGAGTACACCTCTATGTCTGTGGCTACATTTAATTACTTGAAGAGTCGTTATTTTTTTTTGGGGGGGGGGGGAGGGGGTCACCTCAGACACGTGTTACACGTGCGATACATTTACAGTGGTGTGCGGAGATGGGCATTTTAGGCGTGACTTAAGACTGTTCTAGAGCATGGGATAGTGTACTGTTTTCGGTCGTAGAAGGCAGTACAGTACGTTGCGGAGGGCGCAGACATTTGACTTGTCTCGGCTTCAGAGGCACTACCTATTTCAATCCTTCATGCTGTGTGCCTTCTGGTACCTTAAGCACATTGTTACACCACCCGTCCGTGTTATAAGGCAGGTGCAGACTACAGCTTCTTCTCTTTTGAAGCGAAAGCTTCACCACGCCAGGTTTTCAAGAGGGTTGTGTAGTTCCGATTATGACCTTGAAATGCTTTAGAGGTCAAACCGTGGAGCAAACTCACGTAGGCTATGGTTGCGCATCTATGCCAAACCAAGATGGTGGGTCACCCCTAAATCTCTCAAAGGTCAAGGTCAAGGTCAGAATCAACGTCAAGATCAAGGGTGTGGGAAAGCTTCACTACGCCAAGTTTTCAAGCGCGTAGTGTAGTCCCATTTGTGACCTTGGAAATCTTTAGAGTTCAAACCGTGGAGCAGTCACGTAGGCCATGGAGCAGACACGTAGACGATGGTGTCGCATATATGCCGAACCAAGATGGTGGGCCAGCCCCCCCCCCCCCCCCAATACACTTGAAGGCCAAGATCAAGCTCAAGGCCAAATTCAAGGTCCAGGTCAAAGGTTGAAGAGCTGGGACAACTTGCGATGCTGTATGACGGTGACATCATATAAAAGGATTTTGAGTAAACAAGCACATCAATCATGTAGATACTCCGCTTGACAACGGTGACGAAGCCACCGTCTGTGATGTCAATAGAGAGTTGTGTATATATACCAGCGGCGAGCCGGCGTGGGTAGAAACCGGTTTTTTGATGGAGGAGGAAGAAACTCCTGCCGTGATAGTGTGCCGAAAAGCGAAGCTTCACCGTTTCAATGAGGCTAGGATGAAACGCCATGCCGAAGAGACAGAGGAGGAACGTGCTACACGCGTCGACAAACGACGGAAGAGTGCTGCTGCGAAGAAACAGCAGAAAGTACTTAAGGCGGTACGTCTAACGAGTGACGCAGAGTCAGAGGTCTCTTTCGCTTCTCACCAGGTTTAACCAAAGCTAAAGCACAGCTATATTTTTTGGTCAGGCGGAACCGAGCTCGTGGCTCGTGCTGTTCTTGGACAACCTCAGAAGAGACGCGGTTTTGCCTTTCCAACTTTGTCCATCACGTCCTAGCTGTTGCTTTGAAGGGCATTTTGCGTATCCTGCTGGGGGACGCACCTCCGGTGCGAACCCTGACATGGTACTTTTTGGGCCCTTCTTTGCGCTTTTTGGATCCCGCGGCTCCTATTAATCATGGACTTTACTCAAAGCAGCCTACCAGTTTCTATGCTACGTCAGTGGCCTTTTTCTGGCATGTAAGAGCAGCAGCACCTGATGTAAACATCGCTGCAGACCGTGTGGTGGACATTATGGGCTCGCTGTTGTTGCCTGTTGCGCCGGCGGCTTGCCGCTCACCGAGGCGCCGCGTTCAATGGGCGCGCATAGCGACGACGCCTCTACCAGACCATCTACGCGATTCTGTTTGGAACCTTTGCTGGGCAGTGCTGCCCACTTGTGATCAACTAGAGCGGTGGGGTGCTTTACGCTCCAGTAGCTGCCCGAATCGACCACTCCTGGTATCAAATCGCCACGCTTCCGCCGCCTGTGTTGGAGCGCGTGTCTTTGTGCGTGCGGTTCATGAGGGATTCCGTGGGCAGGACATATCGAGCTTTGTCTCCCGCGGCCCCTTCCCCAGCGGCCGCTTTGCTCGCCTGTTAATCGTGGCGGGTCTTTTTAGTTTTTGGCGCACTCCATTCGCCGCGGTCGCTGGTGGCTTTCGACGCCTTGCTGTGTGGCCAACACTTAGCCGTCTACGAAAGAAGCTGAGCAGTTTCTTTTCGGAGGAACTCTTTCTTGGGAGAGGAAGAGTTTCTCCGGCACTGGTGATGCCCTTTCATTTTTGTTCGCAACGATAGTCTTTTTCTGGCTTTTAGGCGAAACTGGCGCTAAGGTCTCCACTTTTTTTTATTTTTCTCTGTGTCATACTATTGCTGTTTCACTATTTTGTCAATGGCTATGCTATCCCGTATTACATCACCCATGAGCAATTCCTGTTAGTTACTAAAAGATGCTTATGGTGCCGCTTTAATTGCCTCTGCTTACATGCTTAGCGTCATGTCTACTTATGAATGTCAAGGTATTTGGCAACCTTTGCATATGCACATAAGTAAATATTTTTTTTCTAATCAGCTTGGTCATCTGCTTGCTGCGGGGGTATCAGCCTCTACCTGCAAAACTGCAATGCAATGTAATTAGTTTGTGTTGCTGTAGTGTGTTGCTAATCTGTCACAAGGATATTTCGGAACACGCCCAGCGAGCAGTGCAGGCGGGGTATCTGCGTGCCACCACCTGGCGTCGGTGGCCGGTGTTCGATCTCAATAAGAGCTGTTTTTAATGCGAAAACCTTACTAGGTTATGTCGACGAAAAGGTGTCCGCAAAAGGTGTCCGCAATTTGTCGAACCAAATGTTAAAGATGCAGAGATCTAAGAGCCACTGTGCCAATTCTTTTCCTCAAAAACGTTTCCTTTCATCAAAACGCACGCTTACGCGTTGTTGAGGTGTCCACCGAGATGCTGAGTTCTGAGAGCTGCTGCGCCCTCTCCTTTGATCAAACACATTTCCTTCGCTCTAAACACATCCTTTCGCATTCCTTCTCATATGCTGCCTGAAGTGCCCTCAGAAATTTATTCCGGTGCCCCTCGGCGCCTGAATAAGGCCAGCCAGCCACCTAAAAAGGCTCTAGCCTTTGACGTCGTCATCTCTGAGGGGACGTCGTCGTCCCGGTCAGGCACATAGTTCCTGAGGAATAGATGCCTTACAGTCCATGCCGCTGCAGCACATCCGAGGCCCGCGTAGCGGTGCTCTTTTGCCGGTGCGGGTAAAGCCCCGTGATAATATGAATATTCGACACTTTCCTACGCATGGCGCTTTCCTCCTCGTTTCTCCTCGCGCGCCGCCTCCGAACGCTGCACACGGCACGCTTTTTCGTGCAGGCTCCCGCATGCCATCCGCCGCATATAATTTTGGCGCCTGTTTTGGCGGTGGCTGGGTGTCACAGATCTTCCCGGAGAACACTCGGACCGAAAGAATGGACTAGGCGACAGGTGTACCCACACAGACACACATTTAATACACCCTACGTGACGCACACACTAGCACACAAACCTAATGAACAAAATTAAATCTAACATAAAACACAGACTATCAATACACACGACCCGGTAACTCTGCCACTACCGTCTACTACTAGCGTTCTACCGGTAGCAGTCGGCGTTCGTGCTCACACTTGGTACTGTGCGGATGCAATGTTGCATGGGTCCAGTAGCCGGCGTCGAGATGGCGTTCGACGAGCTCAGGCTGGAGTCGCTGGCGGCGTCGTTGGATGCGTCGTACAAGCTCCCGGTCCGAGCGCCCGTGGAGGTGATGCCGGTGACGTTGGCGTTGGGGGCACCACCCGGATGTGTGGCAACCGCGCTGGAGACACCCCTGGCCATAGCAGGTTGTAGCATCTTCCGTTTGCCTCCCGGAACGGGGTCGGGAACGGCAGGAAATCCACGGTGCGACGCCGTAGACTCGAGCTCACCGGAGCAGTAGCCGGCGTTGCTCTCTTCAAGCCGAAGCGTCCCTGACCCGCCGGAGCCTCCGCTTCTCTGTTCTCCCCCACCCCCTGCCTTGCTCTCCCTCGCCCTTTTATAGCCTTGGCGTTAGTCCACGTAATCCTCGTCGTCTTTTCCTTCTTCTCTTCTCCACCAATCATCTCTTCCCACCTCAGTGAATACTACTTCATCTTCTTTAGTCTTCGGTTAATCCACGTCATCCTTATCGCCATCCTCTTCGCCTTCTTCAAGCCTTTCCTTCATAGTTTTATTTCAGACTGCCTATTATATGTGACAAGGGCACCCTTTCTCGAGAGTTTTCCCATGGAAAACTGCTCACATCATCCTTATCTTCAAGTCTTCCAGCCAACCGACTATCTTCTGTGGCGATTCTGGACCCAGCACACATCACACCGCACATGTCCAGCACACACCAAAAGCACACCACTACCACAGCACACCAAACTGCACTTATGGAACATTAACACACCACGGCCGTTGTCCGTTCGGTGTCCTTAATACACATGTTAAGGTCCACAGCACACTCCCTTGTGTAATCCCATAACAAGAACCACAGCAACAACCACAACAAGTACATAAATTCCAGCGATACCTAGCACGACAACAACCACATTGATCCTAGAGATACCTAGAGCTGTTCAGTTGGCTCTACTCATGAAGTCCGCTCCTACGTTATCTCTGCCTTTAATGTATTCCCCATGAAATGAGTATTTTTGCAAGGCCAAACTCCACTTCATTACTTTACTATTGTTAATTTTGGCCTTGGTTAAGTATTCAAGCGGCTGATGATTTTTTTTTTTGAATTCTGAAATGTCTCCCAAAAAGATAAATGTGAAATTTCTTTACAACTTAACAAGGTGATGATTCGGGCTAGTGGGTATGCGTTATGATCCATAGCGCAGCAACAAAACAGGGGACAAACTCAAGCGCTAAACTTCCACTACGCCTTTATTTGGTTCACACAGAATTTATACATGAAGTAAAGAACGATACCAGTCAGATTAGACAAGATAATTTGTGAACAAAGCTTAAAAATCACATGCAAAACATTTCACCGGTTGGCATACTGCTCCGAGTCTAAAAATGCTATATCTTCCTTTCTCAGCGACAATGACGGAGTGCTGCAATTTCTTTACCGCCCACACCACCGCCAAGCATTCCTTTTCAACAGTGTAGTAGTTGCGCTCACTAGCCGATAATCTCTTGCTTGCAAAAAATACCGGATGTAGCACACGATTCTCTTCTTGCAAAAGTACAGCTCCTAATGCTCGGTCTGACGCATCAGTGCGAAGAACAAATTCTTTATTCAAATTCGCAGCAAGGAGAATGGGCGGCTTGCCATATGCCAATTTAAAATCACGTATGCGTTCTCGTGTTAAGCAGTCCAATTCAGCTTATTGCTTGCACCCTTCTTAGTGATTTCGACAATACGATCGGATATGTCGGCATAATCGGGAATAAAGTCCCTGTAGTATCCCGTTAAACCCAGGAACGACTGTACTTCTTTCTTCATCGTTGGTGTCTGGGCTTGCTGTATTCTGACTAAGATGTCATCTTTTATCGCGATGCGACCCATCCCCAGCTTGTGTCGGAGGAAAAAAAATGGCTTCAACGCCCACCTCACATTTTGCCGGTTTTATGGTAAATCTGGCTTGCCGAATTCCATCTAATACTTTTTCTAGCGTAATTACATCCTCTTCTCACGTATTTGTTTTTCCCCAAGGATGTCATTAATATAGCGTTCTACATTCTGGAGTCCATCCAAAACCTTCCTCATCAGCTTTGTGAATATTGCGGACGCTGTCTTCAAGCCAAAAGGCATGAATTTAAACTGAAATAAACCCGCCTAGCAGGTAAAGGCAATGTTTTCTTTAGATGAATCTTCCATTGGTATTTGCCAATACAATTTAGCTGCGTCAAATTTACAAAACAAACCTTTGGTCAGCCACTTTAGCGAAGACCACGTCCGCTCTTGGTAAAGGTTCGGTTTCGGGTACTATGACGTCATTTATCCAACGAAAATCTACACACAGTCGGTTAGTACCATCGGGTTTTTTGACAACCACGAGTGGCGCATTGTATGCTGACCACGACCTCTCAGTCACACCAAGCTCCAACATATCCCGCACCTCATTTTCAATTGATTGTTGAACTACTCGAGCTAGTGGGTATTGTTTCACGCTGATTGGTCTATCTGTAGATATCTAGTTTGCAACATGTGACATCCGTTTTGCCTGGCACATCCGAAAACGCATCCCCCTTGCTTTGGAGTAGGGCCTTTATCTGTGGTTTTCCGTCTTCATTCAAATTGGGGTTTATTAACACCTTATCCCGTCCTACAGTTTTCTTCCCACTGCACGTGGGCACCTCGGCAACATCATCTATCTCCTCTGCCACTACCGAGCATGCTACCTTGAGGGCGAACCGTACGGAAACTCTTCGTACTTTTCCAACATGTTTGCACGGAAAACCTTCTTGGTGTTATTTATCAATAACTCATACTCCATGTCATTTTTCTTCCGCGTCACAAGGTAAGGGCCCTTCCACTCCATGAGTAACTTATTATGATCCGTGGGCAGCAGGATGAGAACCCTGTCGCCTGGATTCAGAATCCTGTGAGTGGCTTTCTTGTCATAGTAGTCCTTATAGCGTTCCCGCACCCTTCCAAGGCCTTGATGTGCAAGCCTTCATGTTTCCTCCAACTTTTCCCGCAACTCGAGAAAGTATGTATATGTTGTATTCAGATCTGACGCAACCTCTTTATTGGCCCACAGCTCATTGAGTATTGTAAGCGGACCTCTAACGGTTCTCCCATACAACATCTCGAAAGGCGAGAAACCAAGACTCAGTTGCGGCACTTCGCGGTAAGCGAACAAAAGAGCTGGGAGATATTCATCTCAATGAGTAGTTCTCTCCTGGCCCATTTTCTTGATCATATTTTCGAGGGTGCCGTTGAACCGCTCTACAAGCCCGTTACACATGAGATGGTATGGCGTTGTTAGTAACTGCCTTACTCACAAAAGTCAGTTAACCACCTTCATTTGTTCTGACGTGAAGTTCGAACCCCGGTCACTCAAAATTTCCCTCGGGAACACATAACGCGAAAATATTTCCACAAGACCCTCCGTCACTTGGATAGAGTCAATAGTCCTCAATGGAATATCGTCAGGATCACGAGTGACCACGTCAACCAGAGTAAGCACATATCAATTGCCTTTGGCGGATACTGGAGAGATTGGCCCCACAATGTCAATATCCACCCTTTTAAAAAGTAGGTCGATGCCAAGCATCTTGCCCAGAGGTACGGGACCAACTCTTCCCTTCGGAATTGTGCGCTGGCACACGTCACATGAGCGAAAAAAGCACTTAACGTAACTCTGGACACCCGGCCAAAAGAACTCCTCGGTGATCCTAGACACCGTTATTTGAACACCCTGGTGTCCGGCCATATTGGCGCCATGTCCTAAACGTAGCACTACCTCTCGCATATCTCTCGGCAACACCAGCTGTTGGACCCGCCTTCCAGAGCTAAATATGCATTCCCTGTGTAGGAGATCATTTACCAATTGATATACGAATGACGTACGACTCTTCTTTCTTTTCACTTTTTCCCCGACTCTTTCGAAGCAGGCATTCAAGCTCGGGTCTCTTCTTTGCCTAATTGCAATTTCGCCCGGTGTTACGCTGAGACACATCGTAACAGGAGTAGAGAGCGGACGCTGCGTTGCTCGGGCTGCCTCTTGAGTTCTTGTCTCCACTGCCGACGAGAAACTGACTGCCTCATCACCCGTCATAGCTGTCGTGGGCCTTTCCTCCTTTGGGTGTTCTTCAACGTCGAGCATCCTCCACTCGGGATCGGGGTCTTCGACACTTCTTGCACCCGTAATGTTTCAAAAGATGAGATCGTAGATGAGTTGCTCTACACATTTTGCTACAACCTGTCCAGTATAATATGGCATGGAAACTAGAATCCTGACTTCAGGAAGGTACATTACTGTGCTATCTACAAGAGTGACGGCCAACGCTTCCCCTGTAAGATCCTCGTCCTTCATCAGGCTTCTCCGAATCAAAACTGTGTTGGCTCCGCTGTCTCTAAGCGCCAATATGGGATAGTCTCCGATTTGCCCAACCACCACCGGCATTGCTGCTTTCAACTTGGGTGTTCCACTCACCGCCTCATTTTCCAGAGGCGTTTGCTCTCCTTTCAACTGTGGAACTTCCGGTGGTGTGACAAATTTTGCCCGACAGTCGGCAACGCATGCAGCTCGGTCCTGCGTCCTATATCGGCACTCATCTAGAGTATGACCCCTCCTCTTACAACCTTGACACACAAGTTGTGTCTTTGGAGCACCGCTACTAGTCCGAAAGTCAACTGCACGGTGTCCCACTTTGCCGTAGAGAAAACACTTTACTGGTACCTTAGATGCACCGCCTTATGCTCTTGGTTTTGTCGCATCTGTCTCTTGGATCTTTTTTGTTTCCTCTCTTGCCTTACTATTTTTTCTCAGGCCTTGAGCCTCGAGGAATTGGTCTGCAGTGTCGGCAAACTCTTCCAGCGAACACCACCTTCTTTCTTTCAGGAATAGCGCTAGCTTTGAGCTGCAACACACTAAAAATTGCTCTGTGACCAGCTTGTCACGCACCCCTTCAAAACTCTTCTCTGTGTTTTACATATCAAGCCACCTATCAAAATAGTTGTTCAGCCTGCAGGAAAACTGTTTAGCGGTTTCCGAATCCTCAGGTGTCGCGGTGCAAAATCTCTCACGAAAGCCCTCTGCCGTAAGCCTAAATCTTTGGAGGAGTGCCTTTTTGACTTTCTCGTAGTCCATGGAATCAGCAGCGGGCATCCTTCCAAACACACTCAGTGCCTCTCCGACTAAACACATGTTCAATGCCGTGGCCCATTCACTGCGCTCCCAGCCTTGCCCCAAAGCTATACGCTCGAATCGTTGCAGATATGCATCCAAATCATCTCTCTTGTCATCAAAAGGAGCCATCAGCTTCCTTGGACAAACTGACCGGTCCAGGAGATTCTCTACCCGCTAATGAACGCTGATCACTGCCTGTAATCTCCTCAAATCCTCCCGCGACATGTGCCTGTTTCCATAAAAGAAACTCCTTCTTCCGTTCTATCCCTCTTTTCTCCTGTTCTTCTGCCTCGCGAGCTCTTTTCTCCATACTTTTCTTTCAGACTCATGTGACTTCAGCTTTTGTGAGAAAAACCGAGAGGCTACCAACTATCGACGTCCTGCTCGAGAACGGCGCCAAAGGCAGTGCTCGAGGCATCGGTGACGAGGCGCAGTGGAGCGCCAGGAATTGGATGTATGAGCAAAGTGGCCTCTGCGAGTGCCTTCTTGGCAGCAGCAAATGCAGCGGCAGGATTTTCAATCCTCTCAAGGGGCGCAGAAGAATCTTTTTTGGTAGCCAAAACATCGATCAATAATTACTTGCTCGGTGCCTTCCCTGTTCGTCACTCAAGGCAGTCCCGGAAGCTCTTCGGGAGCGTCTACCATCATACACACCACTACTTCCCGTTGTCTATCGGATTTGAGCAGATTGCAATGTGGCAAACTTGCTGTACTTTCTGTTGTCCTGGCAGACTCACCACGTAGTTCACGTCCGACAGTTTTTGCAGAAACCGTGCTTAACTCACCCACTGCAGATCGAGCGTGTTTTTCAGCTATGACCGTTAAATCATTACCTCTTCGCCCACTTCAAAACGATTGGCTCTGGCTGTCCGGCCATAATAAACTTCGGCCCTCTGCTGGGCTTTTGTCATTGCTTCGCCGGACAATTCACGTGCTCTTTTTAAACGTTCGAGTAGCCTAATCACATACTCTACCACGACTAGTTCATCGCCCCGGCCTTCCCACGATTCTTGGAGCATGCGAAGCGGAGACCGCCGCGTGCGACTGTACACCAGCTCAGCTGGCGAAAACCTGGGGCGCAGTTCTTAATGCAAGCATCGCTGCAGGCAGGCATAGCTCCCATCTGTTTTATGCTCAAAACACAATGCTCTCACAACAAGCTTAATGACGCAGTGGAGCTTCTCAACGGAATTCGACTGTGGATGGTACACCGAGCTATGTAAAAGCTTTATCCCACACCTCTCTAGAAAGGCCTGGTCAAAGCGCTAGTTTGACACTGTGCCCTGATCTCGCTGGATTTCCGCAGACCAACCAGCGCGAATATGGACAGTAGTGCATTGACTACCTCAACTGAGCTGTGTTTTTTGAGCGGGACTGCTTCGGGGAAATTGCTTGCTGGGCAAATCACAATCAAAATACGTCTATACCCTAAGGTTGTTACCGGTAGTGGTCCAACTGTGTAAATAACGAGCCATCTAAAGGGCTCCACAATGATAAACACCAACATCAATGGCGTTCTCAATTTGTCCCCTGGTTTGCCCACACGCTGACAAGTGCAACATGTCCTTACAAACTGCTCTGCGTCACGAAAACACCCTGGCCAATAGTACCCTTAAAACAGACGTTCCTTAGTCTTTTTAACTCCTTGGTGCCCTGACCAAGAACCTCCATGAGACGATTAGCTGATCAAACTTTTTTTTCCTCGGCTATTAAACAAGAACTGTTGACGTTTAGGAAACTATTACGTCCATCTGACATATGCTCAATGAGCAAATCCGCCCGATAGCTCCTACAATTTTCCTGTATCTGGCATTTTCTCTAACGTGACGGGTACCTTCAATGTTTCAGGATCACTTCTATCCAGTGCGGATATGATCGCGAACAGAGCAAGTTCACACTGAAGCGCTTCAGTTGCTGCAGCGCTTGTGGGTAAACTTGTCTCTGTTCGCGTTTTTCTTTCCTCTGAGTTTCGCTGTAATTCTTCACGGAAGACCAACTAGCTGCATAACCACCTTATTGAATTTCATTTCTTGTACATCGAGTGCTTTCAACTGTTCAGCAACACTTAGAAGCTTCGAGCAATACCGACATTAACTTGCTGGGAGAATGGGAAAAGCAGAAATTACTTATTATTATAACCTTCTATCTAATGCGTCAAGAGGCGCTCCAGAGAAAGCGTGGAAGGTTATTAATGAAGCTGTTCAAGAAAACATGCAACGCTAAATACCTCCGAAATAATTATAGGTGGCAAACGCATTTCGGGAGTCACCTTCGTTAAGAATTTCAGTGCACGCTTCGAAACTTGGGGACACGAACCAGCGATGAAACAGGCTTTACAGCTGTGAGCAAACGTGATGCCATGTTATCCGCAGAACCAACTTTTGTAATGGAAGTTTGCAGCACATTCCTGAACCAAACAAATACCAGCTCAACTGATGTCGATGGCCTTCAGGTAACGGCATTAAATTTTGTCAATGACTTTATAGCACCTCACTTAACATTTGTTCTCACCTCGTTTTATAAATTGGCTGTTTCCCAAGTCGCATGAAGAAGTCAAAAGCATGTCTTACCTTCAAATGCGGCAATACAAACTGGTCATTAACTACAGTCATATATCTATATTACCTGTGCTTCCTTATGGTCTAGAAAAGGTAATACTGGTGTGTATAGAAAAGTTTTATGACAAGATTGTCCATATGATTTTCGCGCTGGTAAATCAATGCAAACTGCAGTGCTAACTCGGAAAGAGGTGATCATTAAAATTATTGAATGTAACGAGTTTACACTAGGTATTTTCATAGATTACGGTAACGCCTTTAGCTACTGGAGCCACGTTACTAGGCTGATGAAATAAGTACGGTTGTTTTCTACGGCCCTTTTTTAACCATTTAAACTAAGCGTGATGTCTTCCTGCCCCCTTCGGCGGCGAGCACGAACCGTCGGGATGTTACAGGGATGGCGGAGCCGCACCGTACGAGGAGGAAGACAGAATATAGAAGTGGCATCTCGGAAGACGCAATAGCTTTTTGACGTGCCTGGCTGCTACGCGAGCAGCCAGGTTTCGTGTACCGCTTGGAGCCTTTACCTGTGCCGCTTTGTCCCATTCCCATATGAGTACTTTTTGCAGCGATAGCTACACTAAGCCAGCCACTTCGCGAGGTCAGTATGGCTGCGTGCTGAGGCGTGGCACCACCGCTTCGCCAGCTGTGCGCATGAGCTGAGTGACGTCATAGCCCGCAGCTGGTGCGCGCGCCGCGCGCCTCGCTGCTGGGCCGACGGCGGAGCAGACGCCGCCCGCCTCGTCAGTTGTGTGCATGCGCGGAGTGATGTCAGAGCACGCAGCTAGTGTGCGTACCGCGCGCATACATTACGCTAACATTTCGAGCCTTCAACGTGGCGGCGCCGTGGCCACCGCGGCAACTGCCGGCGAAACCGAGTTGGGAAGGAGTGGAGAGGGGAGGAAAGAGTGAATCCACGTCCAGGGACGAAGATGAAGGAACTCCCAGCGAAACGAAGCGGCGAAAGACTGACTGCAATTAAACTGAGCAAGTTCCACTCCGCCAGCTGTAGCTATCGCATCACTCTAGGTTTAACCAGAGCTAAACCACAGGAATTTTTCTGTTCTGCCGCGCTCAGGAGTTAGCACCAGTTTACCGTAGCCATAGAACTGAGTTCTTGAGAGCCTTGAATTAATGGTCTGCTTCGCTGTTACGTTTTATGTTGCACCGCTCAGGAAGCATTGGTTTCGCCCGCAGAAACTGCTATCTTTAATGCTGGCTGTGTGCTTGTCACTTGTTCGGCGAGACCGGGGCTCGTGGATCGCGTTCTTTGGAAGGCGAGACCTTCAATACTTATGGCGTCCGCATATATCGCAAGTGTTGTTTGAGTTCTCCTGGCCTTATGGGAAGCAGTCTGTTGGTTTGGGGACTATATCTCATTCGACTTTTGTAGCGATAGCTACATTACTGTAGCATTTCGAGCCTTCGGCGTGGCTGTGCCACCACGCTGTCACATGGTTGATCACGTAGTGCGGTGCTGCCGGCGCCGCGGCGCCGTGGCTGATCACGTGGTTGGTCACGTGACCAAGTTCCACTCGGCCAGCTGTAGCCATTGCGTCACTCCAGGTTTAACCAGTGCTAAACTACCGCCATTTTTTTGTGTGCCGCAAGGCAGTATCTTAGAATCATTTCTTTTTGATGTATATTGCGACGCTACTAACTACTCTAGTGGCGCCATACAGCGGCTAAACTGCATTTCCTGGCAGTTGGCAAACCTTGAGCCATCTCGGGGCTAGATGCTTTGTCTTCATCGTCTCTCGTGCTTCCTGCTGCCTTGCGCATCCCAACGTCTTGCGCGTCTAATTAAAGCAAGTAAACCAGCCCTGCTTACGTCAACCGTTTCTCGGTGACATATTTGGCGGAAGTGCTTGGTAACGGCCCATGTACGCTGACCTCGAGGACACCTTTGACGTCAGCTCTCAACGCATGGCTACAACACCAGTCCACAAGGCGCGCCGCCGCCTGCGAGGCCTACGACCCGAGTTCGGCCAACTGACAGCGCCGGTAAGGGCCATGACATCCACCGCTGCTAGCCAGACAAGTCAGCACTCCGGGAATGCCCCGCCATATGTGCTTCACGCACCTCGATCGCCGCCACCGTTCCACGGGGACAGGTTCGAGGACGTCGAAGACTGGTTGGCCAGCTTTGACCGAGTGGCGGGTTTTAACGAGTGGGACGGCGAGCGGAAGCTGCGCGACGTCTACTTTGCGCTGCAGGACTCGGCCAAAACGTGGTTTGAGAACCGCGAAGCTTTCTTTACCACCTGGCAGGCTTTTCGTCTAGACCTGCTAGCGACATTTACCAGCAGCGAAAGAAAAGAGATAGCTGAAATCGCCCTGCACTCGAGATCACAGCAGCCGAACGAGGGCGTCGCGATGTTCATCGAGGACATGACCCGACTGTTCAATCGGGCCGACCCTGCTATGCCCGAAGCCCAAAAGGTACGCCACTTAATGGGTGGCGCAAAAGAGCAGCTGTTTGCCGGATGGTCCGTGACCCGCCACGAACAGTGTCCGACTTCACCAAGGAGGCAATGGGTATCGAGCGCTCTTTACAGGAACGGGGCGCCCACTACGGACATCAGGCTACTGTAGCAGCCGCTTCCCAGTCCCACACTGTTAAAAAAAATGCTCCGCAGTACAGAGAAACCCGCTGGTAATGCGTTGCCGGAGGGTTTTCCGCAACATGAGGTACGGACTAAATGTCAGAAACAGAGACTCCGTATGACGACTGTCACATTCTTGGTAACGGAAAGTTACGCCATGCTATGCACGAGACCGAAATCGTTTTTCCACAATGAATGCTTCTGTTTTGTTCTTATTGAAGTTTCCGCAATGTGTATGCATACGTCCTCCGTTCACTCGGGAGTCATTTCATCTAGAGCGGAAATTATCTGTATTGTAATTATGTACTTTCTGTAGTACATGAGCATGCGTCTTCGTATAGCTTCTGCCCGCAATGTTCACTGCAGATATAGCCGTCCAGGTGCCGAAGAAATAAGTATTATGTACAAGGGTTTCATTTACGCATATTATGTATTGCATACGTACAAAGAATGCAGCTTAGAATGAAAGAGTGGTAAGTGTTTGGGTGAGTACAAGTACATACATTTTATTTTCGTGGCAAACTACACACATTGTACATCTGCACATTGCTGTCGGATCCATCTGAAAAGCATAAAAAAATCCTCATTTAGTGGTCACACAACACCAAATATAAATTTCACAAATACATTTCAACCATCCGCTATTGAACAATCGACTTTCGTAGAAGCTTTCAAAAGCCATTCACTGAGAACCAATGCGTTATAATTTATTGTCCAAAGTTCATTTCTCATAACAGTAAACAGTAAAAACCACAGGTCCAGAAAGAAGCAGACAAAATGCGCTTTCCCGGGCGGCACTGTGCGCATGAAAGTCTTTACGGTTGTTTATCATTTTGTGCAAATAGAAAGTAGCTCAGGATGGGCGCCAGATGCAATTCAATGCAGGTGCCTTTCTGTACATAGTACTAAATGCACAACTTAGCGAGCAAGAAACATTGGTAACGTCTGAAAAAGGCGGGACGCTTGCCGAATTTATCGTCCATCCAATTTGTTATAGGCAAGACAAGACGAAGCGAAAGTCTTGCACTAAGTTTATACCCAGTTCCCGGACATGCCCGTTGCGGCAGATTATGACGCTTTTTATTATGACACAAACTTAGAATACGGCCCCAGGAAGCACACTTCCCCCAAACCGCATATTTTCACTCATAGTTTCCATTATCTCAGCATGTGCAAGAAAATGTACTAATATCTGATGTCAGTGAAAATGCAGTCACACGTACCGGAAGCAGCTCACTAAGGCATTCCAATATCTCTGCAGTGTGCCTCACGAGGAACGGATGCTCAAGTTTTAAAAAAGGGCTCTTGGCAGAAATTTAACCAAAGGCCGTTGCCATGTGAACCTTTTCAAAATGACCCAGAAAGACGAAGTGTCCTCATGTGTCTGATGCAAAAGAAGGATGAAGGCATGAGTCTTTCTGCTTTTTGAACAGCTGTGATACGTTTTTTACTGGTACTGCTTGGCGCAGCTTCAGTCTCCTTCTTGACATTTTGTGAAATAATTATATATCTGCGAAAGATCTCGCTAGCAAACATTTTGGCGCTAATGGAGAAGCAAAAAGACCCAAGTCCTAGGCCTTTTTTTGTGACACAAAGAAATGCTCGCCTTTTAGGGTCATTGATTACGAAGAGGTCCATGTGGCAACAAACTGAGAGAATTCCTGCAAGAGCTCTATGTTCTGATGCCTAAGAATTTCTCATGAGGTGCCCTGTAGATATATCACAATACCTCAGTGAGCTGTTACCAGCCCTGTGAGTGCACTGTCACTTGACATCAAGGGTATGTACTTTTCCTCGCCACATGCAGCAATGATGTATATGTCAAGCGAAAGCATAAAAGATTTCTGAGTGCAATTCCAGATTGCTTGCAGGGGAAAGCACAAGAGTGGCCATGCTCAGCGGTTACCTTTGCTTCTTGCTCGAGTTCTACAGTGAGTACTACGTAATGACAGAAGGTGTCTGCATCAACTCATATTTAACACCCGTCCTGTGCGACCTCCATCTTGCATTACATGACAGGCAACTTTATAACACCCTTCATGCAAAGAGTGTCATCAGGGTCGGCGTGTTCTGTCAGTTTCCTGGTCCTGTGGTTTGTGCTGTGTTTTCTACTCTTAAATTATTTACTGCCTTCATTCTCCACTCCATGAAGCCTGAATGTGCTACACTGGGCTGCTCCACGCGTCGTGGAGCAGCCCAGTGGCCATTTTTTTTTCATACGTCGGAGGCACTCAGCTCGAAAGCCATGCTTACTATATTCAGCAGACAAGGGTACATGTGAGACACATAATTAATAACTAATTCTCACAGTGGTATCTGGTGCAAGAATATCTAAATACTACTAAATTTTTGCTTAAGTTTTCAGGTACACTCTTAGATTAAAAACATAATTTGGCTACATTAGCAGAAGCACAGCACCAAGGTACTCACCAATTGCCTGAAGCACTGTATGCAAGTTCTCGTGCCATCATGAATACAGCACACTGTCCACGTCTTCATAATGCCATGTCACTCCAGCACTTCAGTAGCAAAATTTTCCTTAAAAAAAGAGTAGTTTTGTTTATGTTAGACTGGTCATATTTAATTCTACTATATACTATGTACTTCTCATTGTACTGCCCGAGACTAAAAAATACCAATGATCACGCTTTGAATTATGTCATATATGATCACCAAATTTGGTGTAATTAATATGTTCTTAGAAATTCTGATTGAAATAAATCTGACAAAATATTATTTCAGAAAATGTGGCACAAGGAAGAAGGACGCTAGCTAGATAACCTGGACGAATGTTTTCAGTTGCATGCAGCCATCGGCACCATTGCACACAAAATGTAAAATAAAGTGGGTTTTACCTTTCCGAATAGAATTTAATGCTGCAAACATTTAAGTAAAAAAATTTCAACCTTCCATTCTGCATAAAGGAAAGAAAATTCCTCTGGTTTTTTTCACAAGCCTCTGCAAGTACACAATTCAGTGAATCTACTCTACAAGTACTTGAATCTATCAGCACGAGACAGGGACGAGAAAAGAAACAAAACAGGCACTGACTCGCAACTGAAGTTTATTGAAGTGAACAGAGAGTATACTGAAAAGCCACACACCACAAACTACACAATTACACATAAGCTACATCACAACATAAGTAAAAGATAAGCCCTTAACATTCCTCTCATCTAGACAGTCAAACCTGCTGCATGTTAACGCTATGGGCAGCACACTCACACATTCGTCACCGAGTCATAAGATGTGTCTAGCCTCGATAATTTTCTGGTTAATCTGCTGTGAACGTAGCGCCAAAATGCGTGTTGCCGAAAGGAATGGCTAACAGCCTTCACATCCCTTGTAATATGCAGATAAGTTACAACCCCTACCAATATCCAAATACCTCTCGTGCTCCTGTAGTCTTACATTCATACACATTCCAGTTTCACCAACATAAACCCAACCACATGATAATGGTATCCGACACACCACATACATTTTGCAAGGCACATATATGTTGCCACGTTTCACTCGACACATGTGCTTCTCCCTAACGAAATTCACAAAATTATTAACAATTTTACAGATTGTAGATCACTTATTAGGGGCCGAACACACCATTTTTACGTCATACCTTCTGGCCACAGTTTTCAAATTTTGCAACAATCTATGTATGTACAGTAACACAGTCAGTCTTTTGACATCTCACTGGCTGGCCCCGGCCTGATCATGCCAGTCTCTGCGAAGGGGTTTCAGCCTTTAACATGCTAAAGGGAAGAATGGCGCAGCATCAAGTAACGAGGAAAGCAGGACAACACACCCACGCACAAGTGCCAACCCTGGAGCAGATACAAAATCCAAGAGCGCGTGCTTGACATTCAGCGTTGACAGTCAAGGAAACACGGATTTGAACACTAAAGATTGAACGAGCCCGATCCTTGGCTGCCAACACTGAATGTCAAGTACGCACTCTTAGATTCTGCATCCGCTCCAAGGATGGCACGTGTGCGGGGGTGTGCTCTCCTGTTGTCCTCGTTACTTGATGCTGCGCCATTCTTATCTTTAGCATGTCTGAACAACTTGCCCAATCTTATATGCTCAGCTTTAACAATTTATCACACGCTGCTGCAATAGCATGGTTGGGAAATCACGCTTTCATTAGCCTTAGAATCTTCTCTTGGAAACCAGTTGTCACGCTGTAAAAGCATGGCTTCACCAATACCGAGCCTAGACTTGACGACGCAATGCTATCTTTCACTAGCTTAGAATCGTTCGACCAACAGTCAAGGAGCTGCTTAACACTCCTGGGTGAATATCGCTAGCACACATGGCGTGTGCAGAACATCAAGGTAAGGTTCAGAAACCGCAGCTCTTTTTGTTGGGACATTTTCTCCAAGGTAAACTTAATACAAAGGCCTTGCTCCTTAAACAAGTTCACAATATGTACAGATCCCACACTATAGCAACCTTTGTAAAAGACCAGAAAATCATAGACATAGCGAAAGATTCCCCCCCAGCCCATGCAATTTCTGGGCAATCATTCCATCCACCCTGCTTAAGAGAATATTGCTTAGCACAGGGGCAAACTTCGAATAGATACATTTAGCAGACTTGAACATATGCCGCACTGCCATACTACACAAACATGCTCTTCACTTCAAATAAAAGGAGGCAAGTGCCAAAAAGGACTTATGTTACACACCCGTTCCTAAACACAAGCTCATCGTTGTGCTCCGATATACACATTCATAAGCTTTTCACAAGATCTTCTTACGGGATAGAATAAAATAGTTCTACATCGACACTAATCACAAGACAATCCGCTGGATTGTCATTCTTAAGATACTCAACCCCACTGCGAATTGAGTAAAGAAATGAATCTTCAAGATGCGAAGTAGACAGATGCTTTTGCAAATAACCAGAGATAATTTTGCATGAATCCTTTTCTGAAATTTATCTGAAGAGCATGTTATTGAATAGCATTTATTTGAAGAGCATGTTTGTAAAGTAGCGCAGTGCGGTATGTGTTATAAAGTCTCGAATATGTAGTGGTTCGAAGGTTGACCTTGTGCTAAGCAATATTTTCTTGAGTAGGGTGGATAGAATAATTGTCCAGAATGTGCATGGGCTGGGGGAAAAATCTTTTGCTATGTCGATGATTTTCTGGTCTTTTATAAAGGTTGTGATAGTTCGGGACCTGTACATCTTCTCAAGTTGTTTAAGGAGCAAGGCCTTTAAGGCCTTTATCTCAGGTTTACCTTGGAGCATATGTCCCAAGAAAAAGAGCTGTGGTTTCTGGACCTTACCTTGATGTTCTGCACACTTCATGTGTGCTGGCGAGTGTTAAGCTCCTACCTGGCTACATGTCGACCATTCCAAGCTAGTGAAAGATAGCATTGCACTTTCTAGCGCGGGCTCAGAATTGATGAAATTACGCTTTCACAGCATGACGACTAGTTTCCAAGAGCAGATTTTAAGGTTAACGAACGCAGGTTTTCCCAACCTTGTTACTGCAAGACCATATGATAAATTGTTGAAGAAGCTGAGACAGTTTCGCGGTGACCGGCACAATCAGGCTGGGGCCAGCCAGCGAGATGCCAAAAGACCAGTTGTGTTACCGTATGTACATAAATTGTCGCACAATTTGAAAAATGTGGCCAGAAGGTATGATGTAAAAGTGGCTTTCTCAGCCCCTAATAAGTTGTCTATAAAGTATGTAAAATTTTAAGAATAATTCTGTGAATGTGGCTCGAGAAAAGTACACGTGTAGAGTGAAATGTATATGGACTTTGTAAAATGAATGTGGTATCAGATATTATTATCTTGTGGTCTGGTTTACGTAGGTGCAACTGGAAGGTGTATGAATGTAAGACTACAGGAACACAAGAGGGTAGGGGCTTGGCTAGGTGGTTGGGGTAACTCTGCGCTACACTGCAAGGGATGTGAAGTCTGCTACCCTTTCCTTTTGGCAACATGCATTTTGACAGTAAATTCAGAGAGATTAAATGGGAGATTATCGAGGCTAGACACATCTTATGACTCCGTGAAGAATGTGTGAGTGTTTTGTCTCTCTCGTTAACACGCAATGAGTTGGACTATCTCGATCAGAGAAATGTTGAGGGCGATTTTTGACTCATTTTGTCCTGTATGCTTATCTGTAACTGCGTGGTTTATGGTATTGCTTGGGTCTTTATATATTCCCTGTTCACGCCAATAAACTTCAGTCGCGAGACAGCACCTGTCTTGTCTCCTTTTTTGTCCCTGTCTTTCGCGCTGGTGGATTCACCGCGAGGGCTCACCTCTGCAGAAATCCAAGGCATGACATTTTCCTCTTCACACTCGTGGTTCAGAGCATAATACGGCAAAGGCTTTTCAATTCCAAGGAAAGTTCATGGCTCCATTGAACACTGCCTCTTGCTTACGAGACCCAGAACAGCAATCATTGTAGATTCTACCTGTGACACAAAGAGCAAAGTTTTAGTTTGAGTGGACTAAACTAGGAAAGCACCACAATATATCTATAGCCAAATAACTGAACTGAAAGAAATAGAGGGTAGTGCAATTGTGAACACACTGATATATTGCAAGCGAGATATATGCATGATATATTGTAATATCCAACACTGCTGCCATTGCCTTAGCCAACTACTTCATAAATAACAATAAATGCAGTATCACAAAAATACTGATAACTTACTATTAATGTTAATAGTAGCAGTGCAGATTCCATGAACAAAAAAGGGCCCAGCGCTGACTGTCATTCCCACAGCAGCCTTGTGACCAATGGCCGGTGTAAAAGAAAGAGGAGGAATGACTGAAAAGAGAAAGAGCCAGGGGGAAGGAAGATAGGTATAGAAGGGCTTAGGATATGATAGGCAAATAAGGTTGTTTAGACAGTGAGCACAAAATAAACATTACCACACAAGTAAATACATACAAGACCAAACATATATATCATTGTGCAGAGTGGCAAACTTGATGCCATTTAGCCCAAAATATGTTTTCAATAAAGTGATTATAATTATTAATAGAATAACTGACCGAGTGAAACCAAAACAGGGATGAACAAGGAAGTTGTAATATTCTGGCAGAAATTAAAAGAAAATGGATCTGGCCAGGGCATACAATGCAGAGAATGAATCATCAATGGTATCTTAGGGCAACAGAATGAATTTGATGGATTTTAATGGCACAAGGGCATCTGTGGCCAAAGAGTGCCTTAGCATAAGGTAATTTCGTCTACTCAAGGTGAGATCAGAGACCCATTTCCCAAGCATTTTATTCCAGATAAGCTGAGCACCAGGCCAGGAAACAGCTTGTGCATTGTATCGCAACAAAATGAATTTCACCCTAAGGAAAATATAGCAGGAGATAGCTGATTATAAGCTCACTAGACAAGATTAGGAGATTTCTGATAGTGTGGCATGCAGCTGGTGCAACACCGATAATTAAACTGGAAATGGCCATTGTTCTGAGGTGAATGTAAATTAAGCAATGAGGATAATGAAATTCGCTACACTAGAGCTGTTAAGAATCAGCTCAAGTTCCATGCTTCAAGATGATGCAAGTTTTCTCAGTGAAAAAAAATTATAACTACACCCAAGAATTGGTATCTTGGCGGTATCAGGCTGCAGGTGCAGATGAATTAATCCTGCCTCCGAGAAGAGCTACATAGAGCACAAAACATTTTAGGCCAGTCCTACACTGACAGCTGTTAATAGATATTTTAAAACTGTTTTTCATTGCACAAACAATAATACCGAGTTTGTGTTGGTCATGTGATTATGTTACTGAGGCTCTCCTAAAAATTCTAGCCAGAGCTAAAATACAAGCTGTCTCAACTTAGTTTCTATATCATCAATGAAGAACATAAACACATACAGATTATTCAAGTAGAAGTTTTATTCTTCATGGCGTGCCCTACAAATTTTAAATTATACTGAAAAGTAATAGAGTGTAGTGCTTGTACCACAAAAACTAAACCTCAACAACAAAGAGAACACAAGATAAAGGCAACAACATATTGCCCAAAATTTAGATGTTTGACAGAACAAATATGAAAAGAAAACCTCTCTACAACTGGAACAAAACAGCGTGATACCAAGCACACATTTGAAAATTGTTTCATCCAAATCCCCAGTCTGGTGCTCCAGCACTCGTCAGCCAGCATGTCATGAAATGTACCATAGTTCTGGTAGCTGTAAAGAGTATACAGCTGATCCGTCATTTTGATATGTGAACAGTAACCCTCAATGACCACCAGGCTGAATACTTTCAAGAGGCTGTTCTAGTAACAAGACTGCAGTGAAACACTTAGCAAGTTATGCTGACATAATAATGCAAACCATTAATATGAGAGTTTGCTACCACGCAACTCTGCAGTAACTCCTAAAGTGTTGCAATCGAATGAAAAACAGGACTGCCTATTATATAAACAAAAGTCAAGAGGATGCAATGCAATGCCACGACAGAAGTGCTGCAATACAGCAATAGCGATACAATGTACACTTTAAGCAACACAATGAAACATGATCTTTTATCCTTAATTATCAGAATTTAAATATCCGTTTTCCTTGCTCTCTTGCAAAATTAAGTTTAGATCGTGAAAGCGCTCAAAAATATAAGGATACAGAAAGAGATTTCCACACAGTGCGCTTACTTTTTGAGCACATCCACTATCTAAACATGTTAATCCAACTAGTCTAAACGCTGTCGTTATTCCAAAATTAAGCCTTTCACAAAGTGGGAGCCCCTTTCCCCATACAAGGTGCACCAAAGTAATCCAACTTTTTTCATGATATGTTTTCTCTGAGAATAAACACTGCTTGAAGATTTTGCAATAAATCTTGTCTTTTCGATTCTACGAATGTATCATGCAAGTGTTCAATGAAATGACCATCTGCCCATCTTGATCATTGCTCAAAATCAGGGTATAATGCACCATGAACGGCAAGCTCTGCTTGATTTTTATGTTTTCCTAAAGAAGCATGTACGTGCAACCCTTCTGCAGGCTTGTATGTAGCACATTTGTCTAGCTAGGCGAACTGTGGTTTTGCTATAAAGATGAAACGGTACTTTGGAAGTGAATGGCTTTCTAAAATGCATTTAACATACATACCGGGCCTTTAACAGCACCTGGTGTAAGCAACATCAGCGGGGGGACCGCAGGAGTGGCCTAGTGGTCCGTGCATCTGCCTCGCAAGCAGGAGGTGCGGAGTGCGATCCCCAGTGCCACCGGGTAACCAGCGGTGATACAATGGGTCGTTTCAATGGCCAGTTTAAAACTTGAAATAACCATGCTGCAATATATACAAAAAATGATTTGTGTGCTCTCTCTTACATAGTTAATCATATCATAGTGTTGGTAGTACACAAAATGCATGTGCGGAACATATACATGCACTGTTTTTGTTCATATCTTACCCGCTATGTGCTGTTATGGCATGTTATGTGCTGGGAAAGCAACAGATAGTGAGCAATGTTGTGTTGCAGCCTTTCTTCTGGTGGAAGTTGAATTATGTGAGGTGCAGCTGAAAGAAATTGTTTCATACATAAGTATATTTCATGCAACACAACAAAAAGTGCACAGCCCCATCATGAGTTGTGGTTTAAACTAACAGCGAGCTTTTTACTACTCTATTTAACATATGATGCAAGTCAGTGATACTAGAGGCACAAAACTAAATACTGTGAGGTAACAAGAGTTAATATAGACAATCATGCCTTTAAGATATATTTTCAATATATATTTTTCTGAATGAACTAAAGTTATCCTTAGAAGCATTCAGAGGAAGATAATTTTGCTAAATGCCTTTTGCCAGAATAGGCCTTTTATGAACCAGTTGCAAATGAAAAGAATAACTTTAAGACCATGCTATGCATGCTCTAACGCCAAAGTAGTTGCATACAAGTAGTATACTATGCCCCTAGTTTTATGGTGGGCCTGTACTGCACAATTTTCACGCAAGGTAGTGGAAAGTACGTGCCATGAAACAGACCTCTGCTTGCTGAAACTGGCAAATAAATACTGGGTTTTTAAGGCAGGAAAGAAGTTACAAAGTTCCTTCTGCAGGTTTTGAACTTCAGGTTAGTTATTTGAAAAATATCAATCCCTGATTTGCAATGATTGAAGTTTTTAGCAAATAACATTTCCATTGTAACAGTGGAAACGCTCTTGTACTTGAGGAACGACTTTTCAAAAGCCTGCGTTTCATGGTGGCTGTCAAGTAGCCCTGATAGAGAAACCAGTCACGACACACAACCAAGCCCCCGTAGCACATTTTCAACTATACCCTCACGATATAGCTTTAAAGTAAGTGTTAAGCAATACAAATCCCTTGATTTCCTTCATGATTTATCACTGGTGTATACAAAGATAACCGTACAAGATGTGGAGTGCATGGTACAGAGAGTAGGCAGATGGTTTCTTGACACTCACAAAGTGAACAACGGAATTAAAAATCTCAGGGTGCTTGCCTACGTTTCGACAAGACAACTTGTTTTCGTCTGGGGTCAACATATACCGAGGAAACTTAGAATCTCTCATGTACTGGGTTGCCCACTCTTAGTGCGAACACGCGAGCACATGGCTGTGCTCTTTGGGCCACTGTGTCTGACATTGCCACACATCGAAGTGTAACAGATGACACGAAGCAACATAACCAGGTGCACCTCCTCCGCAGCGATGAGTGGCCGCGCCGCACACAGTGGACCTCTAAAGAGTGCGGCCATGCGCTCACATGTTTGCACTAAAAGTGGCCAGCTCTGTACATTCCGGAATTGGCGTAATTATTTGAAAAGGCCTTGCACATGGTCAGAGGTTTCCCAACCCATAATTTCGACCTCCTTTCCTGCTTTCTTTAATTTATCGTTATACTTTAACTTTACATCCTGCACCTCCTGACGTCACTTCTCGGAACCTTGGCTGCCACACTCCTCCCCCCCCCCTTCTTTTTGCCTTTTCTCCGAACCTGCCCTCATTTTCTCTTTTTCCTTCAAATTATTTTGCCCCCCCCCTGGTATTTTATTCTGCCATGCTGCTTAATTCCTTTATCTTAGTTTTTCAGGAAAAGGCAGCCAGCCATACCAAGCCACCTATTGCGGCTGGACATAAAGCCATTCAAGCCCACTATCCACACTCCATACCCCGAGATTCGTTTCTACTGAATTGGGCTTTTTTGTTTTCACAGTTTTGCAGGTCAACCGGTTAATCTTCTTTAGCAGCTATCATGCCTGGTCAAGGTTCACGCTCCCCATCGTAACGCCCTTCCCATATCGCACCCTCATCCCACACAACAGGCCTTTCTCCACAACAGGCCTTTCTCCTCGAAGTGAAAACCTTATTTAAACCCCACCAATGATGAACGCTTTTCCAGACAAAGACAAGTCCTCTTGTCGAAACGTCGGCAAGCACCCTGAGGCTTTTCCCTTCCTTATTCAGTTTGTGAGATACCAGGGACAGGTGTTCAAGCAGCCATACCACAATAATACCCCTGTCACACGGGCACCGCAAAGGCCTTTGAGAATCATATCCAAAGGCGTAAGGAGTGCAGCTACCCGGTACAAATGTTGCGCCTTTGTCGCTAAGGGCCTTGGAGGCGAAGGCGCTCAACCGAGACCTTCGGAGCCCGAAGGCGCGGCATTCGAGAACCTGTGATCGCAGTACCATCCAAAGTCAAAAAGTAAAAGCAATAAAAAAATAGATAAGCTAATAATGTTTGAAAACATTTTTTTCAAATACGAAATGTGTGTCTGGCTTTGGTTTTTGTACGAGTGTTTATGTTTTATGTTCAAATTTCAAGACAGTGAAAGTGTTGCGGCAACACCGAGCGCCCGTGGTGGCCAAGGCAATACACGTACAGGTTAAAACCTGCTCCTGCTGATGAGAGTAGCTGTTGCAGTACTTTTAAGGAAGCAATCAGAATAAAAAAAATTGTCAAAGCTCAACGAATGAACAGAATACACCACTTTAATTTTAAAACACTCACTTCAGCCACCTCGAGTATAGCAGCGGGTGCTAAGCCTGAACGACTTTCACCTTTGGGCTGCACCGTGTAGCTGCATCGCTGCTCCTTTAAGCTTTCGCTCTTTTGGTGAAAAATGGTGCCATTGCTGGAAAGGCCTTCGAGGAATGCCGTGTGACAGTGGTATGAAGCATATTTTTTAATGACACGAAAGACTCAGTGCCTTTAGTTCAGACAACATTCTGAATCATGCTTTGGTGGCTTAGCACATCAAAATACTGGGCATGACAAAATCAGCTAATTAGTGAGGGCTATTATTTGCTATAGGTGAAATTATAACATTCTCCTAAAATAATGAAAAAAACCACCAGCACTGACATCAATGTACAATTTGGCTCTAACATACTGACATGACAATATAGTTACACGTAAATTCCCTTTTCGCACTTCAAAACTGCATGCATTATTTCTAGAAAGTGCGAGAACAGAAGCTCATACATAGTGCCAAAGAAAAGAGTGCACAATAGTACCACTTATGAGGTGTTTATCGGCAATTGAAATGAGCAAGGCTATGTAAATGGCAATCCAGAGTTATGTGTCCTACGAGCGCATGCAGTTTGGAGGTGATAGCTGCAGTGGACGCAGCTGTCCATCGCAGTTTTGAGTCTGTCGAGATAACACATGGGGTAAGGTATTCCCTGTATTGCTGCCAAAGGCAAAATCATCAGCGAGTGGAGTTGCCTTGCTGTTCACTGTCAATATCTACTGCTCAAAGTAAAGGAAACTAGCGTATAAAAAATACAGCATTTCATATTATGCTTTGGCCAAATGCAGTGAGAATGAAACAGACTAGAGACTTGTCTTATGATGTTTGCACTCTTTACTTTGCACCAGAGGAAAATAAATTTGTGTACAGTTGACCTACTGCTTGCCACAGTCCTAGAAGAAATGAATCCAGGTCTCAGAAATTTTACCGAGAGAATACTGGTGCTGCATGTGCATTTCTCTGAACTGTCTGAAATATGCAGAAGTTAACAACTTTTTTACTACCTGATTGCATACTGTAATCTTTGCAAGGAATATGAGGTTAACGGACTGGGGAAAAATGTCAGGAATGGTACCTTTGGTACTCGGCACTTGGACAAACAAATGACCCACTGGGCGTCCCCAGGAGCTCTGCTACCAGGCACCCCTAGCAACAGTAGTCATTTTTCCAGATCCAAAGGAGCCATGCGAATGATTCCCGAAAAGTCAAGTTTAAGGACAGCAGGTGCATGAACACAAAACAGTTTTCCAACTTTGTTTCAGTGTGATAAATGGTTTCAAATCTCTAGACTATATCCGGTAGTACACAAATTATCAGAAGATCATCTCCCGCTCGGAATCATCTCAAAACACATTCGACACGCAGTACCAACATGACAGTTCGTGCTTAATTGAATCCAAAAGTTTACGCTGATCGACCAAGTTACTTGAAATAGAGACAGAAAGCGCATGCACGTTGTACTGATGTTATCGTGAACATAACATGCGACGAGACGCAGGGTTACAATACAAACAAAAAACCGCTTTCAAAATTTGAGAACAAAAGGCTCACCTTTCACAAGTTCGCCAAACCGGAGACGCTGCCGAGTGGCTGCCGCCAAAGTCACTCGCAATGTACAGAAACAATAAAAATGCAGTGCCGCTGACTTTCCTCTTGAGCAATTCCAGTCGTTTAAGCTTCCAACTGTTCGCACCGACTACATCTGCAAGCATGTCTACAAGTTAGCGAGCCACGCCATTTGCAACATACAGAGATGCACGGGAAATACATAGCGCCATTCGCGTATTCGCGCTCAAGCTCACATCGCTGATGTCGTAAAGGCGCACAACGGCAAAAACATATAAGATGTATTTAATTTTACGGTAGCTTTTTTAGCTGACAACCTGAATCGATTGATATATTGTTTTTTCTTTTCGTTGCATGAACGTTATTACCACCAGCGGCAGCGCAGCTTGGCCATGGCTAGCCATGGCGAAGTCGAAGCGCTAGCCGAGCCCACAGTCGGAAACATGTGCGCAGTTAGCGCAGTGTGGAGTTGAATGAACAGGCGCTTTGGAATGGGTTTTTGTTCTTCCTTGTTCGCTGCGTGCGTCCTGCGCGTTGTGTGTCTTCAGTATGTGTGTGTGTATGTGTGTGGCCCGAACGCTGCATTAGAGGGTACATACAACAGCTTGCAGTCCCGTGCGGCATCGGTGCGTAGTAAAACGATCATGCAGAATGTGTGTTACAATGCCAGTGGCCCTGCACGAAAGAGGAGACTTGAAGCCGACGGAAAAGCTGCTCTTCCTCGTGGGACTGCAAGAATCTGGCGAGTAACAGTCGACGCGCGTTTCGTTGAATGATTCCGTTTACCACGCCAAAAAATTCAGCACTGGCCAACAGCAATGATGAACTGCTGCTGCATCATCACCTGTGTGATGGATGTGAACGTGGCCATGAATGGTATTCGCCGAGCAGTGGCCCTCAGGGCGTGGCACCAGTGGATACCTGCAGACGATTACTGCTTGCCCGCGCCCTGGCGCCTCGCATTCAACCGAATGCTTTGGCGTTAATTATTTATATCTGAATTTCACACGTAGTTGGACTCGCAAATATTACAGCGTACGAACGTACCATCGGAAGAGCACCCTTTTCTTTTTTTTTAGGGAGGGGGTGGGGGAATTACCGTCTGCTCAAATTTAATGTCACTAATATTTTGAGCTTATTTTCTAAACAGGTGCCGTGGTGGCACTGTAAGCAATGCCTTTATTGGGCAGTTTATTTTAATTTGTGTTGGCACAAGGTTAATGATTGTCATTGTACTGTGGTGCCATGTTCAAACAAAACACATCATTTTACACTCTCTTTGCAGAATGTCTAATGAGGTAATAAATTACTGAGCAACGAGTATGCACTGTGGTAAATGCGAGGAACGTTACTGAATTACTTCACACTTGTCATGTTCTGTTGTCGTTAGTGATTACGTATGCCTTGGTGTCTGCTGCTTTCCAGTGCAGTGGTCGAGAGGCATGTCGAGCTCCACTTAGCAGCTTTTTTCCTTCCACTCTCTACTGGCCAACATGGTAAAATAAACTCAACATAATGCGTGATTGCTCAGACCTAGAGTAGACTACCATTTCACTTATTTACTTTCAGGGCCGATTGGCATCGTAGAGAGGAGAGCGACTAACATAAATGCATGTGTAGGCAGATTAATTAAAATGATTATACACAGCAGACTTGAAGGCATTGGATGCAGTGGTGGACATGACGAAGGCAGAGAAGATGTGACAGCTGGAAACGTAGAAAAGTGGAGATCTGCTTGAGTTTGTACGCGACTTAAGGTGAACGCTAGCAAAAAATTAAGAAGGCGCAGAAGACTGAGGCCAGAGTTAAAACTGTAGTTTAACAGAGGAAAGCACCTCCCAGCAAGCCAAAATGTGCACATGCAAGCAGTTATGTGAACACAGAACATTGAAAATGAAACTCTTTTTTGGACAGAAGGAAAGCTAAGGCACATTGCTTATTGTGATGTTGCTTAAAAAGTTGGTGTCTAGTTGTTGCCCTCAATATCTGATCCTTCCACACCCAGCAACTGAAATGCCATCAAAAAGGAGCATCTCCAATCACTTTAATTACATGGGAGGTACACATCGCCAGATGTCAGAGGCTTGGTGTCTCATCTTGCAGACTAGTTAGTTTGGCAGATTTAAACATTACCGCATGTAAGAGGCATGTGGTAGCCCTGAAGGGGAGTATTTCATAAGTGTTACAGCATATTGTACAGTGCTCGCATGCTTCATTATTTACATCGCAGTAATGTGCTAGGACAGGCTGGAAAGTTTGTAAGTGAACAGAAAAAAACAATGTTCATGCCATATCTTAGCCACATTCTTAGTATTGTATAAAAAGTGCAAATAAAGAATTCTTCATTTTTTTGTCAGCTTTTTCTTTCTGTGCATTGATCTTTTGCAAGTTAGCAAGGTTCTACAGTCTTCTGTGCCTATCGGCTGGCCCCCTTGTTTGTCAAAGCTACCGAGTACACAATGGGTCGTGTCAGTGCAAGCTAAGTATACGATGGATAGAAAATTCGTGCTTTCAGAGTATTTCCAGAAAAAACTGCTATTATTTCCTACTCAGGATGGGGGAACAGCATCGATCGATGGTGCACATCCTCCTTGTCACTGCAGCACTTATGGCTGCTCGCTGCTTTTTGGCAGCGTTTCATTTATCTGCAGGAAGAGCAGGCATGAATGGGCGGCAATAGGTACCTACTAAATCAAACATTGCAATGAGCAATATGTTGTTGTATCTGTGCTTTTGTTATCCATGAAGGAGTTGGTGTTTTTGATTAATGGTTGTGTAGAAAAGATGTAACTGCTACATTGCACTGCATTCACAGATTTGTTTGCCCATGCTTTTGGTTTTCTCAGTGGTTCATTTTCTTACCAAATGGCAGATGGAAATTTGGCTTTCAAATTGTGCACTTTCATCATGTTTGAAATGTACTTTCAGCTGCTGTTCAGTTTCACTTTGGAGAAATTGTCCAACCATTGTCTGTGTCTAAATGTTTTCTAACAGTTGACCTCATTACGCAGCATTTCTCATAGAAAGCAAATGTGGCAGTAACATTTTTATTAAATGTTACTCTATCATGTGGCTAGCAACGTAGCGAAAACATTTTTTCAAGTCAGCTTTTAACAGTATAGCAAATTAAGGCCTTTGTTATTTAATGTTGCTCACAATTTGTACCAATCACTCAACCTTGAAGCAACGCAATGCGTTCTCACCGTTCCTCGGCTCTTCATTGTGTTAATCGCACTAGACATGCTCACGGTCGTTCGCCATGCTAGTTTGCGGACATTGTTGGCTAAGAGTAAACCAGACAAATAAAAAATCAGACGTCATGTGATGCCTATAGTCTGCGGGCCAGCAGTTCATCGGGTAAAAGTGGCATCACATCATAAGCATCTTCTGTTTTGCTGCCTTTAAGCAAGTTATTAGTGCATTTGGTGCAACACATAGTCGATGGGGTCAACCGTCCTGTCGTGTTAAGTTTTAATCCCTAAAATTGACTGTTTAGTATTTTTCCCTGCAACGACTACAGAGGAACACGGACGTTTCCTTCAATACTAGACTGAATATACGGTCATTCCCTACGTTTCATTAAAAGCAGAAGTGGTTCTGTTTTTAAAACGTACATAGTCTACGTTATAGGTACGGAATTTTTTTACAGTGCAGTACACGCCTACGTCGCTGCCCGCCGAGGAGCTTCGGGAGCTTGTAAGAAGCCTTGTGTGCGAGGAACTGGCGGAACTTCGCTTTGAAGCTCCACAGGTCAGCGCCGCTGCCGTAACGGACGTGGTCCGCGAAGAAATCCGACGAGTTGTGCAGCCACCCCCCGCTCCACACCCACCCGGCGCCCTCCGTTATGACGTATAGCGAGGCGCTACGAAATCCCGGGACAGCGATGCGAGCCTTTTCCCCCATCGCTCCTGTGCCATACCTGCAGGAGCCAATCGCAACAGCACCCTCTGTACCGCAGGAGTTCAGGCCCCTCGTGAGCAAAGCGCACGTTTGGCGTACTCCAAACAATATGCCGCTCTGTTACCACTGCGGAGAGCCCGGCCACATCCTCCGCGACTGCCCCTATCGCAGGATGGGTTTAAGGGGGTTTTCACCTGACGCACCTCGACCACGCTACGGTGAAAGACCACGGGATATCGAACAGTACTCTGCTGATAACGTGCAATCTTCGACCTCGCAGCGACGCCAGTCCCGATCGCCATCCCTAAGGCGGTTCTCTTCGCCCGGCCGCCCGTCATCCTCTGGCCAGTTCAGAGGTACGTCCCCACGTCGGGAAAACTGAAGACGGCGTCCTCCGGGGGTAGGGCTGCCGCTACTGGACCGAGTCAAGAGCCTCCACCCGACAATTCGCCACGACGCTCCGACCGACGACCTCGACGACGCGCTGCGAACGACTGGCTTCCGCCGAAATTCCGGTATCCGCCGACGACCACCACGTTACCGCACTCGTGGAAACCGGCGCCGATTTTTGCGTAATGAGCAGACGGTTAGCCACGGCATTGAGGAAGGTTCTGACCCCTAGGTCTGGGCTGCAGATCCGGACAGCTGGTGACCACGTGGTAACTCCGATCGATGTCTGCACTTCGCGAATTCAGATCCGCGGTGTCACTTTCTCTGGTTGCTTTGCTGTGTTACCCGAGTGCTCCAAAGACCTCATACTCGGTTTGGATTTCCTTCAAGAGTACGGTGCCGTTATCAACCTCCAGGAGCTAATCGTGTCGTTTTCCACCCAAGGCCCTGTCGGCGACGATACCCAGCCACGCAGGGCTAAGTTATGCGTCTATGACGACCACGTTTTGATCCCATCAAAATCCAGCATTTTTGTTACTGTAGAGTGCGATAACAGCACCAAAATTCGTGGCATCGCTGAAACCAACATGCCGCTGCTCCTTGGTCGGTAAGTCTGTGTTGCTCGAAGGAATTGTTGAACTGAACAAGGGCCGAACCGAACTCTTGGTGATCAATTTTGGTTGTAAACCTCAGTGTTTGCCTGGCAGAACAGCTATTGCGTATTTCGAGGAACTCAGCGAATTCGCGGGACAGCACGCTTTGTCCGGAGCCCCGGTATCAGTGGAGAAACCGACCACTCCCATAAAACTGACGTGAACCCAAACCTCCCCACTAACCATAAACGCTGCTTGGAAAGCGTTATCCAGTCTTTCTGCGACGGCTTTGCCTCGACCTCCAATGTTAGGCAGACACCGCTCACAAAGCACCGAATTATAGTTGACGCCAACCAACGGCCGTTATGTCAACCGCCTTACGGCCGTTGTACGATCGTTTCACAGCGGCTTCCGCCAGGTCCGCTTCGCGAGCGGTCCGCCAGTTTTCGGCCTCCAGGCGGACGTGAGGCGGAAAGGTGTTGTACGGTCACTTTGGCGCTTGCGAGCGAGGCGGATGGTCCCAGCTTTCCGATTGGCGCGCCCGGCAGTGCCTGTCGTCTAATCGCGTGCGGCGGTACAGGCATGCATGCTTCTAGAAAAACACGCAGATATCTTGCAGTAGGAATAGCCCGTATTAATTGCGGCGTACTCGAGACATCCGTTCCGTCAACGCTTTTTTTTTTGCCGCAGGATTTTCGTCGAAGGTACAATCGTGGTCGGCTGTGATATGTGTGAGAAACATGTGGACCATTTTATATCTAAGAGGCCGAAAAATATCGCGATCGCGAACTCCTCCTCGTTCGATCGCGATGTTTTCACAACGGTCGACGATTTGCCAAATAACAGAAGGCTGCCCCCTCTGAAAGTTAGGCTACCCTCAGGATTTCAGAACAACGACGCGATTCTTATTGCGAACTTTCTTTAGGGTCAGGCCACAGTACAGGCTGCTAACAACCGACCGTAATTATAACCGGGATAATCACATTTTTGAAATAGTTCAGATTACATACTTAATATTTTAGTCAGTTATTCAAAATTGCACACTGCAATGTTTTTGCACTGCTAACAGAGAAAACAATAATGGCACTTGCAGCCTTTCTTAAGGCTTCTGTCACACTAGCCTGACACGACGCCGAGGCAGACACGACAACGACACCGATGATCGGCCGACCGGGTCGGCAGACCGTGTCTGTGGCAGACCAAGCTGTCACACTAGGCCGACAACGACACCAACGCGTCCGACGACCAGATGTCTTCGTAGTGTGACATGCTTTGACGCCCGCGACGCCGACAAACCCAGTCTGCCGACCGACCGTGTCGACGCGAGATCGGTCGCCGAGCTAAAACATTCACCAGACACGAACACGATTCCGCTATAGTGCTGTTTGTTTACGTTCATAACAAGCTTTGGGATAGATGAATGTCCAAAAAAGTATCATTACTGAGGATCGTTGGCCAATGCCAAGGTACTGGTTGAAGTGATAACTACGACACAAGCAAATTTCAGCCGCCTGCTGCTGCTTCGTGCGGCTCGCCTGACGTCTGCTAGATCCGCTGCTGATGGCGTCGCGGAAATCGAGCATAACTTTATTTTATTATAGAACAGGTTGGCAGTAAAGGGGTGACTAGAGAAGTTTCTTTACTACGGCGCTGGCTAGTTCCAAAGCGCCCTGAGCTGCGGCATCGATGCGAAACCAGCTAAGCTTAGCGACGAGTACGGCAGCCGGGAAGCAGCGCAGTTCGTTGCACTGGCGCTCCCGCAGGCGGCGTCGTTGACGAAAGCGCGGCTGTTGCGCAGGCATGCTGTCGTTGCTCGAATATAGCAGGCGGCCTTTCTGTTAGCATGGCTGTTTTGTCTTTTTTGGTGCGAAAGTGAAGTAAACCGAACCTGCTCGCCGGCAGGCCAGCCTAGATCCCGTCCGCCGGCGTAATAAAAATCAGCTTAAGATTGTTTTTTCCGTAAGCAGTACACGCTGAGACAGAGAAATGTGCCAAATGTATCATTCCTGAGGGTCGTTGATCAACACCGAGTTGCTGGTAAAAGCAAAAACTGATACGAGCAAAATTTCTCGCCAGAATCGCCTCGCAAGCTGCCGCTGGCCCGCCATTGCGGTCCGGCTCGCCTGTCGCCCGCAGCGGTCCGCTGGGTCCGCAGCCGAAGATGTCGCGGTAATTGACAATAATTTTAGTTTATGGTGAGACTATACTGTTAACAGCAAAGCGATATTAAGATTTATTATAGCGCAGGCTACTCGCGAAGCGGCGTGTGCTGCGCCAGGCAGCAGCGCAGTTCATCGCCTGGAGCGACCGCAGGCGGTGCCGTTTCCGAAATCTCGCTACTAGCGCAAGCATGCTTTGTCGCTGCTCGTGTATAGCAGGCGGTCTTTCTGATAATATGGCTATTTTGTCTTTTATGGGGCGAACTTCAACACCAAGCCGAGTAGTAATCAGACCGCTGCGAGTGGCAAAGCGTACGCTTTGAGCTCGAGTGCTTGAGTCGAGCGGCGCAGCGATGCTTGCTGCTCTGTGTGTCCCTGCTTGCAGTGGGGCTGCGATTCGCAAGCAGCGACCGGTGCAGCGCGCCGGCTGAGTTTTTGCACATGGGTCGCCTGCTTTTTACTTCTGTCGCGAGTGTCACAATGCTGAGTGCAGCCCCCCTGAAAACAGCGGGATGCTCTGTTCTTCATGGCGTCGTGGGTATAGCAGTAGCTTCGCATTCCAGAGGTTCCTAGTTCGAATCCGCGTGGTCGGGAATGTTATCCTTCTTTTTATTATTTTAGCTTTAAATAATCTCTCCCGTCTTGTTTACCCGCGAGCGACTGGATTTATTTTTCGAGCCATGCCTTTCTGACCCAGCAATAAGTGTCGCTCAGTACTGGACTGCACTCAGTCTAGGTTCATAATCACAAGTGTTAAGAGTTTGTTTCACTATGGTGGCATTTATACAAAAGAATTAAAAATGAAGCGTCCCGGCCCATGAATTTCAGATAGCAGGAAATGACAAAAGAAGGGTGAGAACGTGAAAGGGCCAAGTCGGCGGGAGGTCTCGCACGTTGTCTCGCTAGTGTGACATGGGAGTTGGCGAACCATTGGCCAACTGCCGTCTTGTAGGAGACGTGGCGCCGACGCCGACAGTCGACCGACTGTTTTCGTCGGCGCAGTGTGACATAGAGCCAGACATCACGATGGCATGGTTTTGGCAAACCGAATCGGCCGACTGTTGGCCAGTCTTTTGCAAAGTTGTTGTCATTTTAATATGTAAACCACCTCCCCCCCCCCCCCAACTACCTAAAGCCAGCTGACTGCTAATGCAAAGACATGCTTATCTATCCAATATATAAGCTGTGTGTGTGCCTGAATTGTGTATGCATTAAAAATTCACATTTTAGCACACTGCTGTCAAACACAAATGCACATGAGAAGTTATGACTTTTCCAGTTGTTTGGTGCAGGTAAAATCATTTCTAATTAAAGCAGTTCTACATTTTACAGAACAGTGACAATGTAACGATAGTGACTTATTTTTGTTGTTTTTCAGTCCATTATTAAAGCCAAAATAGAAATAGCACTGTGTGGCTGCAAAGGGGCTTAGACATGCATCACTTGGCTGTAGTGCAAGGCGCTTTGTTCTCCACAGAGACAGCGGGCCATCAGGTAGTCCTTTAGCATATCTTCATGAGCTGATATTGCCGTTGCACAAGTCAGAATAGACCATTGAACCATCGAAAACAAGTATGGGAAGTTCTGCTGAAGGCTATGTCATTGTTGCCATGTACAAAATAAGCTGGCATATACTCTGTGCAACTCCAAAGCATTCTCAAATGTCTCTGTGAGTGGAAAACAGTGGGGGCCTTTGTACTGCATAAAAGTGTACACATGTCTTTCTATTACTATAAATAATGAGATGTGGGAGCCAGTAAAGCGGATTACAGGTAGAGGAAATGCAAGAACCAATTTGGACGGTTTACATTGCAATGGCTCCTGGCTTAGGCTGGGAAAGAATACATTGTACAGTCAGGAAAACAGGATACAATGACCCTATAATCTGCTTATCTCGAGCAAACACCAACATGTCAAGTAGAATTTGTGAACTTGAATTTCCAGCATGAGGTCTATGGTGTTCCACAATAAAATGAAATAAAAATTCAGCCATTTAAGTATGTGACAGGCATATATGCGTATGTTCTCTGATACAAATTTAAAGCAATGTTTAAGAGTTATTTTCACTCATTAGTAAAATGTAGACTGATTGAATGTAAAGGTGACCAGTTCACAATCTAGCTAGCAAAAGTGAGCATTGCTTACTGTTAACTGATGTTTATACCACTCAACATGTGTTGAATTTTCGAGTGTGCTATTAGTTTCCGACTATCAACATTTTCAGCAAAATATACCTGTTTCACTGCCAGTCTGGTTTTCAAACAAAGAAATTAATTGAGGCATGGATAGGCATCAGAAACTTGGAAAAGACCAATTTGAAGTTAGGCCGAAAAAAGCCGATAAAGAACAGAATAGCAGTGATGACTTTTGTCTTCACTGGTGTCTCTTTGCTGCAAATTGAAGTTGACGGCGTTTGTGTTCAAAATGAAGCAACAGCCCTGTTAACACTATCCTAAATATATAAAAGTCACATGCATAAACATGCATTCGTAGCATTCTCACTGAGCCATGTTATGAAGGCGGTGTGTTGCTTAGCTGAAGAGACGATTAGAGAGAGAAACCAAGAAAAATGTAACACAGATAGGCACAATAATGCATGCTTAGCTTTTGAGTGCACAGGTTCAGTTGGCTAGATCTAGCTTGTGCACAGTCTGCAAGTTAGCGTAAATGCAACTGTATGCCGTCCGACAAAACTATTGTGTAAATCTGTAACACAATATTACTTGAAATAGATTGTGAGGAAAGTTCTTACGCGTAAGAGAACATTGCATTGGCTTGCCGAGGTGAGCAAGTGACTAAGCACTTCATTAGAACAATTTATTTTATCATTTATTATACCTAAACAGTACTAAATGACAATACTTGAGTGGCCAGCTTTGTGTAGGAGTAATCAACCATTAGCATCCAAGCACAGCCATACAGCTACAAAGGAAAGCTTTGTAGCTCTTCTTTGTGGCCTTATGGCTGAACTTTGGTGGATGTCAGTGAGTGATTTCTCGCTTATTACAAATATTCTCTGCCTTGAGGGAATTACTTCAATTAGTGGACGAGCATCATCATTTATTGCGTGCATTTCTGCAGTGACTAGCTCAAGGGACAAGAGGTTAGTAAGCCTTGTGAGGTGGAAGGCCATTCCAGCCTTTAGTGGCAAAAACAAAAATCAATTTTCAAATGCAGTGGCATGAGCTAACTAGGCACAACAGTACTAGTGCGGCTAGTGCAGAAGGAAACATGAGTCAGAACCGATTAGTTGGTTGTGTGACGGTAAAGAGCTAAAAAAAACCTGCAGTTTCTGCACGACATGAAGAAATTTGAAGATTCACCTTTGGTGCTGTGAAATTGGAGCTTCCACAATAGTCTCAGAAAATAAAACAAGGGCTCAGGTTTGAACTCGTTCTAGGATTTTAAGTTCGGTTTGTGCCATGCACCATTAGAACGGTCAAGGTGATGCCACACAGAGGATCTGAACGCAAGTAACTTGGAAGACGGCGATGCTAAGTACATGTTATGGTGTAAATATCCTAGGCTGTGGGAGGGCGTACAAGCATTATGAGGTGAGACCATGCGAGCCATGTGAATGGCTGAGTGTTTCAACCAGTATCCAGTGAATATACCTTTCTCGGTAAGGCCTTATAAGTAGGCAAAATATAGTTTTGCTTACAATAAAAAATATGAGTGCATTCTTAGTAACATTAGCAAACAGGCCATTCTATAGCATGTAAAATGTTGCTTTGGAGAACTAAAACATGGGTATTGATTGCAAGATGGCAGACCCCTTAATATAGCCATCAGTGAAGGCATGTAACAAAACACTGAAAGGAAAGCCATAATGTAGGTAGTAAAAAGCTGAGGCTCAAGGACAATGCCTTGGGGGACATCCAAGACTGCAGGAAAAGGCAGGATGTTTAAGAATTGGCAAGCGAAATCTGCCGACGGCTGGCTTGGATCCAGTTTAGAGCTATTTAATACAAGTTAAAGCAAGACAAAAAACGCCATACATAAATAAGCGAATCACATGCTTTTTCAAAGCCAAGAAGAAAAGCATCGAGGGGGATATTGCAGTCAAGATGCATGTCGTGAAGAACAAGAGCAAGTTGGCTATTGCAGGAATGTTTTCTAAAAGCTTGCCAATTTGGACGAAACAACTTAATGGGCCAAAACAATCTAGCAGGGCAAGAGTACAAAATGTGTTTGGTGATTTGCAGCACATGCCAATGGCATAAATAGGGCCATAGGTGCTGGGTAATGATGGGTAAGAAACATAGAGGGGACAAGCTATGATGAGGCAGGAAGCTATCTGCACAGTATGCACTAGATATGCGTACACCGTGCTTCCTGTCCTGTTGATGTTTGCTACAAATTTCACAAAACTTGGTACGAGTGTACTGTTGGGTGAGCTGGCGGTAAGTTTGCATGTTGAAACTGCGCTAAGGGACGAGGACAACAGAACAAGAATTGCTACTATGTGCAGTGGTGCTGTTTTCCGTCGACTTTGTTCCTAACATACCTTTACCAGCTTTACAGGGCTCATTTTGTAGTTTGCTGTTTTATGCGGTGTCAGGTAAAGCCAATCGCTATTCTTCAACCAACAAACTGCTGTGCCATACAACACATCCTTCTAATCATCTTCATAATTTGCAAGATAAATGTACTTCTTTAGTCTCGTATTCAAAATAACACAGATTAATTGCATGTGTCATCATCAGAACTAAAAAAATTAACCATACTTTCACATATACAGTCATTCCTCATTAGTGCAGTCTACGTTAATATGGACTCAAACTATTAGCAGTATTTCTGGGGAAAAAACTTTTTTCAATTTACTTATACTTTGCTTACATAGAAACTTGCTGATCATAGTGGACAGAGTGAAAATGCGTACGGCCATTTGTCGCATGTGTTCTTGTCCCATAAATGTGCAGAGGGGAAAGACTTAAAACATTGGATTTGAGCAGATAAATCGAACGCTGCCTGAATCATATACCTTTCTTGCACACTGGAATTGCCATCACAATGCTTGCCCCACTGTCTGCACAAACTGTTATGCTAACCCGTGGACTGCTAGGCACACTGACTTCTAACCAGCTCACACACTTTCTGGTTGCCAAAGAGCTTCTCTTTCTAGTGTAAAAATCACTGTCAGGGCTCGGCGACTCACATCCTGGCTTGGATTGCTCATTGCACAAAATGAAATAACCTGCTTAAAATTAAAACAACAGAATTGCTTGCTTATATTATAACCTCCCATATGCCTCCCCGCAGCCCGCAATGCTAGGTTAGCACCTTTTATACTGAGTACACCGCAGAAGAAAAGAAAAATGCAACACTCCTGATTCAGGCATGCGCAGCGGGCAAGAACAGAACTAGGCGCCGGTGCAAAGCGGGGAATCTGCTAAAGCAAGCAGCAACAGCCATTTCATTCATGTAAAGGAACGGGTTCAAATTAAATGTGGTCTTTGCCTTGGCAGGTCAACAGTTCCATTGGTACTACAGGACTCTCAGAAACAGGGCAACGTCGGTATTGCAGAACCAACCACCATGCAACAATGCTTAGCACATTTCAACGAACTGAAATAAGCCTTGATATTGTAGCTTTGAATCATTGCAGGAATGGTACTGTCGTGGCCACACAAATGTGAAAGGATAAGTGGCCAGGAAACCTAGCCGATCACTGGGGAAGGTGCAAATATGCGTCTATATGTCAGCAAATAAATTTTTGTTAGTGTAAAATGTAAGGAGGATTAAGGAAATCTGGGAAGCGTTCTAAACTTTCCATACACAGCTGATTGTGCTCGCCATCGCCGTCACACAGCAGACAAGTAATCATGTCCGCAGCAAGCAGTCACAGGCAAATGAAGGTAGCAGGGTGCATATGCATTCTGACATCACCTTCTCAAGGCTTCGAAATTGTGTTGTTAAACAAACTGGTGCGGCTGTCCCAGGGAGTACTGCTGAATAACCTCTTAACACCAGCAAAGCAGAGTTCACGAGCTCCTCGGCAACAATAGCATTGTGCACACATTCACTTTCGTACCGCTGATCTTCTGATCGAAAGGGACCGTGAGCAAAATCAACAACAAAAAGTGTCACGGTCTCATGAGGCGCTTCAAGGTCACCGAATTTTTCTGATTACAGTGGAAACCAAGATCCCACTTCAACTTCACATTGCCAAGAATTTTTCAAAGCAAAAAGAGAAAAAAAGCAATGGGAAATATTTTCTTTATTTATATATATATATATATATATATATATATATATATATATATATATATATATATATATATATATATATATATATATATATATATATATATATATATAATTCAAAATTGAAAACGCTTCATTTAGCCATAGATTTATTTTGAGTCGACGTTTCGGACAGAGCCTGTCCTGAGAAAGGACAGGCTCTGTCCGAAACGTCGACTCAAAATAAATCTATGGCTAAATGAAGCGTTTTCAATTTTGAATTTTTGCCTCTAGCAACCAAATACGTTTATCTTTCTATACTATATATATATATATATATATATATATATATATATATATATATATATATTCGTCGCTGCCAGTGTCATTTGCGCAGCGGCTCCTCTTTGGCCACGCATCTGCAGCGCCGCCCTTTGTGTTTGTGCATTTTGTTTGTGTGTTTTGTTTGCACGTTTTGCTTTCGTACGTTTTGCTTTCGTGTCCCCCGCACCGTCTTCCTCTCCCTTTCTCTCGTTTCGCCATCTCCTTTTGTACCCCATCCTTCCTTACTATACTAGTTTTCCCCCTTTTTTTCTTTTATTTATATTTGTTTGCTTCCTCCCCCAATATTGTCCTTCTCTGCTCCCCGCACCCCCACCTTTATTTTTAATTTTTTTTCAATTTTCTGAACTGTTATTGCTATTTGCTTGATACACTCCTTTCTCCCCCCTCTTCAGCTCACAAACTTAAAACGTTCATCTGACGCGAGACCACTACAGTCCTGATGAAGACCGCACCGCGGCAGAAACGTTGATAAATAAATGTGTCTTTGTAGAAGTGCCCACTTCTCTTAAATCTATATATATATATATATATATATATATATATATATATATATATATATATATATATATATATATATATATATATATATATATATATATATATATATATATATATATATATATATATATATATATATATATATTAAGGAAGCCAACAGTCACCGAAACCAAGATGCATAGGGGAATGTTTTCTATTTTTGTTAAATTTCTAATGCCAATCGATTGATTTAAAGAAAATTACTTATAAACCAGCAGAAAAAACAACCATGCCGCCGGTGGGATCCGAACCCACGACCTCCGAATATCGCGTCCGGTGCTCTTACCAACTGAGCTACGGCGACCGCTGTCCAGTCTGCTGCTTTCGTGGGTATTTATGTTTTGCGTGTAAGCGAACCTTGAGAGTGTTCACCAGCGCCACCCTCGTCCATAGCGGTGGACGTAGCACGTCCTGTGATACCGCGAGTGTGACGTAGAACGTCATCTAACGGCGAGGGTGGAAACTGTGCGAGAGCCCTCTTATGCTACCTATGGCATCAAGACTGCAAGAACCGAGACCCCCGCTAAGCTATTAGCAGACAAGGCAAATGAAATGAAGAGCTCGTTTGACAAACATATTAAGGAAGCCAACAGTCACCGAAACCAAGGCGCATAGGGGAATGTTTTCTTTTTTTAATTTCTAATGCCAATCGATTGATTTAAACAAAATTACTTTTAAACCAGCAGAAAAAACAACCAAGCCGCCGGTGGGATCCGAACCCACGACCTCCGAATATCGCGTCCGGTGCTCTTACCAACTGAGCTACGGCGACGGCTGTCCAATCTGCTGCTTTCGTGGGTATTTATGTTTTGCGTGTAAGCGAACCTTGAGAGTGTTCACCAGCAAGGTTGTTTAAATTGTGTTTAAATTTGGGTTAATTTTGTGCCGACTGAGCGCGAAACATCCCCTTTTGAACTTGAGCAAGGTTTGTTGCTGGGCGAGTTGGTTGGGGTACATCTGGTCCTTTGTCTGCAAGCGCTGTGTTCTCAAGATCCCCTTTTGAAACTGCCACAGCCGGATTACTCGGAACTAAGTAAAAAAAACACTGACACAGGAGGAGATTCCTCTTAGTTCTCCCGCTTACATCAGTCTGCTCAAGCCATCAGCATTTCCGTGCAGTTTCCCCTTCTTATAACGCACCGAGAAATTGTACTGTTGGAGACCGAGACTCCATCTGAGCAAGCGACCATTTTTGGGGGACATCTGTCGCAGCCACGTTAAAGGACAATGGTCAGTCTCAAATACAAACTTTGCTCCGTACACGTAACACGACACTTCTGCGCTGCCCAAACAAAACACGCGCACTCTTTCGGAAGCGCTGTACGCTTCCTCTCTACTGGTCAGTTTGCGGCTGATGTACAGAACTGGGTGTTCTTCATGGTCGTAGCCAACTTGGCTTAAGACAGCACCCAGCCCTCTATCGCTGGCATCATACTGGGCTCTAAACTCTTTCCAATAGTCAGGGGTCCTGAGCAAGGGTCGGGACACGAGTGCTTCCTTCAGGCTTTTGAAGGCGTTTTCTTTTTGGTTATCCCAACTTACGTTAGAAGGTGCTCCCTTTAACTCGGATGGGCTCCTAGTTTCCTGGCCTACAACGTGGCCGAAGTACATCACCTGAGCGCAATCAAATCTACCATTTTCTGCCTTCAGTTTCAGTCCAGCCTGTCGTAAACTAGAAAACACGGTCCTTAGGTGTTCTAGATGCTCTTGCCAGGTTTCCGAAAAAATAGCCACATCGTCAAAATAAGGGAGTGCAAAGCACTGCATGTTTTTCAGTACGATGTCCACGAGTTTCGAGAAGCTGTAGGGGGCATTCTTCAACCCAAAACTAAGTATTAAGGGTTCAAAGGTGCCCGCTGGAAAGATGAAAACGGCATACCTGCTCGCGCTTTCTGAGAGGGGAACTTGCCAATATCCCCGTACGAGATCGAGGGTGGAAATGAATTTCGCGCCGCTCACCCTTTCTAACCTTTCCTCTATGTTGGGAATCGGGTATAGCTGATCCCTGGTAATTGTATTCAGTTTTCTATAATCCACTCAGGGACGAGGATCTTTCCCTGGGGCCTCAAAAAGAATTAGCGGTGAGGTATAGTCACTTTCCGCTGCCTCTACAACCCCTAACTCCAACATGCGCTGAATTTCCGCGTCCATTATTTCTTTTTGCCGCGGTCATACCCTGTAGGGTTTAGACCGTACCGGCACATCAGAGGTGAGCTCGATTTCGTGTGTCAAGAGGTGTGACTTTCCCGGGCGACTGCTAACAGGTCAGCGAATTCGCTCAACAACGGCTTTAGCGTGTCGACCTGGGTCCCGCTTAGGACATCTGCATTCACGGAATGAGCCAGAATGTTATCCACGTTGTCACTAGCGTCCGCACCTCCCTTCCAACCCTGACTCTCGCTGTCCAGCTCTTCTGGTTCATTTAGAGTCAGATTGACGATCCCGCTGCGTTCCACGAACGGCTTCATCAGATTGCAATGATAGATTCTCACCTGTTTTCCCCAGCCTGGAACCCTTAGCGCGTAATTCGTCTCCGAAAGTTTTTGCAACACTTCCACTGGACCATCCCAGTGAACTTCCAACTTGTTTTTTCTCGATGGCCGGACGATCATCACGCGATCGCCCGCGGTGAAGCCTCGAAGGCGCGCGTTTTTGTCATAATAGACCTTGGCGGCCTCCTGGGCAGCTATCATATTTCGGTTTACTAATTCCCTCGTGTTGTTAAGGCGGTCCAGTAGCTGAAGCACGTACTCAACCACAGTCTGGTTCTCTCCTGTCCCTTCCCACATTTCTCTCAGCATTCGGAGGGGAGAGCGGAGGGCTCTTCCGTACATGAGTTCTGCTGGCGTAGACCCCGTAGCTTCGTGGGGGACAGTTCGTAAAGCGAAAAGTGTGGCCGGCAGACAATCCTGCCAGCCTGCTTTATGCTCATAACAAAAAGCGCGTAGCACCCGTTTCAGCACCGAATGCCATTTCTCTACACTGTTGGACTGCGGATGATACACCGAGCTGTGTAACAGTTTTATCCCGCATCATTCTAGGAATGTGGTCGTCAAGGCGCTTGTAAAGACCGTCGCCTGATCGGCTTGGATTTCGGCCGGAAATCCTATTCTCGCGAAGACTGACAAAAGGGCGTCAACTATTTCTGTGGAGTTCAAGTCCTTCAACGGAATTGCTTCGGGAAATTTAGTGGCGGGATATAGCATAGTAAGCAAGTACTTATAGCCTGATTTCGTTTTAGGCAAAGGGCCTACTGTGTCTATTACAAGCCGGCGGAAGGGTTCCGAGATCAATGGAACAATTTTCAGTGGAGCCTTCCATGTCTCTCTCGGCTTACCCACACGCTGGCACGCATCGCATGATTTTACGTAGCGTTCTGCATCTTTGAAACAACCCGCCCAATAATATTCCATTAATAGCCGTTCCTTTGTTTTATTGATTCCCAGATGTCCTGCCCAGCCATTTCCGTGGCAGAGACTCAGAATGTCCGCTCTGTATTTTTCGGGCACGACCAGCTGATCTAATGTTTTGCCTTTTCTCTCCTGGTAGTGTCGGTATAGTAAGCCTCCCTTCTCATGCATCGTTATGTTGCGTCTCGCGATGCCCTCTTTAGCTGTAAGGTGCAGTATTTCCATAGTGGGATCCTGCTTCTGTTCTTTTATTAGGGACTCCCTGTTCACCTGCAGAAGGCGATCAAAACTACGCGATGTTGGAGATAAAACGGATCCTTCCGCGTTTTCTGACTCCTCTACCGACTTAGTGTTTGAAGTCCCTCGTCGCTCATTTGCTCGGTCAGCTGTCTGGCTTTCATTCCTCGTTGGTTCCCTTCACTCCTCATTTGTTCGCAACGATATGCTGGCTGGCGCGTCTCTGGCTGTCTGAGGTTCGGGAACCTGACTTAGTTGAGATGCGAGCTGACGAGTTTTCGACCTTGTCAAGGCTTGTATCACCCCACTTCCGAGCTTCTGGCCTCTCTCGCGTAGCAATTGGTCTGATCGATTCGAGAAGAGGTAAGGATATTGAAGTGGCACGGCCTTGGAAACTGCGGCCTCAGTGATTAGCTCTCCAAACGGTCCACAAATTATCACTCTAGCTATGGGAAGGCATACACTGTGTTCTTCTACTGCCTGTTTTATCCACGAGACTTCTCCCGTAAAATCGTCCACTGACACGTAAGACGGGTGGACAACGTCCATCGTCGCGGCGCTATCACGAAGCACCCTGCACGGTTTCCCGTTAACGTGCAGCTTGTGCAGGTATGGCTAAAGGAGCTCTAGATTCTCGGCGTTATCCTCGACGCACGAGAACACCAAGCGTTGCTTTGTACAATTGGCTGCAAAGTGCGCGCCACCATTGGAGTTGTAGCAACGAAATGGCCTACTAGCCTCAAACTCTTTTTTCGCGGCTTTGTCTGCTCCCTGTCTCTTTGCCTGTTCTTCACGCTTTTCTGGCGCTACCTTCGTTGCCTCCGATTGCTCCGAACTTCTAGCACTTCGCGTCTTTCTGCTAGGCCCTTTATCTCGCATCGCGTTTCGAGCGTGTGACGCACCCTCTTCAGTGCTCAACCTTCTGCGCGAAACGTACTCCTCTGCTAGCTCAGCGGCCCTTTCAACTGTGTCGACTTTTTCCCTGTCTTGAACCCACAGTTTCACCACTTGGGGAATGCTTCGGTGAAATTGCTCAAGGCAAAAACACTCGATGATTTTGTCTCGGCTTTCATAAACCTCGGCTCCTTTTAGCCACACTAGCAGATTCGTCTTTAGGCCATACGCGAAATCCGGATAGCCCTCGCTATCGTTTTTCATTGTGTTCCTGAAGCGCTGTCGGAAAGCTTCGGCTGACAGCCGGTACCTTTTTAGCAGGCTGGCTTTGACTTTTTCGTAGTCAGCTGCGTCTTGTGTGCTAAGTCTCGCTATGACTTCAGCTACTTCACATGGCAAGAGTGTCAGAAGCCGTTGCGGCCATGTACTGCGAGCAAAGTTCTCCCTTTCGCAAGTTCTCTCAAAGTTTCCCAGGTACAATCCTATGTCCCTTCCACTTTCATAGGGCTGCATGAATCTGTTCATTCTATATGATTGTACATCGCTTGCTCTTTCAGGAGACCCGGCTCTCGTACTGTCGCCTTTCTTTCGATTTTCGCTTTCAAGCTGCAATCGCTTTAGATTTCTTTCTTTTTTTTCAGCTTCCCACTTTTGCCGTTCTTTCTCTTTTTCCCATTGCGCTTCCCTTTTTCTTTTTTCTTCTTGTACCAAATTCCGCGTATCTACCAGCTGATCGTCATCTACGTATTTTTCAATTGTCTTGCATATTTCAAGTTTTGTAATTTTTCTCTGTACTTCTTATGACAGTTCCTCGCATAACAACAGCAAGTCCGACTTTGACAATTTTATAAGGTCCATGACAACGCTTTCTCCGCTTTGGCAATGCTATCTGCAAAATGTCGTGAGATTACCCTTTCTCAATTGACATACACTTCCCAGTGATTCTAGATTATTATCTCAAAATCTGAAGCCTGGCGAATCCTATAGCAAAATGCCGAAACGCTTACCGGTTGAGAAAGCACGATGTCGCACGGTCCATCCCAGCTGCTGCCAACCAGTTGTTGGGAATGAGGGGTCCTTGAGTAAGCTGACTCTTTCAGCGCCGCAGGTCCCTTCTGCGAATGACGTTGTCGGACTTGGTTATGAAGGAAACTGTACAGGGGGTTTATTTTACATTATTTACAAGATTCAGGAACCCATTGGAGGGTGATAGGGGAAGGTCGGAGGATCTTAGAAGATCTGAGGATGATCGTGGATTCCTTCCTCACTGCACTCGTCGTCCGGTTTAAAAAGGGTCCGGTCCCTAGGATTCCCCAGGTTCGAGGAGGTCTTCGCCAGGTTGGGCGTGGCCTAACTTACGTTGTCGTACACACACACTCACACCACTTCACATAGGGACACGCCCCCGTCACATGCCTCGCCGGAGAGAGAGGGTGCCGCTGGACAATCGCCCCCACCAGAGAGAGCGTTGTCTTCGCGTCCGAACGACAGTTCTCATGCTGTCAAGTCGGACACGTCTTCCGGGAAGTCCGAATGGGCGAGGCGCCGGCGAGCAGGCACAGTTGAAGGGGTGAGTCACCCCTGCTCGGTTCTGGTGGTCGCTAACTGCCTCCGTGCCGCACGGTCGATCTTCCGGGAACAATGTTGTTTACAAACGGCAGCAGAATCTTCCGTCTCGAATCCAATAAACCACGCGAGGACCGGCCGTGGGAACGAAGATGCCTATCGCCGTGCAGTGACCCCGGTTGCAGGTGTCCGGGCTGAATACGCAGCTGAATCAGACAACCGGCTGTCGCCAGAAACCTTACACTGGGTCTCTGCGCCTATTATCGGCGTTTTGTGCAGAACTTCTCCCAGATCGCTGAGCCCCTCACGCGACTCACGAAAGATTCCGAACCATTCTTCTGGGGCCTGGAGCAACAGCAAGCCTTTTAAGACCTCCGCACTCGTCTCCAAAGTACGCCCATCCTTGGACACTTCGACGAGTCAGCCGACACTGAACTACACACAGACGCCAGCAACATCGGCCTCGGTGCGGTCCTTATGCAGAGGCAGGATGGTCTCGAACGCGTAATCGCATACGCGAGCCGCACTTTGTCACGATCTGGGGCGAACTATTCCACCACTGAAAAAGAATGCCTGGTCATTGTGTGGGCAGTAGCAAAATTTCGCCCGTACCTATATGCCGCCCTTTCAGGGTCGTCAGCGACCACCACTCGCTGTGTTGGCTGGCGAACCTCAAAGATTCCTCGGGACGGCTTGCACGCTGGAGCCTTCGACTTCAGGAATTCGATGTCACCATCGTCTATAAGTCTGGTAGGAAGCACAGTGATGCCGACTGTTTGTCTCGAGCTCCTATCGAGGACAACCGAGCTGACCCCGACGACGATTCTGTTTTTCTTGGTGCCGTCTCCACGTCCATTCTCATTCAACACCAAAGGGATGACAGCGAACTACGGCCCCTCATTGAGTATCTAGAAGGAAGCTCTCAGTCTTCCCCGCGAATCTTTTCGCGCGGGCTGTCGTCGTTCTGTTTACGTGACGGTGTCCTGTATAAGAAAAACAACAGTCCAACAGAAGCTGTGTATGTACTTGTCGTGCCTACGGACCTTCGCGACGAAGTCCTGCAGGCGAGCCATGATGACCCATCTTCAGGTCACCTGGGTTTTTGTCGAACTTTGGCACGAATACGGCAAAAATACTACTGGACAAGGGTTGCTGCAGTTTTGAAGCGTTACGTAAGAACTTGCCGCGAGTGCCAGCGTCGCAAGACTCCGCCGACTAAGCCAGCCGGCCTACTCCAGCCTATTGATCCGCCTCAGTTCCCCTTCCACCAAGTTGGCATGGACATACTCGACCCATTTCCGGAGTCATCTCTGGGTAACCGCTACATTGCGGTCGCCACCGACTACCTCAGCCGATACTGTGAGACTAAACCTCTTCCCCGTGATACTGCTGAAGAAATTGCGAACCTTTTCATTCAAAACATTGCGCTTCGTCACGGTGCACCCACCATCGTTTTAACTGACAGGGGAACAACGTTCACCTCGGCCCTTACGCAGGAGGTTATGCGCCTAAGCGGCACCAGTCACCGCAAAACAACTGCTTACCACCCTCAAACGAACGGCCTCACCGAACGGCTCAACAAGACGATCGCCGACATGATTTCTATGTATGTCGACGCGGACCACCGGAACTGGGACGCCATACTCCCTTACGTCACCTTTGCTTATAATACTACGGTCCAGGAAACGACACGCTTCACTCCGTTTCGTTTAGTACATGGTCGCGAAGCCACAACCATGCTGGATGCAATGCTGCTTCCAGCTAGCGCTACCCCCTCTGTTATGGGTGCTGCCAAATTTATTCGCTACGCTGAGGCCGCCCGCCAACTCGCTCGACAGCACATCCGGCACCAGCAAGTTCACGACGCTCGGCGAAACAACCTCCGCCACCGAGATGTGCGTTACCTGCCCGGCGAACAAGTCTGGGTGTGGAGCGCAATCCGCATGAGGGGACTCTCTGAGAAGCTTCTACGCAGATACTTTGGCCCCTACGAGGTGCTCCGCCACCTCTGTCAAGTTACCTACGAAGTTCTCCCCCAAGGAACAGTTCGCTCTTCTAGACGGCCGACCTCCGAAGTTGTCCACGTCGCTCGGATGAAGCCGTATCACGCCCGCTAGCCCCTCGCGCGTGTCTACACCACACACCAGACACGTGCGAATACCCTTGTGGTCCTGCCTGCAATTGCTACCACACCGAGTCGGTGTCTTCAAGAGAGGGGGAGCAATGCTACGCTACTAACTACTCTAGTGGCGCCATACAGCGGCTAAACTGCATTTCCTGGCAGTTGGCAAGCCTTGAGCCACCTCGGGGCTAGATGCTTCGTCTTCATCATCTCTCGTGCTGCCTGCTGCCTTGCGCGTCCCAACGTCTTGCGCGTCTAATTAAAGCAGGTAAACCAGCCCTGCTTACGTCAACTGTTTCTCGGTGACAATATGTTAATAATATTCTTATACCCATTACCAGTGCTTTTTATGTGCTCTTTGCTGATAATACGAGCCTGTTTCCGGTCGCGATACACAAGAAGCGGTTTAAGAGGCGGAAATTGAGCTGAAAATATTTGTCCATTTAGAACGGTCTCAGCATAATGCCAGTAAATCTAAAGCAATATTTGAGCTTGGCGCATGATGGCCTTAGCTGCCTATGTGCCATAAAGTCGAACACAACACAACACAAAACTCTAAAGCAATATTATAGCCGCCGCGGTGGCTGAGTGGTTATGGCGCTCGACTGCTGGCCCGAAAGACGCGGATTCGATCCCGGCCGCGGCGGTTGAATTTCGATGGAGGCGAAATTCTAGAGACTCGTGAACTGTGCGACGTCAGTGCACGTTAAAGAACCCCAGGTGGTCGAAATTTCCGGAGTCCTTCACTACGGCGTCCCTCATAGCCTGAGTCGCTTTGGGACGTTAAACCACCATAAACCAAACCTAAAGCAATATTATCTAAACCAAGAAAAAAACATGCTACCATTAACCATTTAAGGCTGGGTACTGCTGCCATCAAAAATCTAAACAAGGATAAGATGATTTTCAGCTGATATGACATGGACACACCATATTGATTCATTACGCAAATCACTGTCGTCAGCTGTGGGGACACTAGCCATATGTCACTATTTCTTTTCCTGGGAAAATAAAATTACCAATTTACAAAGCATTATTTATGTCGCACTAAAAGTACGGCGCATTTATTTGGGGAAAAAGCAAACTTAAGGTATGAACGAATTTCACTTCTACCGAAGAAAAGCCGTTCCACAAATTTCTAACATACAGCAGTACCATCTAACTGAAGAAGTATTCTCCAAGCATAAAATAATAAAAATAAGCAGCCATCTAGAATTGCGCTTGAAGGGAAACTGAGGAACTTGTTAAAATTGGGCTGAAGCAGTCTCCAACAGTTATTCATGCTGCTCACTCGAACATCGAACCGAAATTAGGCAAAAACAAGCGCGAATTGTCCTTCTTAGCGGAAATATACCGCCTGTGCCGCAGAGCACACTTTGAGTCGTGCCACCGCCTTTGATTGGTCAAGAAGTTGTGAGTACACATTGAGGGCTGAAAAAGCTGTCAGTATGAATCCAGCGCTGCATTGAGTGCAAATCGCAGCTTTCCTGGTGTAGTGAAAGCGATTGTGGCGGCTATTTTTTCCTTCACTTCCAGTTCGCTCAATCGACGTATCACCTGAAACTAAGGCGCAACCAAAACAATTTTACGCCTAGCCCAAGCATACCCCAACGGGAAAGACGCGTATGCATTCCATGTGTAAAAATGACTGTGGTTTAGCGCGGGTTAAACCTGGAGTGACGCGATAGCTACAGCTGGTCGAGTGGAACTCGGTGATTCGAATTGCAAAGTCAGTCTTTCGCCGCTGCGCTTCGCTGGGCGTTCCTTCTTTATCTTCGTCCCTGGACATGGATTCAGTCTCTCCCCCTCTCCACTCCTCCCCCATTCTGTTTCGCCGGCGCGCTGCGACGCCGCCACGCTGAAGGCTCGAAATGCTAGCGTAAAGCAGGCGCGGAGCGCGCACACCAGCTGCGTGCTTTGACCTCACTCCGCACATGCGCACAACCGACGAGGCGGGCGGCGTCTTTTACGCCGTCGGCGCAGCAGCGAGGCGCGCGGCGCGCACGCCAGCTGCGGGCTATAATGTCACTTTGTGCATGCGCACAGCTGGCGGAGCGGGGGTGCCACGGCTCAGCGCGCATCCACGCTGACCTCGCGAAGTGGCTGGTGTGGTGTAGCTACCGCTACAAAAGGCGTCCGCGAAACCTCGGCTCCTATTTTCGGAAAGGAAGGCTTGCGAACAATACTCCAGCCGATTACCACCACCGGACGCCTCCTACCCCGCCCGAAAGACCGTCACCCTAAAGAAATTACCCAAGGCATTGTGTACGAAATAACCTGCTTGCAGTGCCTGGCGTTGTACGTTGCGGAAACAAATTGTTTCGAGGAAAGGATGAAGCAGCACAAAGCTGACGTCAAAGTGCCCGAAGCGCAGTGGCCGAGCACTGCGGGGCATGTGACCCCAGGACAGACTGGTGGAATTGGTGTTCAGCAGACGCCGGGAAGTATTAATTACTTCCTCCAAAGCCTTCCCTCTTTCCATATCCACTGTTAAGCTTCAGTGACTTAGCGGTGAACTTTGTGTGTTTAAAAGCCAAGCTGCAACTCGCCCGTAGTGACACCTAGACGAAGAAACCCAGTAAGTTTCGGATCATAGTGTTTTCTAAGAACTTGGTTGGCTTCCATTTCTCACTTTAATTTGCTTCCCAAACCAGACAGGCCCCTGTCGACCGTTCACATTTTCATCCCGTAGCTATGATAAGTGACGATCGAGGCAGCAACGGGTGGAAAAACGAGATGTTGCACATGAATAGCTTCGATGCTTGCTTGCTTGCTTGAACGCGTCGAACAGAAACTTGTTCAACACGCCCCACTAGGTCTGGTCAGACTTGTTCTGAGAACAGCGACGCATGCCTGAGCCTTCATAAAGCTTCAGCACGGCCTTCCTGGGCATATCAGGAGGGTATCATGCGGGAAAGCATGTTGCAGAGCCACCACGACCTCCGACACAACAGTGGGCTCTTCTTAATAGCCTGTCCGCAAGCGAATAGTCGTGCCATTGATGCGTGTACGCGACAATTGCCACAGAGGCCTATAGTGTGTTCTTTTGCTTGAAAAGAGGAAACACGCAGATTCAGTCACTGGCTGAAGCTGTCTGTCCGCACCATCGCGGGGTCACTCTCCGGGTATTGATCACCGTCAACCCCTCACACAAAGCTCCACACACAAAGAGACCTGTCTCAAAGTAAAGAAACTAGAATAGGAAGTAGAAGCCTTTACTTCATGTTTCTTCTTTTACCAGAGGCGCTTCTTGACAGTCGTGACGCGCATCTCGCGCGCGAGGAAATCGAAGGAACCGTGGCGTGGTACAGCCGTGCCTTTTTGACAGAATCCCTCAGAGATATCGTCAGGCACAAGCTTACCATGCAGCCTTTGACTAAAGTACTTCGAGCAAAGTACGCCTGCTTTGGTAGGCTTAAAACTCTCCCGCTTCAAAGCAGCGACCCTCTGTGCTGCGAGCTTTTGATCTTGTTGGAAACAGTGGAAAACGACGCAGTCCCGACCGTAGTTGTTCGTGCACCCGAACGCAGACCAATACCTCGTGTTGAAACTGGTGCTCAAACTCAGCTCACCCGTTTTGTGTGTGTCAACGCACGCAACGCACGCTGTTCAACGTGACGTCACGTGGCCCGACATGGACGAGGTTTCTCTCTCCGCTGTTATGCTCTCCTGTGCTCCAAGGTACGCGGGATGTTTGAACACCGCGCTTTCAATTGGTGATTGTGCCAGGGCTTTAGCCAACATCGAAAAAATAACTCTACAGACGTGATCAACGAGTCTACTTCGGAAACTTAAAAGGTTAGCACATTCAGTACACTCAGTATCAATTCAATCCTTGTTTTATTCTTATTTTTTTGAAAATGATAACCTACAAACATTTCTAAAACGCTGGTGATGCTCGCACTCCCAACGGTGACAAGCGGCTTATGCCATGCAGAAGTACTGAATACTTTCGTCAATTTGAAAATTACCTGCTTCCTTTTCTACTTAGTGAATATTAATTTTGAAACGTTTTCCACGAAGAAACTGCGAGAATATTTTTTAAACTTTAAAATATTAACGTTAAATACTACGTTCTTTCGTAGTAAAGTAATTACTTCTCTGGCTTAATTTATGTGTTAATAAGCACACTTTACACCAAGTACCTTATTGCTGCATTTATGCAGCGAAATTGCTGTTTGTGTTATCAGCATACACGTACTGCAGATGTTTGCTAGCGCAAATTTGCACTCGGGCTGTTCTTTTCTAAACTGCCTTCTCAATGTTTACGTCAAGGTGGGTTTATTGACATAGTCAGTGATCATAGTTCCAAATGTACCGTGTATTTGTGCGGTAAAATTTTACACAATGAGAGCTTACGTTGCTGTTTATGATGTGACCACTGCTGCCTTGTGTGGGCTTCTGGGCTGTCTTGCATGGGCATGGGCTCTTGAAGCAGTCAAAAACAGCTTTTTCTCTTGGGGACCCTCGACGTTGAATTGAAAATAAATGAATAAATAAAGATGCGGTGCTTGGACCATGTTCTGCAAATGCTACTCTCGTAGCAGCTTAAAGGCACGGGTACCACGGAGGCCATCTTGGACAATTCAGCCGCAAAGGCGGCTCCACTTGTGCATGGAGTGAAATAACGCGCCCCAATGCGGTCGGGGCTCCCCCTCTCCGCGTTACTGTGTACCACTTTCACCCCATCTAGTTTCGCATCGCCGGCTTAATAGGGTGATTAGTCATTGGGGGGAGGAGACATATCTCCTAACAATGACGACCGTCTGAACGGCGCTCAAACCCACTGGCTCGCTTCCACTCATATTTCATTCAAACGTTTCCGTTTGAGAGCATGGTGCGTGGCGATCAGGCTTAACATGAGTTCTCACTTGGCCATTACAAAATTTCACCACGATGATGCACGTTCGGGGTACTTTTCCCAATGAGCAGTAAAAATGAAAAACGATGCTGTAACAATGTAGTACAGGCTGCACACTACTTCGCAATAACAGGTAATTTCAGTTAAATCACCAAATCATCTTGGATGACCGCGTGCTCTCATAAAGGGAGGCTGCCATTACGCTACCAGTCCAATTTCCCTTTACGGTCGTTTAAAGACTACGGATACCCGTGTACGTTTCACACGACCGCCTAGTACAGAGATCCGCTTGAGTAGTCTTGTTCAATAAGCCTCATCAACACACCATCTATAATAAAAGTCTTCGAAAACGTTTACGGCGAATGCGAAAGTTGGGGGAAAAACGCTACCTTTGAAACGTCAATCCGCGACTTGGCGTTTTAAGGATGAACTAATAAGCCCCTACTACTTTACTTGAGAGAGCCAGGCGGAGACGTACTATAGCGCGGATGAATTTCGAATTACCGAGGGCGGAAATTCGGTTTACATCTACGCCAGCATTTCCCCGGTAAGCCATATTTTTCTATTATCGCACTAAAATGACCCTTGCTGTTTTCACAGCGTCGCATTGCTCACGTTGTGTTTTCTGCCTTCGAAATTGTTCTTTGTTGCCACGTGGTGCAGTACGGTAAGCGACCCCGCCGCTGTGAGGCTGAAAGTCCAAGCTCTGTGTCGTAAGAGACAAAATCGCAAGTGAGAAAAGCCCATACCCAGCAGTTCTAGTTATCTGCTGATCAATGATTTTAAACGTGTTTATAAGCGGTCAACAGCGTCGCACTAGCAACTAAGCGATTGGGCAAAGTTTAGATGTCGCGCTGTACGCTGGCTTCAACAGTTGATGTTTTAACGTGACAGCGTTAAGGAGCTCGTGTCTCAGAAAAGCAGGTGTCGGAATTGTTAGCGTTGTAACACGAGAGCCTCCAAATAAAAAAAATAATGTGCAGATACAGGGAACTGAACCCAGATCTTCCAGAATGCGAGGCGCTTCACACTTCAAGTACCCTTGACCGCTTGATTGTTGACATCGCTTCGTATGTCAAATGTGCTGGAACTATAGTTTCTGATATTAGTGATCACTGCGCTGTATTTGTTCCTGTTATTGCCCAAACCTCTGCTTTCTATTCTGGACACACTGTCTTTACTTATCAATGTATTAACCGCTTTAATTTAAGGCAATACTTTCTAAAGACAGTAGCTCGATTTTCAAATACTCTCACCTGGACGATTGTTATGATTACTTAAATAATAAATTAAAAATACACACTGCACACGATGCTCTCCATGTAAGACAAAAACGAAAAAATCGAAAATCCGGAAGCCGTGGGTAACTCCACTTCACAGGAAAATGATGAACCGGAAAAGTAAGCTTTTTAAGCGTTTTATGCTCATCAAGGATCCTGCTCATTTAGTTACATTTAAAAAATATCGTAATAATTGTAATAATCTAACAATTGTACTAAGGAGTGCTAAGCAAGCTTACCAAAAGCGTTTAGCTAGTAATAAGAAGCAAAATTCTCGACAGCTATGGAAAGTTTTGAACGAAGCTTTTGTTCACAAAAAAACCATAATAAAACATTAGGTGAACTATTTGTCGAAAATTAATTGTAATCCTGGGCCACAGTGAAATTTACCCTCTTTCACTGCCTTTAAACGTACAGGAGATGTAAAAGCCGCGACTCGGATCAAGTTTTCTCATTAATAACGAATCTGAAATCTACACGCTGTGTGGATTTTGATAGGCTGCAAATAAAGCAGCTCAAGTTTGTTGCAGACATAATAGCCCCGTATCTGGCTTTTATTTTTAATCTGTCCTGTTCATGCTTTGTTTTTCCTAGTCAAATTAAAAATGCGAAAGTAACAGTTATCTACGAACTAGCACCCGATTTCCGTACTTACGGTGTTCTCGAAGGCATATAAAAAGATTATTCTAAAAATAATGGACAGTTTTTTTCCTAAACATAGCTTTCTAATAGATTCACAGTTCGGCTATCGAAAGGGAGGCTCCTGAATCCGCTCTTCTATCATAAACACATTTTACATTGCAAAATTTTGGACTTAAATGTCTAACTCTCGGAACTTTGTTGATTTCAGTAAGGCTTTTGACTTTCGTGATCACAGTATTTTGCTTGCTAAACTAGAAATATATGGTGTTCGAGGAATTTGTCTCCATCTTCTACGCTTATGCCTTACTGATTGAAAACAGGCTGTTTTCTCTGATTGACATGATCCACTATTCAGGCCATAAATTGTGGTGTGCCTCAGGGTAGCCTTATAGGTCCTTTTTACTTGAACGTATGCATAAATGACATTGTAAACATTGATAGTAACGTTCAATTCATTCTCTACGCAGATGACACCAGTATTTTAATAACGGGTTCAACAGACGAATTAATAAATCGCGGTAACGCTGTTCTTAAAACTTTGCATGCATGGTTCTCTCAAAATGGTTGTCCCTTAATACCAATAAATCTAAAGCCGTTTTCTTCAGACCAGAAAACCTCAAAATTAACTTTAGCCATGATCTTCAAATTGGGAACCACAAAATACAAGTCGTGGAGAGCTCAAATCATTTGAAGTAGCATTTGGCGCCTCTATGACCTGGACCGCGCATGCAACACATCCTCGTAAGAAAATAGCTCCTTCCGTTGGTTTTCTTGCTGCCCTATGCCCTATTCTAATCACACATTAACTATTGACACCCGTTTGGGCCGCTACATCTAAAACGATTCTTCATAAAACTGTAATTCTTCAAATCAAAGCTATCAGAATTATCGCCGGTGCCAGTTTTTTCCCCACACGGCTTATTTGTTTTGCTCAATATGAAGTAACTCGTGTAAGCGTTTTTCTCGAGCATCGCTTATTACAGTGCCGCAGATTTTCTTCACCAATAATTGGTCATTTTTTCCTTAATATCACAGCGTTAAAGCCCAAAGAAAAATATGTTCAAACCCGATCCACTCAAATTGAACACTTCCACACAGAAGAACAAACTTTGGCAAACAAACAGGTAACTTTCTTATACCTCACATTCTAAATAGGTGAAGAATCAAACCAGCTTAGCATGCATAATCTCCGACCATATTCTTTCTAAGTGTGCTTTGTAAATATTGTTCTATAACTTTCTCACTAAATACTGTAGTGTGTATGCGTATCGGTGTCTTTTTTCCCGTATGTCATCGACCCACGAGTGCGTGACATTCAAATGCAATTAGTTTGGTAGTAAATGTATTAGTCAGTTTCAAAACTTCTCCTATGTATATGAATCTATTTGACTTTAAATAATATAAATTCCCACTAGTGCGCTCGTATACGACCTGCCATCGCTGTATGTATGAGTTTGCTTTTTTTCACGAGGCTTTTACTTAGGCCCCGGCACATTCAAGCTATTTCCCTTAGCTTGTCGCCTGTGGCCTATTCTGAACATATTTGCACATTTCCGAAATAAACCAATATTCCGGATATAAGTTGCGTCGGTCCCAAGGGAATAAAATTAGACCTATAGTGAATATTTGGGGCCTTTGACTTCGTGAAGTGTCGTTATGTTCTGATGCGTATCACGACTAACACCCTGGCAGTGCTGCAACACGCTGTCGCGTTCCACTCTTAATGGCGAACCTTAATCGTCCTCCATTCTTTTTTTTTTAAAGAAGGCTACAGCAAACCGTTCCACACTTCCTGGGTACAGCAATGCTGCTTCCTGGGTATGTAGGCACAGAAAAACATACAACCATGGTGGGCCCCACGCGCACCACAAAACACGCATGTGGGTGTTTCGCTGCTTTACTTGGAGAGTTTCATGTGGCATGTGTGGGGCTCGATATTTAAATGCGTACTCCTTGGCGTTAATTGTTCCAGCGCCCGCTAACGTACACCACATGTATTGTACTATCGCGATGGAAAGAAACGCGAACAACGCGGGGCCTACGCGTTCCGCTCTTCGAATTTCTTTTCATCGTGCTTTTGCCTGCGTGGTAAGAAAAAGATGTTAGACTCGCCCTAGAGTGCATCATGAACGACTCTAGCGTGTGTGTTTTTTTTTCTACCAGCAAAGTAAAAGCGCGATGAAAAGAAATGTGAACAGCGGAGCGCCCAGGCTCCGCTTTGTTCGCATTTCTTTCCATCGGTCCTGTACAAGTTTCTTTTCTTCCTCCGCCCATTGCTCAAGCCTGTCATTTTCATTCTTTATGTGAATGCGTACCGAGTATTTTTCTGATGACACTTTTGCTAGGTCTTGCTTCTTCGACTCAAAACGCTTTCGACTAACCGTGTACCGTCGCAGGCATTCGTTAGATGCTCATTTTAGTCAAGCCGGTACAGGAGGACCGTGACCACTTCTACTATAATTGCCGAAAAATACGCAGAGGGCTGGATGCACACCATTTCATACGGCACACTTTGACAAAACTATTTGTCCTGCAGCTGCCCTGACAAACTTTTCTCGTGGTGATTCCATAGGAATAGTCAATCTATCTGCCGTGGGTCGCCGTAAACAGAGAACCTTCAACGCAATCGAGCAATGCGAAAATATATTGCGGTCACTAGTTAACAATTTTATTGCAATTACACTTCTGAGGTAAGAGGAAGACCCGCACACTAAAGTTGCCTCACTACACATAACGCGAGCACTGCATATCTTGTTAGGTCCGTTGGAGATGCGCCGCGATCGACGGTCACGGTAAAAAATAAATACCAGGTTGTTAGAAATGCCTTATATTGTGTTCTAGATATATGCTTCTTCAGCCTGCATAAATTATTATGCTTTTTTGAACACATGCGCTGCATTCTGACTCGAGTGCTTTTATCGCTGCCAGAGTTTGGAATCGATTGAGTTCAGCATATTTAGTGTTCTGTGGCGCGAGGTTTAACTAAATTAGGATCAGAAGGAAGCATGATGGCCAGCATATTCCGACTGAACACCTGAGAACGGTAAAGCGAAGTCATTCATGATGATTAGCGTTTATGTAGGGCCATATTGGAGCTCATCTAATTCTAATTAACGCCAAAGCATGAGGGCGTCTAGCCCTAGAGAGAAAATAGAGCTAGCACAGCTGTCGAAGTTAATAAATAAAGGCAAGGTAACCGACGTAAAGAAGTTTATTATGGAAAGAATTGAGCATGCTCTAAAGAACGGTGGTAGCCTAAAAGCGGGGAAGAGGAAACTAGACATAGGTAAAAACCAGGTGCATGCGTAAAGAGACAAGGAGGGCAATGTCATTATCAATATGGATAAGATAGTTAACGAAGCCGAAGAGTTCTACACAAATTTATACAGTAGCCAATGTAATCAGAAAGTTATTGAGAGAGACAGCAGGGAACAGCAATGCGTCATCCCGTCAGTAACGAAAGATGAAGTAAAGAAAGCCTTAGAAGCAATGCAAAATGGAAACGCAGCTGGTGAAGATCAGGTAACAATAGGTCTTCTGAACGGCGGAGGGGAGATTGTGCTAGAAAAACTAGCTATTTGTATACACAATGCCTTATGACCTCGACCGTACCAGAAGATTTGAAGAACGCTTATATTATCTTAATTCATAAGAAAGGCGACGTCAAGGACATGAAAGAGTACATGCCGAACAGCCTACTGTCCGTTGTCTACAAAGTAATTACTAAGGTAATCGCTAATAGAATCAGCGCAACCTAAAACGTATTTATTTTTGACGCTAAATGTGCCGCACGGCATAAAGCGTGATGTCAGCAACGAAGGTTATAATACGTTAGAAAAAAGCATGAAATCCGGTTCTGTATAAAAAGTCAAACAATTTTCGGGCGTAAATGTTTTTCGGTAGCCACAAGTGGAAATTGGAGTCATTGTTTCAAGACAGGCCTGCCTCTTGAAGAACACGAGCGCGCACCAGCGAAGTTCCTGGGCATGTCCACAGTAAGGGGTAGACAGTGGTGTCGGAAGCGGGTGCTTCGCAGTGAGGGCATTTTTTCTGGCGCAGGAATCTTCTCACTTTGCCACTGGTTTCGAACTGCAGGCATAAGGGCCACTCCGACCCGCAGCCGCCTCAGGGAGATCTCCTCCACCCGTGATAGGTTGGGGGAAGGGGGTAGGTACACGGGGGAATAAGAGCACGTGTACGCTGCCTGAGGAAAGCTGATGTTCGATGTGTCAGAGGTGGATCTGGTGGCAAAGAGGCAGGGTAGTTTGTGGGACGTCCGTTAAACAAGATATCATGTCAGGTGCGATGCTATGGACATCTGTGCGAGCTTGAATCCAGTGATGAGTATAGGCACCGGGTAAGATTCATAAGCAGCATGTATGGCCTGGGAATTCTTGTTAATGAGTAAATAGGTGCGCCTCGTTATAAGGAGGGTCGTCAGGTAAAGCTGCTATGGCATTTAAAATCACTTGCAGCTCCAAGGGAAGAGATGGTGAAGTGTCAGTACAGTAGGATTGGCGGCTGTAGAGTTGAGGGTGTGTCGAGCTTATAAAAGCAGTTTATCTCCCTTTGGGGTTATGGCGCATCTATGTAGAGTATATAGCCATCATGGTGCGTAGAAAAAGCTGGTAGTAACGGCAAAGAGTAGAACTCCGACTTTTTATGATGAACAGGCTTGTTTGATGTAATGTGACTGTAGTCCCATGGACGAGGTTGAGGCTCGAACATCGGACGAAGAGAAACTTTCCGTGCTCTGTTGGTTTGTCGCTGGGTACTTAAATATTCCAGTGTGTTGCGCTGCGCATACTCCCGCAGCAGACGAATAGGAGTTGCTTAGGGTAGGCCATTAATGACTCGCATGGCTTCGTGATTCAGTGCTTCAAGTGTGGACCACTGTCGTTTCGTAAGTTCTTGAAACATCCTGGTATAGGAGCCGAGATTGAAAGGCAGCACAAACAAGTCAGCGAACTGTATCTGAGCGGGCACCTCCATACCGATTGGCTATTCTGCAGATGAGGCCTTATGTGTTTATAGAACTTTTGAGCATAGCTGACAACCAAGCCATGCCTTTGCGTGAAGCATGAACGTGCAGGCGCAAATCATCTGTATGTTCCATTTCAGGAAGTGGTGCATTGTCAATATTCAGCACGAACAGAGTGGCTTTGAAAATACGGCGGTCGTCTTTATTGCCCAAATGGATATAGCAGGATTTAGTGAGGTTGAGGGAGAGGCCAGTGTTGGCAAGAAAGTTGTGAAGAAGATTGAGAACATTTTGAAGAAAGTCTTGCTGCACCTGAGCTGAGCGGTTTGTGGACCAGAGAGTGATGTCGTCTGCATGTGTTAGAACTTGGACATTTGGAACGGTGGAGAGACTGTTCATCAGAGGAATGAATGCGATGTTAAATAGAGTTGGGGCTAAAACTGAGCCCTGCGGTGCTCTGCGATTATAAATGAAGCGGCCTGTGGGTTTACCATTAATGCGGATAGCAAATGTCCGTTGTGAAAGAAAAGCATGAATTGCTCGGCATAGCTGCAAGGGCATGCCAAGTGATGACATAGTTTTGAGAATAGCTGCGTGTAGAATGTTTTGTCGCAGGCCTTCCTGATATATGTTGCTACGACTGTGCGAAAGAGACGACTGTGAGGTGAGCGACGTATCACGTCGTTGGCAAGGCGGCCAAGACCGTCCTCAGCTTCGTATCCTGATCGAAAACCAATTTGTGAAGACGAATATTTCTGATGATGGTCGAACCACCAGGAGAGTCGAGTGGCAAGCAGTTTTCCATACAGCTTACAAATAGTAGGGGTAAGAGAAATCGGTCGTAGGGCCCCAGGAGTTGTGAGTGATTTTCGGGGCTTTCATATCAGAACTACCACTCAATGTTTCCAATCGGGTGGCAATTCACTGGATGTGCAGATTTCGTTAAAAATTCTGAGAAGTTAAGTCAGTGCTTCACCGCCCAGATTCCTGAGGTGCAGTGTTAGGGTGGATGTCTTCAATGGCAGCTATAAGCTCAGCCATGGTGAACGGGCATGTGATCTCATCCTCTGCCTCATGTTTGGGACTGACTGGAACAGGTGCAGGTGAGCAGTCATAATTCGGAAAGAACTGAAGGGTAGCCTGCGAAGCGAGTTCATCTGGACAAAGACGAAGGGCTAGGTGAATACTCTTGGTGTAGTCTTTGATGGATGACGCGTTCCATGGAATGAAATACATGCCACAAGTGGCGGTTGCCGGCAGGAGTACTGAGTTGAGAACACCACTCTGTCCAGGGCTTGGGCAGAAGACGTTTAGAATACCGACGGGCTTTAGCGGTGACTCTATGAAGTTCCGTTCGTGCATTCTGATCTGACGGATGCTGAGTGACGTATAATCCCAGCTTCTTCCGCCATGCCCAGGGATTAAGGACGTGAAAGTCAGTATTTGGCTGGTCTTCGTTGACAGTGGAAGAAATTGTGTTCTGAGTTAAGACAAGCATGAATGTAGGAAGTTCGGAGACAGGAGTTATTGAATTCAATTCAATTCCTTTATTTTCTAGAGCGGTACAAACACAAACTCTGAATGGTCCCCTGGACTAAACATTGCACTAAGCAACTTGACGACGGCCCGGGGACGACCTTACAAAACAGCAGTCGACGCACACTGTCAACAAAAGGAAGAAACCGCACTCATCAAAGATCACATTCAAAATATATGGGGGTAAAGCAGGTCTCAAAAGCGTATATATACACTAAAAAAACAGTGAGACAATAAAAGAAGAAAAAATCATTAGATGATATGAAATCATCCGGTCAAATGACAATTAGTTTAAAACCAAGGCAAGACACCTCAAATGAGGGTGACACGTAGGACTTCAGTAGAGGTTACAGAAATAATTTTTGCTTAGAAGTGATGCAACATTGTGCTTTATGACTGAAACTTGTTTTGGATGCGGAAATAGGGAACTAGCCAGTGTGGGGGGATTCTAGTCAATACATCTGTTGTTCGCTGTTGTAACGTTGCAACAGTTTTTAGCAAATTTGCAGATTCAACGGACGCAAAATAAAGCCGATTTAAGAGTTGATATTCATAACTGTGCAGGAAACGAATAATCCCATACTTCTGAAATAGGTTGTTTGTAGATGTTTGCATTCCACCTTTTGCCACATAGCGCAAGACTTTCTTCTGGAGCGCATTAATTTTATCCATATTTCTTTCTTTTTTTTGTTGAGCTCCATACAAGACTGCAATAATTTATGTGGGGGGCAAATAACGCTTGGTACAACTGGAGCTTAACTCTTTCGGGATGAGGTTTCTACAGCAGCACAGAGTGCCTGCAACAATAGACAGCTTCTTGCAGACGTCATTAATGTGGTGATCCCAGTTTAGGTGACAATTAAAAGTAGCCCCAAGAACCTTATGCTCATCTACAATTCTTATATCTTTATTCTTATAATTGATCTTACTTTGCAGTGCGAAGACTTTATTTCTTGGTCTAAATATTAAACCATAGTCATAGTGGGATTGATTATTATGCAGTTAGAGTGGTACCACACTGACAGTGATTCAAGCGTTCGGTTGCACTGCACAGCTAAATCGTTTGGATATTCACCTTTAAACAGAAGGCTACTGTCGTCATCATATACAAACCATTTAGCTTACTGATTAATAAGACATGAGCCATTAATATATAAATTAAATGATAGCGGGCCTAAAACACTGGCTTGTGGTACTCCGGTTTGTAGGGGCACCAGAGACGACTCAACATTATGTATACGGACGCAGTGGACTCTGTCCTTCAGGTATAACATAATTAAATTGAGGGGCCCGCCCGTATTCCACACTGTGTTAACTTACCTAACAAGACATTATGGTTGAAGGAGTCAAAGGCTTTGCTGAACTCAATCAACAGACCAAGAGTAAAAAGACCAGAATCTATATTTTGAACTATCTGTTCTTTAAGTAGAAGTCGTGCCATCTCTGTCGATCTTCCCTATTCTAAATATATATTCGGACTCAGTTATTGTGCTGCTTTTCTCGAGGAAGTTATTAAATCTATGAAATATAACTTTTGAAGCTCTTTTGAAAAAGTCGAGAGAATGGAATTTGGCCTGTAATTAATCACGACATTTATATCGCCTCCATTGTGCACTATAGTAATTCTAGCCTTTTTCATGTCATCAGGAAAAATGCTGGATTCGAGAACTGAGACGAGGCGACCATCCGTGCGAAGACTGTCCAAAGAAGTGACATGAACCTTGCGGCGAAATTTATGTAAAGTACTTCAGACAAAGTAAATTAGATTTAGGGAATGATCACTCCCCAGGTGTCTGCTTCACAAGACCAGTGAGGATTGCCGGGACCCAGCCACCACGTAAGGTCCGGAGTTGATGGAGGAGCACGCGAGCGGGTATAATTAGAGGAATTGTTCAGAAGTGTAAACGACTGTTCTAAAAACGTGTCGTAAATCTTATCTCCATATTTAGAGTTATGAGTGCATCCCCAGGCTGTTATGTGGTCCATTAAAATCTCCAACTAGTATGGGTACACCTGGGTAAGAGGTGCGCTGATGTGTAAGCCATCCAAAGTTGAGTACAGAGGTTTGGGGTCGACCATAAAAAGAGACCAATAATACTGGAGTGCACTGCGGCTTAGTGTGAATGGCAATTACTTCTTGACGGGTGTTGCACCAACGAGATAGGTCGAAGGAAGAATGTGGTGCCGAACAATGAACATATATACTTGCTTCACCAGGAGCAAGACCACTATGGCGTTAGGGTATTGATGGATAGTGATATGCACAATAACCAGACAGAAGGATGGCATTATGATCCTGCAGAAGAAGAGCCCATGCACTGAGTTTGCCTTCTTGATTATGCAGCTTCAATTCGGGGAGCTTATTAGTAGGACCCCGACAGTTCTATTGTATGACATGGGAAGTTGCATTAGTGGCCATTCGCTTGGAAAACAGATGCAATCATCTGAGGCAGTTGCTGCAACAGGATAATCAGGGGTGACATTGAAGATGCGTTTACAGAGTGCTCGGATTGAACATATTTTGAGTCTTAACGATTGTGCACATTAGTTAGAGGAGGCACTTGGCAAACAGTGTCACCTGGCCGTAGATGCGGACGTTGTAGTAAGAGAGAGCGACGTCGGCAAAGCTGGTCAAGTTGTAGGCGAACGTTGGCGATCGCGTCATCGATAGCAGGCATAGAGGAGATTGTCGGAGGAAATTCCTCTACTTTTTCCCCTGGGCACGGGATCCTGCCTTTAAAACAGAGGCACATGAAGGGCGGCTACTGGAACGTGTAGGCAAAGATGCTGGCAGTTTTTCACTATCACCCTTATCTGTGTCTCTCGACAGAGCAGCAAAACGGTTGGAGATCTTGACTGCAGCCTGAGTAGGCGCAGCCGCCGGACGACGTTTCTTTCGAGGGCATTTAGAATAACCATTTAAAATATTGGCATTTAGAATATGGTTGCTTGACGGCGGAACTTCTCTGATCTGTCAAGGCAACGGTTTCGTCCAAGACCGTTCTCTCGAGCATCTCACCATAGAAGAGCAGAGCACCAGGCCGGGGAAAAAATCTTGTACCCATAGAAAACCGGTGGGTACCCGGGTACCCGGCAAAGGGGTACCCGGCAAATGGGATGGATCCCAGCAGCTCCCGAATGAGAGGCGGATGCTCTACCACAAGGCCACGCTTCGGATGAAGTACAGAAAGACCAAAATGGTGCCGATGTCTATAGGATAAAAATGAGCCGTTACACCAACGAAGCACATTGTTCTCACCTTTGCCTCTAGTATATACTTCCCGATTCTGTGGAGGTAGGTTACACAAAGCTCAAACTCAGACAATACATGTCCAATCCACGTCGATGCTACAAATGCCAGATATATGGCCACGGTTCGCAGAGCTGCCTGGGCCAACTGACCTGCGCCAATGTGCTTCTCGCGACCATCCCGCTGAAAACTGAATTTCAACCGCACCTTTACGTAAACTTCGAGGGCAGCCATCGAGGTTACTCACGGTCATGCCCAGCCTGTAAAAAGGAAAAAGACAACACTAAAAGTCAAAGAGATCATATATTTCAGGGAAGCGAGGAAAGGACTTTCGTTGAAAACTCCAGACTACTCCGCTGTGGTGCAGAAGGGCACAGCATCACAACGGCCTTAAGCGCCTGTCCAGGTCACACATAGTGAGCCTTGAACAGGGCCACCAGTGCCCGTGGTGCCTAGTGCCTAGTGGTTTGATCATCCGCCTCGTATGCCGGAGGTGCGGGGTTCAATATCGCCCCAGTGCCGCCGGGTACCCACCGGTGATACAATAGGTACAAGCTTTCCCCTGCCTGGTGCTCGGCTTCTTAGGGTGAAATGCTTGGTAAATGGGTTTTTGATCCATTTTTTTTCTAGCGCAAGGACGAAGGAGCGTGTGAACTGTGTGGCTAATGCGCGCCTCTCACGTCTACCACAGCCAACAGCGCCTGTCAATAGATGGTGCTGGCACCCACGCAGCGGTCTCAGCGGAAACCGGCGCAACTACGCCAGGCGGCGCCAACAGCAGCGAGCTCGGCGACAGATACAACGAGAGTCTACCTACGAAGAAAAAAGCGAAATCTCTGCAAATCAATGCTCTCGTCCTTTGACATACCAAGCAAAACCCAGTTGTCGTTCGAGAAACTTGGCTAAGCACATTCAACAACTCTTAATTTTTCTCCCTGATAACGGGCAGCTGAACCTTATAACTGCTTAATTACAGTCACTGTAACTTGCGTTTCGTCGCTTTTCTTTTTGTCAACAAGTAGCGGCAGATATAGATCGCTTGGCCCCACATTGCTGAGAAACAATTTAAACTCACAAACCTGTACGCATATCCTTAACGTGCGAAAAGCGTCGTGTACAGTTTAAAGCGATCTGAAGGTGATACTGCTTTGACACAGTTTATTTTCCCAAAAACGGTGCAACCAATACATGAGCGTAACTAGCCGAAGGATTCCTCTATCTTGCCCCTTCACGTATGTTGCCGCCTACGTGACCATCGCGACAGGAAAAAATTTCTTAGTCTACTTCATCCTGAATGTACACCACCCGTCAAAAGTATACAGCCCAAGGGGTATGCTTGTGAGGCCTGCAGGGTGCCTCATTATGCATCCGCAGCAACCGCAATCTCTCGAAAGAGGAATGGCTTCGCGTCCTCAATCCTGCTAAGCTTTGGACCGCTAAATGTGCTAGGGAGCCCCGCTAAGCAGAGCAATGCGTCTCGGGTTTCTCACGAACCAGATGGGCAGTACGGCCTAGCCACGAAGAGGCAACCAGCACCTCGTCAGCTCTTAAATTTTCATTCTTACCTGAGTAAGGAGCCCTGATATCGAAGCCTTATTTATCAGACTGCACAGCTCTGTTATCATAGGTGTCGTGTATCGACCATATAATTGAGCTGTAGCTTTATTTCTTCAAAAACTTGAATCTATATTTTTCACTCTAGTTTCACGACACAAAGGTCCGCTTATGGAGTGGTGACATTAACATAGACACCAGTCATACAAACCATAGCGACTACACGTATCTCCTAGAGTCCCTTAATTTTCAAAATCTGATCACTGTCCCCACTAGAATAACAAGTACATCCGCAACTGTCATTGATCATGTTTTAACTAATATAACCTCTTATATTATTGCCGGGGTATGCAACCAACCCATCTGAGATCATCTCCCCCCCCCCCCCCCCTATGTAATGGTCAAAAACGTCATAAAACCGGAATTGAAGCACGCCAAAGTAAGTACGAGTATTGACTACGCTTTGCTGAGATCAAATATCTAGTTAATAGACACTAGTACCAAACGCCACGATGACGCCGATATTGAATTCTCCAATCTAATTGACGCTATGACTTGCGTTAAAACTAGCAGCAGTACTAAGACGTCTGTTCACTCATATAAAGTGCCCGTCTCACCCTGGATGACGGAGCAGATTTTACCAGTATTGCAGCAGAAGGACTTTTGGAATCATAAATGAAAACAGCATAAGGATAACAGCTATTACTTGGGACAGTACAAAAAGATACGCAATAAATGCGTGGCAGTTATGCGTACACGAAAAAAAGAATACTGTACACGTTTAATCGAACAGAGCTCCGGTAACTCTAAGAAACTCCGGGAAATCGTGAATAGTGTTATAGGCAAGCCACACAAACGGGCGCTTCCTGAAGTGGTTGATCAGATTGCTGTAAGCAGCATTAATTCATATTTTACTGCTGTTGGAATATCTTCAGGTACCAATGTAAATAGCACAGATATAAACTATGTGTTACCGAGCCCGTTCTCAAACTCCTTTCGTATATACGACATTGAAGTTAACTGAATACACTCAACATTAGCAACTATAGATAGTATGAAAGCTACATGTACAGTTGAAATTACAGTACCTATGTTAAAAGAAAATATTGATATTCTGGGTCGAATATTACGCCACCTCTTCAATTACTCACTTCCAACCACCACGTACCCAACGTCCCTAAGAACAGCTTGAGTTGTCCCAATATGCAAGGACGGTGATCGTTCAAGCCCTTCTAGTTATCGACCAATATCCGGGCTCAGTACCATTAATATACATTTAGAGAAAATCCTTGCGAATCGGATCAATAGCTTTAGACAAAAAAAAACAACGTAATTTGCCCACAGCAACATGATTTTCGGCCAAACCATTCAACCTCATCAGCGGTACACTCTTGAGCTCAAATTATAAACTGTGATTTAAATGTCAACAAACCTGTAGCTGTAGTCTTCCTCGATTTTAAAAAGGCTTTCGATACTGTCGACCATTTCATCCTTTTGTACAAGCTAAAGCACTGCGGTTTTAGGGAACGGATTTTCGATTTGTTTTCTAGTTACTTCAATGAACGTCATCAGATAGTTGTCATAAATAATGTCTCATCGTCACCACAGCGTATTCAATACAGGCGTGCCCCAAGGGTCTGTTTTGGGACCAATGCTTTTTTCTATATACGTTTCCGACTTTCTACGTGTATTAAAATTCAGAGAAATGCTGATGTATGCAGATGACACCGCTATAAAACTTATAGGCAGTAGCATTGAGGAAATACAGTCCAAAGCAAACGTAGATTTGGCAAACGTCTCTAAATGGTTTTCAGCCAACAAGGTTACTGTAAATGTCAAGAAAACAAAATACACTATATTTCACTCCCGTAGAAAACAAGTAGATGCTAACTCTGTAAACATTACTACGGACAACTCTCTACTAGAATATACTCCTTGTTTTAAATATATTGCCGTAATCTTTGATAGACACCTGCACTGACAAAACCATTTATTAGCAGTGGGGGCGGAGGTGGCATCCGAGTGCTATCAATTGCCAAGCACGTAACTTTTTTACTCAAATATTTTACGTATTTTTATTTCTCCTTTGTCCACACCATCTCTCATACTGTCTGGAATCATGGGGATGGACCTACAATAGTCATCTCCAGCCAGTCATAAAATTGCCGAAACGATCATCACGAATCATAACGCATTCTAAGCAGGATCACCCCAGCAGCCCATTATTCCACGACCTACTGATATTACTGTTCGATTAACTACGCCTCCTAAAAACAATAACTGCCGTAAACAGTATCGTAAGAAACAACCACAACTTCTATATATCCCTCTTCCATACATCATCGCGTACTACCCGAAATATAGCATTAGGCAATTTTAATCTACCGCCCACGCACAACGTTTATGGAGAACGACGGCTCTCTTTAATTGGTGTTCAGATATGGAATACTCTTCCACAAGAAATAAAATACGCTCAAACTTTTGCACTTATTGCTAAAAAAATCTTTCAGCGCATGAATTAAATATGTTAAAGTACATCTATCTGATGTTCGCATCCCATTTATTATTGTAATTTAACATGCACGATGTTTTTTTAATTTAAGCGACTGTACCTTGCTATGCTTTCGTTTTGCCATTTGCATTATGTATATATCCCTCTCTCCGGTCCTCCAAGTTTTCATTGTGCATGACGAAGTGTCTGCATTATAGAATTTCATTTATTGGGACCCATAACTAGCCTACGGCTACGGGTTCAAACAGTGCTGGGCACAGTTTGATTGTGTATTCATGGATAAATAAAGAATTTAACTCAACGCACCAAGAAGAAAAGCAGAGACAAACCAGTGCAACCACGGCAGAGCAAAAGGAGCAATGCGAGCAGAAATGAAGTGAACATGAAGCTAGCAAGGACGGTGGGTGTGATTGCATTCTTAACAATTTGGAAAGCAACAGGTTGCCTCACATGCGCTGACAGCGACTGTGCCCAGGTTGTGCTGTTTAGCTTTGCACGTCCTGAAGGTAACGAGAGAGTAAGTGGAGAATGATGAAGAGCAAAGCACAAAACCCCTGTTTAAAACCTGCAGAACACGCGGGAGGATAAAAAAGAATGGGAGCAGGAAGGGGAGGCTAAACAAATATATGCCAGCTACGCCTTTGCAAAGAAACAAAAACAAGCCTTATGTAAGGCACAGAGTGTATGCCACCCTCTGAGCGCGCGACTAAATTTTCACGCAGGCGCTGCAAGATGTCTCTGCCGTTCAAAGAAGGGCGTAAGATAGAGCGACGAGAAAAAAAGGATGCCAAGTCAGCTCAAGACGTGAGTAAGAGACATGCGACGCGAACGCTGGAATGCGGCCGGTGGGCAAGAGTTGCGACCGTACGGGTGGGCTCCGCGAATAGCGAACAAGCCACGCTCTCGCAGGCGCCCTGCTCTGGGCGGAATTAAGTTATATAACGTCCCGTCCGAGGGGCACCGCGTCCGTGCCATTAGTCTTAGTTTGGCCACGCACCTCGTGGGAAATGCCGCCAGCGCTGCTCGACGTTCACGTCAGGAATCGTCGCGCGCGGTCGCGTGAGGACCCATCCCTTTTTCCCTCACGTCCTCGCTCCGCCTGTGGCGAAGGTGAGCACACGTGCCGATCCCCTCTACCCGAGCTGCTGCAATAGCTGCTCGGCCGTTGACAAACAGGTCCGCACGACACATTTGACGCGGACTATTTGACACTTTCAGTCGCTGGCGTTCCCGGTCCCGGTGGCGACGTCGAGTCGAGTTTGGAAGCTACCTTCCCCAGCGAAGGGTCCTCCGTTCGGCCACATCGCATGATGCTTTTTCTGCTGCTGAGCAGCTCCACGTGCATTCCCAGCGGCTCAAGTCCGTGGAGAAGCGCACTGTCAGCTTCGCTTACGCACACGCGAACAATGCAAGCGCGAGTAGCTTCGCACTGGGGCATAAAGCACAGGGCTGGTCATCAGAAGCGGTCCTGTGTTCCTGTTTCGTTTCGTCGCTTTAAGGGCAGCTGCACCACTTTTTGATAATTCCGTGATACTCAAGGATTCCTATCTACATAGGTGGTAGGTAAAGCACGCAAAGTTTGTTTGCTTTTTTTGCGCTAGCTGTAAAAATTGTGACATAATCGCCGATTAACGCCTATGTTTATCCTCACAGCGTCTGAAAACAGCGGAGAAACTCGGTGATGACTTCCCGGACGGGATATTTCAAATTCTCTCTATCTTCGCTGAAACCCTGCCACGCGTTTCAAGCCGCCAAGCAACGCTTCCAAGGGCGTTGCCTTCGGTGGCGTTGTTCTTTATTTTCACAAATCAAATGCTTCTGCGTTGGAATTGTACTCATACCGCAGATAACGTCTTCAAGCACCCCCCCCCCCCCCTCTCGACGACGCGCGCTGTGGAGAAGCCTCAAAGCCGTCATGGTTTCAATCGGCGAGGCGACTGTGTCACCATTCCAACTGCTAGCCCAAAAAGAGTTGGCATGGTTTACCTTCAAGTTTGACGCAGTCGGCCCATTTAAGTTCTAAAACCTATGCAGTTTGCCATTAACGGTGGCTTTTGTGCGCATACCGTCCTGCTTTTTCTTTTCCTTTACAACTGCCTGGCAGCCAACATGTGCACTTCGAAGCGACGTGACTCTGTTCGTGCAACTACACGCACTGCGATTGCTGGGAAGAGGTGATCGACCACAGGTTTTCCTCGCAGCTTCACGACACAACGTCCGTCTAAAATGGGGAACTTTGGAATTCCTACCTAAATTTCTTTTATCTTCGTTCTTGTGAGTGCTGAATTCAACTCTCATTTACTGTTTTCTGAGCGCTATACCATTCAGCCATTTCAATATTATAACATCGCGGAGAACGAGGATGAATGAAGAAACAGACAACACGAGCGCTGACTTTCAACCAAACGACTTCTACATAAGACCGCGGGCAGGGCCTTACTCAGGCGACTAGGCTACCCTGACAGCAACAAGAAGATTCAAGAGATGGAAGACGTAGCGGACGACGTCAGATTGGCCTAGAGTGTTCTACCCCATTCCTAAGCACATGCACCCACAACTGCATCGAAGCAGGGGGAAGCAAGGGCTCAGGCGTTTGAACAGCGCATCGCTGGCAAAAAACAATCCTTCTTTGTAGACGCAGCCAGCTACCCAAGAAGTGGCAGCGGCAATCTACTAAGCTTACAAGCTGCTAACCAGCATCACCATAAGGGGTTGCACCACTACTCAAGCAGAAGAGCGATTGCTCTCGCAGCCACCGAAGGCAACAGAAGAGGCGGACCCCTGGTAATCATATCAGAGTCGGAGACTGCCTGTCAGAACTTCCTGAGCGGGAGAATTGGCAAGAATGCTCTCCGCGTTTTAGGCCAAGTTGGCTCAGGCGAAGAAAAACGTTTTATCAAGTGGCCGCCGGGAGGCGCCCGCCAAGCCAGGAATCACGCAGCGGACGCCATCGCTTGAGGACATACTAACCGAGCGAAGGCTGATGCGATGGGACTCGAGCCAGTTACCCAGACGTATGGCGACATATACTGGAGCACTTCAGGAGACTAAGCAGGATCTATCCCCCACCCCATAGCCAACTCACTTAAGAGCCCACTGTAAAATGAAGACAGCTCCAAACAAACACATATGCTTATTTATTCTAAATAAGATACACCCCAATACATACATACCCGCATGCCCATGGTACAGAGAGACGGCCACACTATTCGCGACTCCAGCGCTTCATACGGTGCCTGGCGGCGAAAGCAAGACACTGTCTAGGAAGGTTCGCTCCGCGTAGAAGACGGCAGAGCTCGGGCAGACGCTGCATGCCGCTTGTACTTTGTGACATTAACTGCATTCCATTCAGCGGTGGTTAACCGCACCGCCTGCACCGGTTCATGCTGCGCTGCACTCAAGTGCTCGATTCAGAGCACCCATGCACCGCCATTCTCATCTGAGCCGATATGAGCTAGCTGCAGTCATGGTGCCGATGTGGTGCACGGAACCGCGGAACCAGCGTGCAGACGACGCTGCTGACGCGCTGCACCTGAACCACTGATCTGGGTCCACACCGTGCCGGCACAAGCAGCACTTTTCCAGTATTGGTGCCGAGCACTGAATCGAATGCAGCTTTTTGATTCCGCGGTAGAGGGCGTGCGTTGTGTGCGATGGAGCTGCCTACAAGCCTCCAAGGCAGGTCAGAAATGGAAAGCAATTCCACTGTGTCCCATAATGTGTGTCAGCAAGATGGAAAGATAAAGCAATTTCGTTTCAAAAATTTCCTTCTGGCAACGAAGAACGACACCGCAGAGCCGCATGCACTTCCGGTCCCTGCATTGGCAAATAAGTGATGCGGACTATGGCCGTGTGTTCAAAGATTTTTGCTGATGACGATTTTTTCTGCACAGGTAAGTCACATTTTGTTTTAAAGTGTGATGAGCGTTCGAACTATTTTTTTCCTGAAAAATACTTCCGTTCATAGCCTGCGACAATACGCGCTGAGTAGTTACGCGATCGTCGATGCTCCAAGTTTGCAGTAGCTTAGGCTGCATGTAAAGCCGGCAGTTTTGGTGCACCATCCATGCGATTCTAACTCACTGACTTCTGTACATTGTTTTGTCTGTTTTATCAATTATTACTCGATTTTAGATTTTTAATGACGCGCTGCGGTGGATTTGTGGTGTCATTCGGCTCCTCGACATTCAGGTCACATTTAGATGTAAGCGAAATACCAAAACGTACAGCAGTGAGCACAGTGAGGGCACCGGATTAATTTGAAACGCCTGTAGCTCTTTAAACGTGCACCGACATCCTCGAGCATACGGACGCGATTAGCAGTTTGCCTCGAATGCTGTCTGCCGCCAGGATATGTGATTCCGACTGGGCAACCGCGGCGGATGCATCCGCGAATGTTTTTAATGCTTGAGCTAGCAGTGCAACCGGCACAGACGAGAGCAACCTTCCCGCTGCGTTTTATAATTCTGTTGCAGGTTCGACCACTGCCCTTCATCACACAACAAGAAGATTTGATCCCTTAAATGTACTGCATTTGGCACCCACTGCGAGGTTAGTGACTTTTCCTTTTGTGCAGGTTTTCTGTGTATGTAGAGGCTATGCCACTCCTCCTTTCCATTCTCGCTATCGCTCCGCCGCGGTGGCTCAGTGGTTAGGGCGCTCGACTACTGATCCGGAGTTCCCGGGTTCGAACCCGACCTCGGCGGCTGCGTTTTTATGGAGGAAAAACGCTAAGGCGCCCGTGTGCTGTGCGATGTCAGTGCACGTTAAAGATCCCCAGGTGGTCGAAATTATTCCGGAGCCCTCCACTACGGACCTATTTGTTCCTCTCTTCTTTCACTCCCTCCTTTATCCCTTCCCTTACGGCGCGGTTCAGGTGTCCAACGATATATGAGACAGATACTGCGCCATTTCCTTTCCACCAAAAACCAATTATTATTATTATTATCATCTCCTTTCCTTTCTTTTTTATTTCCGAGCAGTGCAGGTGCTCAAGATAGGAGCAGATGGCACGTCCAGCGCCTCTTTTTCCTTCCACATTTTTAAAATTTATTCAGTAAACCAGCACTACCACTCCGTGCTGCAATGCTCCTAGCAAAGGTTGCGAGTTGACACAAGCAATGAGAACTTTATTGCCAAGTACACGTTAAAAAACAAAAGTCATAGTTTACATACAGGTGTTTCATGTCAAAGACGGTGGCTAAAAAAATGTGACTGTGCTGTCAAAAGACCTCCCCAAGTCGTCAGAGTACGATGAAAGCAAAGAAGCTCGCTTGCAAGTACTCTCATAGGACAGGAAAGTGGGACGTTCCCGTCGCTCCGCTAACGTATTTATTACACTGCGTGCCTAGAAATGCATGTAGTTTGTGATGGTATATGCAGTTAACAGGACCTTTCTAATACGCTTCAGACTGAACCCAGCAACGCACCCAAGCTCTGCCAGCATTGTGAATCATCACTCGGCATCACCGTGGTAAACTTGTAGACATTTACAATGTTGAATTATTAGGTCTCAACTTCACTTAAACTGCTGGACCATTTGTTGCCCTCAGACAGCAGCTTGGATTTTCTGGCCATATACAGTGATGAAGACACTGAAAATATGGTAATTGTTTTCTGCACAACTTATTGTTGCCTTCTATTGTAATCAACGTACAGTATGCTCTCGGTGCATGTACTTAAATAACAACTGCGCATTCTTATTCCCTTATATAGAGCAGTGAGCAGTCTACTTTTTGATCTCTTTGTACATATTATGCTACCATACATGATGGCAAAGGCTCTTCTCGGTATAGATAAGCTCTTCACGCTAGTCTATGAATCATGGAATTTCCACTGTCGTGAAAAATAGACGACAACACAATAAGCACGCTCAAATAACCATGCCATGATTGAAATAAGCACACCGCAAATTTAATTAACAGCAGTGCACCTGCCCACCTCCAGAGGCTGACATAATGAAACGAGCGGAATTTCCAAAAGAAGAAAAGTCAATTTCCAACGTTTTTTTTTTTTTTTTAAATGGCCTCAGGTGCACGCCAGACAGAAACCAAAGCTGTGGAAATGCAGTCTGGGAGCTTTCCACATAGATTTTCAGACACAATTACTGGTAGTGACATAACCACACTTACTGGACTGCCATCAAAGAAAATTCTAAGTGCAATTGTGGCATGACATGAAAAGGTGCAACCACTGTCGGGAAAATTCCAGCTGCCGACGAAGAACAGGATTCTTTTGACTTTATTAAAGCAGGAACATAACGTTTCCAATACATTTCTGAGGCACCGCTCAGTTCAGTTGCTCAGCAGCAACCTGCAGCAACATCCTTGCTGAAACAACTATAGTGCTGTCAAATATATTGGCACTGGCTGTAAACCGTCCTCAAAAAGCGCAAATCACTGAACATATGTCAAAACACTTCAAACAATTCAGCAATGTCAAAGCAATTGTTGACTCTACAGAAATACCATTCAGCCAACCGAGTTGCTTCAGATGTGCACTGCAGTGATATTCTTAGTACAAAAACAGCTTCAGTGCAAAGTACATGGTACAGTCACACCACGTGGTATAATAACCCATATAAGCCAAGGCTACTGAGTGAAAGCTTCCTACAAGGCGATTTTCGAGCAGAGTGGCCTCATCACACAACTAAGTCAATCATCATCATCATCATCATCATCATCATCATCAGCCTGACTACACCCACTGCAGGCCAAAGGCCACTCCCACGTTTCTCCAATTTACTCTGTCCTTTGCCAGGTGCGCCCACCATAAACCTGCACACTTCTTAATCTCATCCGCCCACCTAATATTCTGCCGCCCTGCGCTACGCTTGCCATCTCTTGGAATCCACTCCGTTACCCTTAAGAACCAGCTATTATCTTGACTTCGCGTTACATGCCCTGCCCAAGCCCATTTCTTCCTCCTGATTTCGACTAGGATGAAATTAATCCGCATTTGTTCCCTCACGCACTCTGCCCGCTTTCGGTCTCTTAACGTTACTCCTATCATTTTTTTTTCCATGGCAGACCGTGGCTTCTTAATTGATGAAATCTGTGCATGCCACTTGAATGAGTTGATCAGGCCGCCCTATAAAAAACAAAGGCAGATGACCAAGTACGATGCGTTGCTAACACATAAAATTGCATCAGCAAGGGTTCATATAAAGCGGGCCATACAGCGAATGAAGATCTTCAAGATTTTGGCTACGATGATCCCATGGACAATGCATGGACTACTGGACGACACTGAGATGGTAGTTTCCTGGCTCACCAATTTCTCACCTCCTATTTTGGCCCCACATTGGTCCCTGCGAACCTCAGTGGCACATCACTTGTTCAAGAACAAAGCATAACGTGACTAAACGCAATGCTTCTGTATAGCACAACTAGTAACCTCACCAGTGGCTCATTATTTCCTTTGCCCTAACTGCGATTATGTCTTATGATGCAAAAATAATTCTGTGATGTATTAATTTTCTCTGGTGCTCACTATTCTTATGTGTAGTCTTTTTTGCAGTTATAGTTCATATGTATTTCTTCTGTTTCATAGCTGTTTTGTATTTTATATGTGAAAAAAACCCTCATCATATGAATGCTTATTTTGCGCGTATATGCAAAATATGCATCATATCGTATGCTTCTGTTTTGTTCGATTATGTCTGTATATCCAGTGGGTGCTTGATATGCCGTCTTTTTTCTGTGCGTGATGCGTACCAGTAGCAAATGCTTGGAGGAGAAGCACAGTCAGGCGGCATTAGCCGCTACCTGCTGTCTCCAGAGGTTGGGACTTTGAAATAAGTGAAGGAACTGAAATGTTCTGCCGCTTTATGGAAGACTGGGCATTGAATAAAGGTGCCCGAGTAGCCGCAGAGGATTCACATGCCCTGCACTGCGAATACACTAGCTTCGGATCAATATCCGATGCAAGCAATGCTTAAACGTAAGCGTAGTAAGGATTAGTAAATGCTTACTTCACTGCCTTTATTATGCCGTTGTAGAATAGACGCACTGTCAGCATGCGTTTCAGCACTGTTCACTCCTGCACTGTGCCATGACTCCTGCAGTCTTCATTTCGGCTGGTTAATGAAGCTGAAACAGTGGCATTTTAAATGTTCCAAGTTTAATGCCAGCTTGTCGAAACATCACTCATTGGAATTAGGGGAGGTGGCTTCACTTGGCAGAATGTCCGGCTCGGGCTGCACTGTAAACCTTTTGCAGGATCTTCTTTTTTGTGCCCCATGCACACTCGATGTCGGTGCAGCTAAGGGCTTGCAATGTACCCAGGCCGGTCTTGGGAGTGATTTTTTATTATTACCAGAGTCGCAAATAACAATTTGGTTAAGCATACATAAAACTTATGTAGCTACGGAAAAGGCTTCCCTATATACTATGCTGCCTAACCAGCAGTTACACGGATGCACATATGATTCAACTAATTTATTCGTGAACAGCAACATATTCACATCATAGCCTTCTGATTTGTCTATATTAGGAAACGCACCCTTTACACCTTTCAGGTGTCCCTCGTCATTTCGCGCAGACCTAGCTACTCTATGAGAGCCTCAAGGAAGCCAGATACTAACAATTATTTTTCCACACGCATGTACAAAATTTTCTGCGCTTCTAAATGGTAACTAAAGCACTAGGGCTTGTCAAATAAGTAATGAAGCAATCAAGGAATTGCATTTCCTTTCCAAGGTGCGCATGACACTTGAAAGGCAGGAAAAAGGTTTTAAAAAAAAACTGTTTGCATATCGAAGACCTTGCTACCAAGCTCTCTGTTTAGAAAAATGTTCATTAAAACAAACGCAAAAGCACATAAAAAAGCATCCCAGTTGCGATGTAATGACTGCTGAATTCATCTTTAAAAAAAAAAGAGAAAGTCCCTGCTAGCTGTATCAGACTCCCATATAAGTTGCCAATTGGCAATTTAAAGACGTGACCAGAATCTATAAAGTGACCGAACATGACCAGAACAAATAAAGTGAATTCATAACGCAACATTCATAACACCCTAGAGCGGGAAAGGCAGCGGCGACAGCTTGAACATGCTTCCAAACGGGCATTTTTGCATACTGCAGTGGTTGCTTTCTACCATCGGTGACATACCAGCATAGAAATACATCGAACTGGAATCGCTACAGATAAGGCACCAGAGGCAGAGACTCAAACTTCTAAACTCAATATACACCAACACTACAAACATTGATAAGGAAAAGGACCTGAAAACACACCACTATATTTCTAATAGGGCAGACCACAGTCTTAAAATACGGGGAATTACGTGCAAAACGAACTACAAAAAGTGCTCATTTTTATCACGTATTCTTTCTGAATGGACAAGTTCCCAGTTTAAGTTGTGAGTGCAGTACATCCAGATGAGTTTTTACTTGTAGTCAATGATTAGTGAGTTTACTGTTTTTTCAAAGCATTATTTGTTGATCGAATGCACTGTTGCTCCTCCTTTTGTATATTTTTGTTTAATTTCATCTTGAACAATTACTCTTTTCTTTTCCCTTCCTCCTTTTGCTCTTTCTCTCATGTGTCTTTTTTTAACTGTTCGTCACTTTAATGTTGCCCCTGCTACAATGCTTCGGCGCTGGAGTGTTCGCGCCTCAGATTGCCGGTCTAGTCAAGTCTGCTCACGTCTGTACGCAATTATGTACAGAGAGCCTGAAAGGGGTAAACATAGGATTTAAGATGTGCACACGTGTGAGTTCAGCTTCTACAAACCTCAAACGTCAAGCCTTACTCCCCTGTATTTACATTACCATACCGATTTCCGCAACTTTCAGTGAAGAACTGGGTTACACAACATGTCCAGAACATAACAAATTCAAAGAACAATCTGTCGGAAATTTGCATATTGTCAGCTGCTGCACGCGAAAAAAAAAGAAATGGAAACTAGCGTGGTACACCTGGCCAAACAAGCAGGAACAAGCAACTGTGTTATACATGGCCTTTTTCTCCTTCGCCGCTGCACGCCGAAATAAAGCGCCAGCAGGTCGATTGTCGCGCGATAGTGTTAAAAATCTGGCCCGGTGTACATTAACCTTCCCAGCCAAACAGTACGTAACTGCACGTAGTGCGCAAGCGTGCTTCGGCTGCTCCAAATTTCCCCGCTCAATGATGCGATCATAGACAACGTGGTGGTTCTTACCTGTAGCAGTGTATAAGTGAAGCGCAGACATGTTTCCTCTATTCAGAGAGGCTGCAGGTACAGAAACACTTCGCTTCTTTCACTGATTGCTCTTGAAACACTTCGAAGTGTTTGCCGGTTACTTCATGTGGTGCCGCGGTCACGCCGGACGTCTGCACGCTAAGCACGAGAATCCCGGTTTCGTTGGGTAGTTTTCCTTTCACACGAGGCGAAATGAGGTGTTCGGCCTCAAATATGCTTCGCCTTCTATAAAACAATGAGATATGACACCGCACGTGAGTAAATCTAATACATGCCACAGCAGCAGTTACCGGCCAGACCTTCCTGCGTCCGCCATGTTGCCCACTGTGGCCAGACATCGTAGCGTCCGTCCACTGTCGTTCATTTGACTCGCGAATACCACACCACATCGGGATGCGAGCACAACCCTGCCGTCTCAGTCATACGAAATGTCACGCCGGAGTAGTAAAAGGTAGCGCGGTCCAACTGGGAACCCGGCGATCAGCTTTCACTGGTCGAACGAGCCCAAGCTGCCGCCGCCGCCGCAGGAGTACTGGACTAGGGACTACACCCCTGAAGACTCCCAAGACGCTATGAGCAGTGCATGAACATTTTGTCTCTCTCTTATTGCACACTTGCATACATCTATTACCTTCCTGCCAAAACAAAGTCCTCGTTCTCTGCGCTGTTATACTATGGATCATAACCAACTTGCCCAGCTTTCTGTCCTTCTCAGCCATTTCGGCAGACTGCGAGATGCGTTTCTTGCCTCCCCCCCCCCCCCCCCCCCCCACCTGCTTTCGGACACCCTAGCTCCGCTTTCTTGAAGCTGTCCGCTTCCGGGGCACATGTCTACAAGCTCTTCACTTCTTTTGTAGAAAGTCGACTGATGCGGCGTCACAAATTCCTTGCGAAATTGTTTCAAAGAGGCTGTTCCCTTAGTCCTTTCTCGAGAAGAGCTCACATTTGACAACACGGAGAGTGTGAACTTAACTTTTCCTATTATTTTTAGACTGCAGGAAACCATTCGATCGGTTCTTCTTGCTATCGGTATCTGCATTCTCATGCTCGCGTGCTCTTCCGTGAAAAAGAATGGACTCAAAGCAAAATTGCGTTGCCATTATACCGGCCCTCCCACATTACTGTCTAGCATTTCGTTTTTCCACTTCACCATATTGCCCCTCTACCGTTGGATACCATGCCGTCTATGACGTCAAGACTCGTAGGCTAGCTAGCAGGCAATGCCAGCCACTGGCTTCGCGATATCAAAAGCAGAGATGAGGCAAAGGTAGGTGTCGGGAAATGGAGTAGTCTTACTATTACTCCATTTCTTATCGTGCAAGCGATATTATTTCCGTTCTGTACCAGCGACTGATCTCTCGCAGTAGAACAGAACAGAAAGTTGAGGCATAGTTGATAATCCCTCAGTATAGTTGATAACCCGCCGCGGTGGCTCAGTGGTTAGGGCGCTCGACTACTGATCCGGAGTTCCCGGGTTCGAACCCGACCGCGGCGGCTGCGTTTTTATGGAGGAAAAACGCTAAGGCGCCCTTGTGCGGTGCGATGTCAGTGCACGTTAAAGATCCCCAGGTGGTCGAAATTTTTCCGGAGCCCTCCGCTACGGACACCTATTTCTTTCTTTCTTCTTTCACTCCCTCCTTTATCCCTTCCCATACGGCGCGGTTCAGGTGTCCAACGATATATGAGACAGATACTGCGCCATTTCCTTTCCCCAAAAAAACAATTATTATTATTATTATAGTTGATAACTGATCACGGAAGTAAACAGCGTTTTTTTCCCTCACTGTTCGTTCTTTATCTACTGCGTGCTTCACTTCGAAATCGAGAGCCATGGCTTACGCAATAAACTGAAAACTCATCGTTAAAACGAACAAAATGCGCATAACGAATAGAGTAACTGCAAATTTCCGCCCACGTTAAAGCAAGAAGAAGCATAACCATAGTGCTGCCGCCGTCCATTATGAATTACCCCCGCTCCCTCCGCACCTTGCCTCCTGCCATTTATTACTGCATGAACAGAAGACTAAGCGGCGTCATAATGACAGGATTTCGAATTTTCTTATTGCGTCCATTATTCACTGAAATACACTTTACTTATTTCTTTGCTTATTTGTTTATTTATTTATTCACATACCTACAGCGCCTTTATGGCCATTAATGTAGGGGGGAGGGGAAGAAAAATATGAGAGCACAGATGACAGTGTGAATTCTCATGCGAAAGACAACTACAGAAAAACAAAACAATGAACAGGCGCATACAGGTTTCGTTTAAAATAAAGTTTGGATCTTTTAATCTCACTGTAGTAAAACTGTAATATCACGCAGCTGAAAGAAGAGAAGAACAGATTTATTCAAACGGAACATTTTTCAGATCTGAGATAAAAGATGAAGGCAATCTCTTCTGGCAAATCATACCACTCATTTGTCTTAGGGAACACGCCATACTTGAATAATATAATCCTGCAAACGATTTTGCACAACTTTCGGGAATGGTCTGCATGCACAGATACATAGGTTGGGTATCTATCGTTGACAATAGAGTTCACGTTAAGAGTATGACGCCATAGCGTTAATAGGCCCCTGCGGTAGCTTGGGCGTCCCCTGGCGCACCCTTCTGCAAACATCGACACGCCTGTTTCCATTACATGCGGCTTTATTACACGTCATCATCTATATGAATTGGTGACGCTAATTAGGTATCCTAATTACTATGCATTCTGCTAATGTGACTATGCGTTCCGCTGTGCGGTGTCAGGTACTCGTGCAAGGCCTCCATCACGCCACTGAACGAACACTCAGTGGTTTAGAGTTCGCGTGCCCGGCTCCGGAATCGAAGGAGAGCGGTTCGATTCCGCTTTGTCTCCTCTTTTTTCTTCAGCACAGCTGCTTTTGTAACGTCACTACTCTCTGCAGCAATCACGATCTTCCTGTCAGACCGACGCCTGGTTTTCCGTTGAACTAGACCTTGTACGCTGTCGCGTGAACTTCCCGTGCTACTGAATTCACGCGACGCATACATGGATTTTCAACTTCAAAAGCGTAATGCTTTGTTGCACTCTATTCATCTCAATCTTAGTTTAATTGCTTTACCGAACAATACAGTCCAGCTTACTTATTGTGAACCTGACCACCACGCGGATTGCATTCGCTGTATCTGAAGTTCGTAGTAAATCGACTTGCCCCAGTACTTCCAGAAAACACATTAGGACAAAAGTGGCGTTTATTTTTTTAAAGGCACGTTCGTTTCTTCAACACACACTCTATCAAGCCGCTTTCTATAAGCTCTCCATCTCGGTCAACTGCCGCTGGCCGAGACTTTTACTGCGTACGAGAGCGAGTGGAAGGTTCGCGGCAATTGGTTGCGGTAGGTGGGCATCCGCCCCTTCGTTTCTCTAAAAATATTTAAGGATGCAGAGGCGCAGCTACCGTTTCTCCTGAGCGTCTACAGTCTGTGCGGTGCCTGCACGTGGCGGCAGCGTGGAAGGCGGAGCTTCAATTGCACAGGTGTCGCACGACACGTGACCGGGCAGGCCAAGAGGGCCTTCCTCGATTGGTATTCAAACGTCTTAAATCGCTCTTTGGTTTTTCACAAGCTGTGCGCAGCAGTTTTGATTTCAACGCTGGCACCGCGTCAAGCTTATCGTTTTTCCGCTTCACGTTTAGACACTGCGCCCAGCCGGCACGCACGCACGCACCAAATGACCTTTAGTCTGTCGAGGCACGCCTGGCCAGCGGTTGACTGCAGTTTCAATAGCGCCTTTTTGCTCTTTTTGGGGGGGGTCGGCCACGCTTGTTCGCTTTCTGAGACGCAGTTGCATGCACGCCCCTAAGGCATATTTTGACCGTAGCTCAACCCTCGTGCGGCAAACGAGCGTTTGTTTTAACTGCGGCCATTACAAGTGGGCTCGACTGTACTGCCAATCTCATTGGAGATTATTTCAGGAATGAGACACCAATGACAAGCACAAAAAGAATGGTAGGGTTTTAAGGTGGTTAAACCGAGTAGACGTGTGAAGGCGTGTGTTTAGCCTGATCTGCTCATGGTTTTGCTTTGCTGGGTCGTCGGCACGTCGGGCGGCGAGGTTGTGTTGTGTCGGATTTTATGGCCCATAGGCAACTAAGACCATCATGCGCCAAGCTGGAAGTATAGGGAAGTTGTTCTGCAGACTTTTATACAAATATTATAATCATCGGTGCGGTAAACAGCCTATAACATGGGTTTGTATTGCCTAGTGATGACAGAGGTAATAAATTTTATAAATAGCTATTAGTATAAGGTCGGGTAGCTTCAGCAACCATCCTTGGCTGGGCAAGGATGTTGAGCCTCCCACCCAATCAAGTAAAAACCTCAGCCTTCCTCTCAGGAAGGAGAAGATGGCTGAGATGCATCAAAAAATTATCCGAACAGTGCGGGAAAATTTAGATTCTGTGGAGAAAAACTGCTTCTCTTAAAAAGGTACGCACACAAAACATGTCAACAATTGCATCTTCATCCAAGAGTAGCAATGGGTGTAAAGGAATTTGTTGATTATAAAACTGAGTAAAATACTTTTCTCTTACTTTTTCCACTTTCATGCATATTAAAAAGTCATTTACTGCTAATTCATCTCCAAATTTTTCTCAAATAGGCTTCTCTTGTCTTGTCAGTATAAAGTTATGAGTAAGCTGTGTGCCCTATACGAAGCCAGCGGAGAATTACTTCCTTAAAACGTTCCAGGTGTGTGCAAGACTTCCATTCACCTAAAACTGGCTTTATCAAGTGTAGTTTGTTATTTACATCGTTGTTCAAAGCTCACTGCCATTTTTTTTAATTAATGATGTACTAACTCCGTGCAATCGTTAAGCGGCATATTTGATTTCTTTATTTACTTGCCACGGGCTTGAGCCGCGCACAAGTCCACTCTCTCTTTGCATTTAATTCCGACACGACTTAGTACCCAGCAGAGTTTAATGCTTTGTCCTTGAGCTGTGGCTATTTAAATCCTGTGTATGATGTCACCAAGAATAGGAGTGATTCATTTCTAGAGTACAGAGCTCTAAGTACCCTAAGGGAGTCTGTGTAAATAGTACTGTTCTAGAGATTATCCTTCACTATTTCTTCTACGGCTACACAGGTGTAACATTCTGCAGTGAATATGGATGCACACAATGGAAGTCTTACTATTTCATACTGATTCCCTCGTACCACTGCGCTTCCGACGTAAACGTCTGCTTTTGAACCATCTGTATAAAAAGCTATGAAAGTACAGTTCTTTTCCTCAAGTACAAGAAACTCGTGCATTATAAGTTGTTGCGGTGTTTTTTTACGGAACTGTGTAAGAATGAAATCAAAGATTGCAGGGAAATTGTACCATGGAGGCAGCGGTTCTCTTCTTCGAGCCGTAACAGGTAATGTGTCTAGTACGCCGCGGTTTTGGCAGATTTCAAATCGCAGGAGCGGTGGCCTGGTAGCTACTGGTTTGTTGTTAAAGAGTGTTCTAGATGGGCACTTTGTAGCCATGGGTTAACATAAATGTTTCGGTAGCGAACGGATTTTTAGACTGCACGAGCTTGTGAGCATGGCTCTTCTGTCTGTAAGGGATGGTACGTTGGTTTCCACATAAAGGCTGTTTATGGGTGGCGTCCTGTATGCGCAAATGCAAAGACACAAACCTAATTTATGTACTTGATCCAGTCGTATAAGGTACGGTGGTTTTATTTTTTATTATTATTTATTTATTTATTTTATTTATTTATTTAATTAAAAATACAGCCAATCTCCAGCAGGATTTTTACAGGCAGAGAGGAAACACATAAAGGAAGTCAGACAATAGTTGAAAAGAGTTTTACAGCAAGAACAGTAATTTGTAAATGAAAGAATATTGCAGTAAGAACTGAACGAAGGAAGAAAATGTTTAGTGTACATTAATAAGCATAATGAAGAGAAAATACGTCAATAATGACTCAGACAAACTGCTGATACATATCAATAAAAGGTTACAGTGAAAAGATATATCAATAAAAATACAGAAGTGCCTAATACAAAGATTTTGTATAATTTCCAAGTCATTAATGCATGCTGATTAGGAATATGGGATAAAGCATTCAAGAATTTGTGCGCGAAAATTCCTCCACTAACTTGACATTTTCATCGAGTGTTTAACTGTGTGCAATTTATGGTTTTAAACTGTTCCACTCCATAACTGCAATAGAAAAAAATGAGTACTTAACCCTGTCACAATGTCATAAAAAGTCATTTAAATTAAAAGATTGTGTATGGCGTGTGACCCTTGTACCTGCGATGGTGATATATGTTGATGTATCTATATTAAAGTGGTGATGCACGAGTTGGTACAAAAATTTCAGGCGTGCTAATAGGGCGCGTTTTTCCAGGTTCAGTATACCAGCTTTTTTAAGTAGGTGAGTTGGTGAGTCAGTCATTCTATATTTGTTAAAAATGCACCTGATTGCCTTCCTTTCTATCCCTTCTGGTTTGTTTATGTTTTGTTTCGTTTCGAAGAACCATACCAGGTTTGCATATTAATGCGAAACCATTACTTGGCTATGTCGGCGAGGGCGTGTCCGCCAAATATGGCGGCAGCCGTAGTGTCGTTCTCAGCACTGTTAGGATCAAACGAATGATTGCAATCGATAAATAATGATGTGAGAGTGGTGCGTTTTAAAATTTGGTGTCGATAGGATAATTAGTTACATAATTACTGCCAAAAAAGCAAAAAAGCCGTCGAAATAGCGCCGACGCGATGTATTGAGTGGATGGGATAACCACCGGGGACGGCAAAATAGTTTATGCTGTAAGGAAAATACCGGCTCTGTTTTGTAGCGAGAGCTACAATGGGCTACCAGTCAAGCATTTCGCGGTACATGGAACAGGCCAGTTGTGCGCATGCGCCGTTGCCATGGCAACCGAAGAGGCGCAAAGTGCGGCGTGCGCTTCTCCATCGCCGCGGCCGCGCGCCCGCTCCACCCTCGAAGCCGAGCGTGACGTCACGCGGATGAGCAGTTGTGCGCTTGCGCTGATATCATGGTAACCAGAGAGACCCCACAGCTGCGCCGCGTTCTTCGTCGCCGCCTCGCCGCACGCAGTTCTATCACCCGAACCCCGCGTCGCATGCACAGGATTGTGTATAAAAGGCGGAAATGTAGCGGGAGTCTGTATCACAACGTTTTACATGCATGCAAAGAAGGAGGGTCCAGCCTCTGCTACACGGAGGTGTAGACAAGAGAAGATTAACTCTTCAGATCCTGAGGTTGTCGCCTGGCAGTTGGCTTGAACCAAATAAGAAAGCTGGAGTCTGTGTGTATGTAAATAAGGTATCACCGCAGTCAGACATCTCCCTTCGATCGCGGTGAATAATGGTGAAGCATGCTCTGTTCGGCTTCTGGAAAGCGGCATTATCATCCAAGGAGTCTACGTGGCACCGGAAACATCTTTCAAGCCGACGATTGATGTGGTTGCCACGTGTATACCAGCCTACGGCACGGTTTCACAGTTGTGTGTGACTTTGGGTGATTTCAACAGGAAAAAGGACTCTCTTAGTCAGTATATGAAAGGAAAGTTTGACTTTTTTTAGCTTCCGACCCTCACGTCCAGACTACGCAATGGGGAACTACTATAGAGTTTGTATACTAAAGACGCTCTACCAAATCGAAATACTATATCGACAAAATTGAGACCGCTGCATGCTACTTCACAGATCATTGGGCAGCCTTCGTCTCTGTCAAGCAAAATGAATAAAAGATGTATATACCGAATGTCTTTCCCTGCTAAACATACAGTGACCACAACAAACTCAGCCAGGTAAACGTACTTCTCGCTACCTATATCCTGGCATAACCGATCTAAACCACTGCCATTTTTTGTTTCTTGTTAATGGTAAGAAGGCGCACTCGTTAACATTTAGTACCATTTGCCGCTCGGTACACCACTCTGACACTTTTTCCAGTGCGCTGTTTAGGGCGACATTTTCATCAGAGGAATCGGTTTCACTGTAAAGGAGGCAGTCGTCTGAGGAAAGCCACTATTTAGATAAATATTTGTCGGAAGGTCCTTTATAAATATCGACAATAATATTGGAGCTAGTGCGCAACCTTGCGGTGCTCCTGAAGTAACTGGTACTTTTTGTGAGTTCTCGCTATCTATGTGCACAAACTGATCCCGATTTGTTAATAATCCTGAGTCCAATCTACAACAGACTTCTTGCCGAATGTAGATATTAATTTCTTGATTACTTTTACATGAGAAACGCGATCGAAAGCTTTGGAGAAATCTAAGAAGATGAGGTCGATTTGCTTCCGGTTATCAATGCTAAGGGAAATGTATATTAGCTCCAGTAGTTGAGTAACAGTTGATAGCACCTTTCGGAAGCCATTCTGAAAAGGTGGTAAGAAATGTTGTTCAAGTTATGTGTTGAAATGTTTGAGTACTGTGTTCTAAAATTTTGCAGACTGTACAAGTTATTGATATCAGTCTGAAGTTAGAAACATCATCTTTGCTACCATTTATGAATGGGAAAGACCTTTGCTGTTTTTCATTCCCTTGGTAATTTACCAGTTGTACGGGATATTTTAAACAACGTTAAATGTTAACAATGTTAAACAATGTTAAACAAATGTTAATAAAAGTTCTGTAATTACATTTGAACGCAGACAATCCTATCCCTCGACAAAATACTATATCTCTCGTTCCGAAATTCCCGCAGTAACTTCTTATGCCTTGGTGTGACTATTTCCCACTCTTTTAACTGGTCACCCCACATTTCCAACATTAATAATGATGCCAACCACATGCTTGGTATCTTGCGCCATAACTTGCGACTAGCTATTCCCGCTATAAAACTGCTGAGCTATTTCAAATTCAAATTCGCATACAAACTGAGTTTATTTACGTTCAAAACAACGAAGGGGGCTCGAGTAAAACGTGAAGAAAGTCCACTTGACTACGTTCGATCCCCTTTTCATGGCATTTGGTGACGACAAAATTCTAGTTTAACAATATATACAATTACATATCGTAGAACCAATCAAAAAACGTTAATTATGAACAAAAAATCTTATAAAATAATGTACACGATGCCAATATACAATTTTAGGCGCAGTGTTCATAGAAATAAGCACGTATAGAAAAAATATGTGTGGAAGAGAGCAAACGAAATATTAATTATACAAAACAATTCACACAACAATTCACGCAGTGCAATTATACAGTTGTAGGTGGAATATGTACAATGCAAGTTAGTAAAAAAAATAACAGTGGAAGTATTTATTGCACCGCAAAAAAAGCATAAATATAACGCCCTCAGAATGATCACATCAGGTAAAAGTAAACAGTAGTGTTTACGAACGCGGCTTGATTCTAGTTCTTCAAGGAGAGCCTTCACCTTGGAGATGTTAGTGCGGTTGATATCAATTTGACTTCAGTGAAGTTTGTTTAGTAATGTTGGAAGTGAGTGGCCCAACATTTGTTGACATAGCTTTGTCCGGGAGAAAAGAATTTCTCAAGGTTGTAAAAATCGCAAGTCACGGAAACTTGCTGACTAGCTTAATTGTGCTATTGCATTAAGTTCTTGTTGGTTATTGCGGAGTTGTTTGTATTTTTGCCAATATTTGTGATATTTTTGACAAGCAATTCACACTTGTTATTCTAAGCTGAGTAAAATATTGTTCCGTTTGGGCTTTGGGTCCGCCCTACAATATGACGAACGGACTTTTTTTGTAGTATATGTGCGATTTAGATTAGTTGTGGTTGTTGTCCCCCATACAACAAAGCATTAGTTTATACGAGGACATATTATTGCATTATATATGTGTAGTTTCACAGCTTTCGGTAAGAACGAGTGAAATTTTGCCAAAATTCCAAATGATTTATATATCTTTGTTAAAGTATAGTTCCCATGGTTGTCCCCCTGAGCGATTGCGCATGTCCGGCTTTCCTCCAGATTTATTGTCAGCTGTTGCAGAGACGCTACTACAAAAGAAAAAACGCATCAAAAAGACGGATAAGCAGGACCAGAGGCTGTGAACTCAAGTAATTCCATACCTTCACAGAGTTTCTCATAATCTTAAGAAAGTTGCAAGCAGATACGGTGTTAATGTGCTCTTCTCCGCCCCAAGCAAGCTATCAAAAGTTTGCCCAGTGATGGTTAGTAAGATAAAGCCGATTTGTACTATAAACCACCAACTCGTTTTCACCCGTTGCACTACTAAGGTATAGTGTACAGCATTCCGCTCACTTGCAATAGAGTGTACATTGGTCAAACGGGACGCTGTTTTAATGAGAGAGCTAGGGAGCATTATAATCTGGTGAAAGAAGAGAAAAGTGGTCATCTTGCTATCCACTGCCGGGATTTTAAGTTTAAACCCATATTTCGGAAAGCTAAATTTCTTGTGCGTGGAAGGGATCGAATTGAGAGAGAGATTATTGAAGCATATCACATCAGAAAAGCAGGTAGTCAGTGTGTCAGCACGGCCTCCTTGTCTCTTCTTGATAATGAAATGGCGTTTTTAGATCATTGCGGTTGATTGCCATGAGGCGATAGTAGCGCTGTACTTAAGCTTTGGTATTCTTATTAAAATTCAGTTGGAAGTGCAGCATTCCTTCTGTCGTATGTGTGTCTTTTTTGTTCCCGTTTTTTCGTGCTGCTTCGTGTTCTCAAGATGGTTGTCCCATGACATGTTTTTGTGTAGATATACCCCCAATGTTTTAATTGTGTCTACAAGTTGTATTGCCTCTGATCCTAATGTAATATCTTCGGTGTGCGGTATCTGGAGCTGCTGGGAGAAAAAAAATGACGGCTTTCGTTTTCTTAGTCATAATTCATGGGAGTTCGCAGTGCTCCATTTATGAAAATCTTGCAGGGCATTGTTTATTTCAGCCTCTTGCAGTTGAAAGTTACTGCTGCAAAATTTCCAATCCTCGGAGTACCGCGTGTTTAAAAAATTTCTAAAGAGTTTATCTTTCTTTTTTATCATTTTTAAACCCTCCCTAGTAGTCAAAGTGATTTTTGTGCGCTTCTTACGGTAACAAGATGGAATAACTGCCAGGTTACTTCTAGTATGATACGGCGAAAATTATTATACGCATCATCTGGCGAGGACGAGCTGTGAACTTGACTCCAGTTAGTATGTACCAGTTTAAAACAGAAAGTCTTGATTGTTTCTTGATTAACGCTTTGAATTTTTCAGTCCAGAACGGTTATGGTATGGGTACGTGTAGGGGCCGTTTTGTTAAGCACGAATATCGGTAAGTGATCACTGATATTTCACGAAAGTGCTCCTCCGAAAACTTCTTCAGATAAATTCGATATCAATAAATCTATTAGTGTGCAAGAGTGTATTGTAATGCGTGTGGGCATGTGAACCGTGTTACTGAAGCCATGAGAGCCGAGCGCTGTTCGGAATAAGTGTTCGAGGTAGACGAGTTGAGCAATTCTATGTTGATATCTCCCCGCATAATTAATGTGTAGTTATTTTTACTAGTGAATTCGAACACGGTTCCAAGGTGATCTATAAAATCCCCCACACACCCATGCGGTGGCCTGTAAACTACAGCAAAAGTACAGGGCTCATTAACAACAGCTAGACATGCAATGCAGTCCCTAATCACTGTGAACTGCTTAAGTAGGTCCCATTGAGTGCATTTTTTTGATGTTCAATTGTATTCCTCCACCACACAATTTTGAGCGGTTCAAAGCCAATGTATCATAACTTTCGCCCGGTGTGGCATCACAGTCCGCAGTAGACCACGTTTCTCTCAGCGTAATAACATCGAAAGTAAACATAGATTGAGCAAAAAACAGCACTCGTTCGTCCCAAACTGCAATATGCATGTGCAGTATAGGACCCCCTGTCAAATCTTTCTCGCACCCTTGAATGTGTTCCGAATCATGTGGCAAGATTCATTCACTCAGACTACTCTTTTCATTCAAGCATTACCAAACTGAAATAAGAATCAAATCGTCCCTCCCGCGTTTCACAGCGTAAAATTTCCAGGCTGTGTCTCTTTCTTAAATTTTATCACTCGCCGCTAGGAAGCTCAGTTATCACACCAGCTCACCGCGTTTCTGATCTCATTAATCACCACAAAGCTGTTTACCCACCATCCGCACATACTACTGTGCATCTTAGCGCTTTCTTTCCCCAGACAGCCAAGGACTGAAATCGCCTTCCTGCCGACGCAGTTCGCCACACTAATGCAGCTCGCTTCAAGGCATTCATTGAAAAAATCATCGGCATGCCGTAACGACCCACCACTCATGTAATACTACGACAGGGGCAGTTGAGGTATCAATAAATAAAAAAACAAATAAATAAGTAAAATACACTCAAGTATTTCGCAACCCACTGAGAGTACCTGTTGAGGAAAATATGGGGTATGTTATCAGGCCCCACCCCTTTCTTAACATCGAGGTTCAAGAGAAAGTTTAACGCCCCCAATTCGGTTACTGACAATGGTTTTAAGCGATTTCCGATGCTGCACGGCTTTAAATGTGGAGATATGCCGTGATCTGCCGTAAAAACAGATTGTAAGTAACTATAGCTATTAAGCTTGTTGCCGTTAGTTTGGCTGTCTGCATCGGTGGCGAAGTTTGCTTTATTTTGTTTAGGGTTAAGGTATGTGCAGTAATTTTTCAGCAGCGTTGAACCCCTCTAAGTTTCCTTTTTTTTCAGTCATCATGCCAGCCACCCACCATAGAGCCCAACTAAGGAACGGGACAGGAGCTTGCCAGCAAGTCCTGTCCACGCTAGCTGCATACCCCAACTATAACCAAATATGACGCAATTCACGGTGGTTGGCCGCGCAAGGCTAACCCTCGCAGCCAGGAAAAACGAGAAGCAAGTAGGAGACACGACAGTTGTGAGAAAGGGATGGCAAACAGAAAGACAGAGGACAGGACAGGAAAAGGTGACTGCTGATTTTCCCCGGTTGGGTCAGACCAGAGGTGCCCTCTACATGAAGCCGGGGCCAAAGTGGTGTGTTGCCTCCGATGAGGGGTTTTAAAGGTCCAAACGCTTGGCATCGGCTCAACCACCAGGATCACCTCTTCCCCGGACACGGCTGAGCCACGCACGGCTAAGCGCGGGTGCTCGGGTCCGTGGTGGTGCACTGCTCACTATCATCGCCCTGCGGGGATGCCCCTGCGGATGCTCGGGAAACCATGGCGTCGCAACTCACCACCATCTGCACGGTGCAGAACCCCTGCGCAGCCTTTGGCGACGATATTAGAAACATGTTAAGCTTTGATCCAGGGTAACCTCATCTGATCTGTTCGCGCCGCAAGTGGAAACTGATGAAGACGGCGATGTGCAATGCACAGCGCGAGAATATGTTGCAGTTTAATACAAGGCGTGGTCGGCGGCGGCGATATCATATTGCTCTCGTGCAGTTGCCAGCTAATATGATCTGTTCGTGCCGCCGCGGGTTTCGATCCCAGTGCAGGCGACTATTTTATTTATTTATTTATTTATTTATTTATTTATTTATTTATTTATTTATTTATGTATTTATTTATTTATTTATTTATTTATTTATTTATTTATTTATTTATTTATTTATTTATTTATTTATTTATTTATTTATTTATTTATTTATTTATTTATTTACAAGGCTTCAGCCATGGCTCGGCTTTTACAGCTTTAGTTGTGAAGTAGAGCTTTCGATATAAAATAGAAGCAAAGGTTTGTATTGAAGGGGGAAAAATTGCGGTTACAAAGCGGCGTCATAACAGAACTGCAGAATGAACAAGGAAAGCAATAAATCGTGTTCTAACTCAGCAACTAAGCGCCAAAACGCCAGGAATATAAAATCTCAAATAAACAATGTACGCCAGGAGTTTTTAGGAGACAACGCATGAAAAATAGCAATGTAAATTTCAAACAATTGAAGATACAAGACCCCATAAAGAACAAATAAAGTGATAGGTGATCAGCAGTGAACATTAGAAATTAATTAATGTTTACCTTTGTGTAAATATAAACAAAAGTAATGCACAAACTCAACGCAATACCATAAGAAACTCACTGAACTTCATACAGTCGTATCACTGTTCCGGCAAAATATCACCTTAGTTAAAAGTGATGAGAACTGTGATGCGAGTAATGTATTTTCTTCGTGTTATAAATTTGCTGAGTGATCGAGTGATAGTAACTAAAGGTTCCAGTCTGCTTCACTCTCCAGATACAAGAAGAACATAGGAATATTGAAAAGAATTTGTGCCGGCTGGGTGCTCGAAGAGTGTTCAAGTGCTGGTGTTTATGGCCTATTACATTATTGCAGGGGACTACGGCAGCAAGCTGTGTTTCTTTTATTACGAAGCCCAATTAAAAGAGAAATTTTTAAGGTCTATAGACGGGTTGCATAAATTCTAGCGACGCTGTAAAAACCTGCAGTGAGTTCTGGCAAAACTGTGCAGAGCCGCCATTGTGGAAGACAGCAAGGCAAGCGAGCATGCGCGATTCTGGCCGCGGTGTGCATATCCCGCGTCAGATCGTCTCTTGTCTTGCAAACTGCCGCTGCTGTGTCGATTATACTTGATTGCAGTCTAAGAAGGAAAGACTGCTCTCCGACGTAGCACTCGCAGCGATGTCACGGTCGCTCATTTCTCCAGTCACGGGATGGCAACATGATCTGACGGCGATTCCGCCGCTCTCGTACCAGAGCATCCGGGAGTTTTGCGAGAGCAAGTCGTGCACTCAGCGCACTTACAATCGTAGCTACAGCTTCCACGTAGAATCTTACGCCAATGTGGCTGCTCTGAATACAAACGTGAGCAAGATCACGTAAGGCTGCCTCGCTTTACGCTATAGACTTTAATAGGCTATTACTGCGTACCGCTAAAGAGTCAGGTCCTGTAATGTGATGCCGATTGACTATAACTCAATGGGTAAACACCTGTGTACCGTTAAGCAGTAGGAGTATGTAATTTGTCGCACTGACTGACTCCTTCAAAACGCAGCGCGCATGCTCAAAAACAGCGCAGAAGCTGGCACGTTGTGTCGTCCGCTTTCTAGTCCCTTGTTCTTACGCCGTTATCTGTTTAAAAATGAACAAACTTGTCCAAATGTCTGCTTAAATGTGATTAGCATGCGCTATTTCCTAAATAACGTTCATCAGCCAAATCATGAAACTGTATTTGAGGCACTTAGTGAAGTGCAAAATCTAAAGCGTGTAAAACACCTGGGCGACAGCTTAGTAAAAGCATCCATAAACAGGTAATCTTTATTTACAACGGTGCTCTCGTCTTCGTGAAAGCGCCATGCTTTCGCAGTAACAAGAAAAATGCGCCGCCGCACTGCGTAATGACTGCGGTGGACGACACGGTGCACATCGTCGACGAGACGTCCGGCTGCCGGGCCGGAAAGCTTGCTCGTAATAACCTGATTGCTGCAGTGGTGTCCTTTTAGCCGGCAGTTTCCTTGCATCTTTAGATTGTTTAAATGCAAACGCTGATGGCATGGCAGCTTTGTGCAAATGCCGGTAACCGTTTTTAACATTAGCGACGAAGTCGCTCTGGGCGAAGTGGAGCGAGCACATTCTGGTCGCTTTTGACACATTAGAAACTGCTCCTTCATTCCTTCTGATGGTCACAATCAACTTCTTGTAACTGTTCGGATCCTTCGGGATTGTGCGGTAGGAGACCTGAAATTAATATCAATTCTGCAATGTCCACTGAAATGGTTTGAAAATGCAGTAGTGCCGACACGTCCCATTTTTTACCCTGCTGCATTTTATGTCATGTCAGACACGGAAAGCTATTGTGCCTGAGATGGTTTCGGAGCAGCCTAGTGCAAATGAGTCCTGCCCAGAAGCTTGATCTCGACATCGCGGACATGAGGATGCCACTTCACTGCGTCGAGCTGTGGGCGTCACCAGTTGTGGGAATGGTTACATTGCTTAAGCAGTGAAGCGACACCGCATCATTTAAAGAGCGTTAGCTCTTACTCATCACGTTTCGAGATTTCGTGTGGTCTGCTACCTCCCTGAGATCACAGCGCCATCTGTGGCAGCAACTAGAAAACAGCACGTCTCTCACTTGTAGCGCCATCTACAATAGCATTGTAGAAACAACCACCTGTCGCGTGTCAATGATGACGTCACGGTTCAATCGTGGATAGTGGAGGAACTATGGGAGTATGACGTCAGGGGACGAAATGGCGGCATGGTTTCGGTTTCTCGAATCTAAGATGGCGGCCATTAAAATTGATTGGATTGAGCCCTCACGTCTCTTTGCCCCCTCACCTCCCTCCCCCACCCCCCCCCCAGAAAAAAATATCCTGTCACGGGTAGCAAAACTGTCTCGTTACTGGACCGCTGTATATGTATACATTCGTTCCGCTATATATACTCCGACTACAAGGGGAACCCATCGGGCGACAGTTGAGTAGAACGACGTTCTGTTGGGCCAGTTGGTTCATAATGAAGCGAATGAGTGCAAACTGCGCGAACTAGATGGCACGTAAGGCACACAAAAGGACAGACAAAGCGCAGGCCGTGGCTAGTAGTTCGGAACGTCCTGCTGAGGGTTCGAATAAAAACTTCGGTTCCTTTTGCAGAGTTTCCTTGACGTTTCTTGGAAGGTCGACATTGCCCAGTACCATGACGGGACCCTCTGTAGGTGTCCGGTGTGTGGCAAGAAGCGTGAGACACGTTCTCTGCCAGACAAACTCGTTCCTCTGCGCTTAAAGTCGCTTGCATTCATGAAACCATCTTGCGGCTACCCATTCGTTAGTTCCCTGGAAGGTGATGACCTTTAGCCAGTCTGAGTAGAGCCTCACTTGCTTCCAAGCTTCTGATTTCATGATCTTGTACATCCTGCGAGCGTGTCCCCAGGAAGGACCTGGGACGCCAAAAAATTTGTACCGAATTTTGTAGGCAAATAAAACCCTATGGGTTATGGTATACAAATGAAACCGCAATTAAATAATAGGTAAGAATTGTATACATGTGAATTACTAATTGAAGCGTTACCACATCAAAGCGCAAGCTGAAATCTAGGCCCACCTTGACCCCCAAACGAAGCAAATTCCGTTTGGGACGTATCTTGAAGGGTGTAACTCGACAACGGGTAGACGTGCATCGTAATTTCTCTGATAGATGGCGCTAGGCGACGATCACTCCGCTAGGCGGCGTGCGAGCATGCGAGCCGAGCATGGTGGCAATCCACCCCGTTTCAAAGGGGACGCTCTTATTTTTCATCCATCTGCCATCCATCCATCCATCCATCCATCCATCCATCCATCCATCCATCCATCCATCCATCCATCCATCCATCCATCCATCCATCCATCCATCCATCCATCCATCCATCCATCCATCCATCCATCCATCCGTCCGTCCGTCCGTCCGTCCGTCCATCCATCCATCCATCCATCCAACCCCTAGAGTTTCTTACTATTAACTAGAGGGAAAGCTGGCGGCGCTACACCTGAACCTCCATGGCCTCGCAAAGCATCATGGGGCGATGAGCTACTTGGTGCGGGACAGTAGGTTTTTTTCTTTAGGAACACCGAGCGGCGCTACAGAGATGTATCGCTCCGTATCCACGGCGTGCTCTGCGCGCAGATGACTTCGGCGTAAAAGTAGTGTGCAAAAGCCATAGTAGCGAAAACGCAACAGCACACGATGCCAATAAGTGGTTTTTGTTTTCCAAAATTCTGTGGAATAACCTTTTAAAATGTTGAAGCGACATTTTTTAAAACATATTCCTTTTTAAAAGTGCGCCTGTTAAGCACGAAATATTGGCTTTTGTGGTCTGCAATGCTTGGCCAATAGGAGAGAAAGCGATTGCTTATTATGATCAAATTTGCCTTTACATGCTTTTCTGCTCGTTTTTTACGGTTCATAACAGGATATTGAATGACAGCACATTCCTCATTATCGAACAACGTTTGTTTTTTCATTATTTTTGTCCAAAAGTTGTAGTTCTGCAGTCGGTAGCTCTCCGCCCCATGATGCCTAGAGCGCCCATGGTGGTACAGGTGGTCTCGAGGAAGCTCCATGCAAACTCTCATAGGCGGGGCGCCAGCTTTCCCTCTAGTTAATAGTAAGAAACTCTATGATCCATCCATCCATCCATCCATCCAACCATCCATCCTTCCGTCCATCCGTCCGTCCGTCCGTCCGTCCGTCCATCCGTCCGTCCGTCCGTCCATCCATCCGCAATGAGCCGTCTCCCTTGGGAGCTCCTCTCAGATGCGCTCGTTTCGCCGATACGATCACTACCACAGTGTGTTTTAAGAAGGGCATGGGTGATCCCAAACCATCGACATCTTACGCCGTGGCGAAGAAGTTTTGTGAAATATGTCCAAGAGATCAGACAGACTCTGATACTTCCGAGAACGCAGGGCGGCCGAAACCTCCCTTTAATCAAATTCATATCAATTCTAGTAAACCAAACAGCTAACGCTCGTTACTTCAACGTCTTCCAGACGGTGGCGGCAACTTTTTTGTTGCCCCGCCCCCCTCGAATCTCTATTTACAACGCACTCCAACCTTTAAACCTATTGCTTCGCCCAGCGTTAACATATGTAAACAGTAACCACTTGCACACTAATAAATACTTTCCATCACCGCCTCTTCTTCGAATGCTCCTCAAGTCATTCACTGCAGCGTCTTTACATAGAGACCATGTGTTGTTTCAGCTACGATGGCCGATGCAACTAAACTGAGCACACGTAAGGCGTACACTCTACTTAGCAAGCGGCGAGTCTCCTCATTTCGATTTGGTTTCACTGGCCGCCCGCATCCAGTTGCAATCACAGCTTGTTTTTATCCTCGCGCATGTTTGATCGGCGTCGACGACAATTGCAGTGAGGTGTGCATATGACCATGGTCTGAATGCGATAGATAATCAGATTTGAGCTCGCATCGTTGACGGGAAGCACTTACTTTTCATCTATATTTGTCGAAGCTTCCGTTGTGCACACACAGCGGCACACAGCTGTTCACTGGCATGGTAGAAGACCTTTAAATGCAGCCGGCTGATCCAAAACAAACTCCAGAGTCCAGAAAACACGAATGCACTCGGCGACAAGCGATCAAAGGCAGACCACCGCCTGCTCGGCCCGTTCCTGCACAATGGAGGCGCTTCAACGAGCTTTGTGTAGCTGCGCATAGATGGCACTGCTACGGATGCCATTTTGCAACTAGTCTATTTCCCATCTCATACAGGACAACTACTACAGGACAACTACTCATACAGGACGACTACAGTGCCGATTGAAGCCGAGGGAAGTGGGGGAGGGAGGGCGGCCGCCGCCCCCAAAAGTTAGGAAGGGTTTACCCACGGTTATAGCCAGAGATAGAGCGATAGCATTTTCGAAATGGGCCGGGCCAAGTTTGAAGGTCGCCATCGTATTGGGCATGCTCTATAATGGTTGGACATCGATATTGGTCGAAATCGGCCAAGGTCAAATTAGAAAGAGGTACGAACCAAATTTTGGACACCAGCCGGGCCAATTTTGGAGGTCGCAATCGTCTCGCGCATGGTCAGTTATGGTTGGACATCGATTTTGGTCGAAATCGGTCCAGGTCAAATTAGGGGGAGGGCCGAGCTAAATTTTGAACATGACACGGGCCAAATTTGGAGGTCGCCATCGTGTCGGGCATGGTGAGTTATGGTTAGGAATTGATTTTGGACCAAATCGGCTAAGGTCAAATTAGGAGGAGGGCCAAGCCAAATTTGGACTTGACCGGTGCCAAATTTGGAAGTCGCCTTCGTGTCGGACACGGTCAGTTACGGTTGGACATCAGTTTTGGTCCAAATCGGCCAAGGTCTGTCTCTCAATCTGTCAAAGTCAAGCTGTTGCTATGCTGTGCTGCTAAAGATAAAACCAAGGTCAAATCAGGCACGAAATGGTGAGCGACTTGCGTTGAATAAGTCTACCGCTGTAAAATTTAACGGGACGCAGAAAAACGTGCCGAGTACTTCGTTCAGATAGTGACGAGGACGTTTCATGACAGTGCAAGCAGCTCGCACTATGCCCCCGCCCCACTGATATTGAAGGTGCCGCCTCTGCATTTTATTCAAATGTTTTATTTTTTTTTTGAAGCGCAGTGAACAGAAGCATAATGCCCACCCGACATATTTTACACCCCCTCCGCCCCACCTGCTTTACCGCGTCCCCCGATCGAATGTCCTGGCGCCATCCCTGAGGGCAAAATACAACGTTTGGTTTGGTTTCGTTTATGGTTTACGTAGGTTTAACGTCCCAAAGCAACTCAGGCTATGAGGAACGCCGTAGTGAAAGGTCCCGGAAATTTCGACCACCTGTGGTTCTTTAACGTGCTATGCCGTTTCGTATCCTGCAGTTGTAAAGTGGGAAGAATCAAGACTGATGTCACGCTATCACACCTGGAATTTTTTCAGAACAGGGTCCCATATAATATTCCTGATATCTAACGACAGAGTTCTGATCTTTCCCGTATGAGCTGCACTTAAAGATGTTCCGTTAAAACAAAGAATCTGGTTTTTGATTCATATTGCAGCGAAGAAGCACAGCGAAGCGAAGCACAGCGAAGAAGCGCGAACATGTCACGCCAGTCATGCGTGACATGTTCGCCACGTTTCGATAGTGTTCGAATCCTAGGCAGAAGCAAGTATAAAACGGCACGTGAACTCCTGGAGGCCTTTCACATAAAGGAAAAAGCAGATTGCTGCATTAGTGATGCATCCGTTTTTTTGTACGCTTCGGAATTCAACCTTTTCGCGGCAATACGATAAGATGTTATTCCGTGGCACGTGTTTGTTTTGGTTTTCTTTCTGTAGTGCGCAGATGCGTGAGCTATTTTAAGCTTGAATTCTTTTCGCAGTAAACCAGTTGTGAGTGCAGCGTTCGTCCGTGTTTTTTGCGTGTTCTTTCTCTGTGTGTGTGTGCTTCTTCGCTGCAATATGAATCAAGAATGTTACCAACTTGCCCAAAAACGTGTTTTACAAAAGAATCTGGTCACTGTAGGCAGTACAGTAACACTGAAACTTGTACGACCAACTTTTCTGAGTGAATTTCCGCAAAACAATCGTACCAACATACAATTGGTGTTTTTTTTTTGTTGTCTTCAAGGCGCTCCATTCCCTCAGGCTGCTATTATTTTTAACGCGTCGACATAGAAATTTATTCACATTCTGTCAAGATTATGTTTAGATTATAATTAAATAAACCGTAAGCAGCTGTCACTTCCACTTGACACAGCAATAGGAGTTATACGACATAATTTTATTGGCAGAAATAAACGTTTCTTTTTTTACGCACGTAACAAGGTTTCAAGCACAAAGGTACAAGAGTATGATTTCATATGAATGTTTGCGTCACTGCTTACCGGAGTTCCCGTAAGTACAGCAGCTTATATCATGTTCGAACGCTGTCCACCGTGAGGGGCAGGAGCGCTGTCAATATCGTCAATGTAGTTTTCGCAGCAAGAGCTGTATATGGGACATCTTGGGCGGTCGCCGCGCAATCATGTGAACACCCCGTGCACGTAACTCACGTCACTTCTTGCACACAATCTCCACCCTTACAAAAATACATGCTAAGTTTGAATTCACCGCTTATTAATGCGAAAGCGCTACTAGGCTATGTTGTGTCCGCAAAATCTTCATCTGCCTGACTACACCCACTGCCGGGTAAAAGCCACTCCCATGTCTCTCCAATTAACCCTATTCTTTGCCAGCTGCGCCCACCCGATGCAAAATGTCCCCGCAAAATGAGTCGCCGGATGTGATGTTATCAGCTGGTGACGTCATCTGTTATGATCTAAAGAGTGGTGTGAAGTATATAAGGTCAATGATTACACAACATCGAGTCAAAGTAATTAGTCATTGGTCATTAACATTAGGCAATAATTAATGACCCCAATTATAGTAACCAATGACCCTGAAACAATATTAAAATTTTCACACCACTGAATAACATTAATGACACTAATTAATGATGCCGCCTAATAATGGTGCTTATCTGGTTTGAATAATGAGGCTAATTAGTGAGACCGTGTGACATTCGTACGCCTGATGACGTCACGCCTACTACCAGAGTACAGCAACAAAAAGTACACATCGTCTTGTGTTAGCATCGGAGATCGGGGAGTGACGGTCGGACCGTAACGGAGTGGGTAAGTGCGTAGAAAGGCGTCGACTAGGAGCCGCCAACGTGGCGGCAAACGCTAATGCTTTCGCATTTCTCCCCTGCAGTCACTGCAGTGGCCTCTAAGTTTTTTCAGGCATTGTTGAATCTACAATAACTCAATAAAATCTCGGATTTTATTTCATCAACAGAACAAAAATAACTAACAACTGCCGTAAACTGACGTGAACGTGGACTCCGTCATTGGTGCCGGAAGACCTGCAGTCGTTAGCAGCCGCCGAAATGCAAACCGCCGCCGGCCGGACGTTGACGACCTCTATCAGACGTCACTACCGTCGCTTCGTTCACGTTCTTACCAGCGTTTAGATCGATCTCGTTCCCCATCCCCACAGCGAATTTCTCGCAAACAGCGGCCTGCACTTCTGCGAACTCAACCCGACATAACATGCCTTGCTTTTGAGGGCTGAGCGGCTGGTCTGCCAAGAGTCACAGCGTTGAGGAGTCGGCAGCGTCGGCAGCAAGCCAAGATACTGGCGCGGCCGCTATCACCGCCGAGCCACCGTCTCGAATGATGAGTAGAAACTGGTGCGTAAGGATATATTTATATACTCTAATAATCCTCGTAGCGCTGTTTATGCAGCCCAGCGCCTTGGTACGTTGACGAAGCAAGCACGCTGATCTGTGCGCTTGATGACGTGAAGGCTCGTACAACATTAGCTAGCCACAGGTGTTTTCCTCGTCGCAGGTGCGTGCGGCGGCACAAACTTCGGCCGAGAGGCACGTGGAGTTCCTCTGCTTCTCTGCACTTGGAAATCAAGGCGCATCAAAAACGAAACCACGAAAAGCGCATATACACATCGAAACTCGGCTGGCTGCCTGTTGCGTCGCCAAGTATGCGCACTGCGCAGCACCTATAGGGGCGCCACTGAAAGCCTCCTAGCAAGGGAATCACACCGGCTGGCAGGGGAGCTGTAGCTGATGTTACATCTCACAGGGACGATAGTGTTTGCTGCAGGCGAGCGTCGCCGAGCCTTGCCACACTAGGGGCTGATCATGGTATGTCGCCTCTGCCGACAGGCATTTGCACAATGAGAAATCTTTCTCATTTATTTATCATGCGAAGAATTTTACACATTTACACTGAGAGCGTAGATTTCTCGCATGTTGAGGCTGTGGCAGCGGACTTATGATTGACAAAGGTGCGATGTTGTGAAAATGTAGAGATAATAAAGCTGTAAAAATCATGTGCTCTTAATTATTCGGAAGTGAAATTAACTGCGCATTTACTTCGGTGATAACTACGTATATCTTGCTGAACAAAAATGAAATAAGTCTGGCTTTCACGTGCGCCATATATTGAGCACTTGAAGGAATGTTGACAGATTAAATTTTGCAGATATGTATTGTATTATACTGCCAATATTGTTAAAAAGCTAAATATTCATATTATTTACAACAGAGTTCTTTGATTGTCCCTGGTGAATATTACGCTCAGCCTTATAACAAGGCACAGTAAAAGCTTAGGTGTTGGCTGCCAGCAGGCGAGACTTGCTGTCACCGTTACTAATCCAGACTGGCTGTCACTGTTCGTAACAGCACCAGTTACGTGCGTGTGGGACACTCCCGACGCCGAGGCGGAGTGGCACCGAACAGAAGAGCGTGCTCAGGACGTGAACGGAGGCCAGAGCCAGAAAACATCCTGCGTGCCGAACACACCGATACAGGGTCCTAAAGATGTTCCTGGTTTACACCGGCACAGCCATGGCTTCGTTTCGTCCTGGGGCATACAAGCGCTACATGTTATCGTGCGACAGCTTCAAGGATTACCCTCAATAGTATGGAAACCATTAGGCCGCACTGATATGGATCGCCTCGTCAACGCCGTTTTGCTATCAAGGCAGCCGTTGCAGTCTGGATCACTACTCTGACGTTTGGCGGGATACCGTCAACACGCCCAACGAAACCAGCGCCGTGCCGTACCCGCCGCCTTCAACCCCGGACTGCTTCCACATTTGGCAACCGAGTGCTACGCTCAGCGTGGCAACTTCGAAAGGTCGCTAGCTCTGACCCTAGGGCGCCACAACATGACAAGAAGATCAGCGGCAGGCAGCAAACCGGAAGCTCTGAACAAGATGTCACATGCCTACTGATTCCGATGCTGTTTGCAGCCATCAAGGCTCTTATCCGTGCAAACCCCTCGTCAGGAAGACTCCCAGAAGTAGAAGCAGTCCTTGCAATGGAGCCGTTGGTGTCGGTCTCGTACGCTCCGCAGGGGCGTAATACCACACTTCAGTAATCATGGCTTCCACAGCGAGAACTTCACCGCAGCTGACAATCCACATCTTTCGTACATGCACCATTTTCCAGTGGAACGCTCGCGGGCTACGCTCTAAACTCTCAGATTTCCGACAGCTCGTGCGAGCGTACCGCTTCCCCTTCATAGTCATCTGTGAATCACGCGTCGAGGAAACTTTCCGACTCAGTGGATACTATTTCCATCATTCACAACGACCAGATAACGTCAGCAGATTGCTGATAGGCTTTCGCAAGGATATCCCGGCCTCACCGGTTGTTGTCCCGCCTCACAGCGACAATGAATACATATGTGCTGTCACAGTTATTGCCGGACAACAGTACACTCTGATTGGAGTATATCTTGAGCCAGGCACGCCATTTGATGCTTTGAGACTTGAAGACTTGATAGCAAGGACGCCCTCTCCGCATATTATTTGCGGAGACTGCAATGCTCATAATGAAATTTGGGGCAGCTCACATACATGTGCCCGCGGTGCAAAGCTTGCAAAACTTCTCTCCAAGCATTCAGTTCAGCCATTAAATGACGGCAGCATCACCTACCTCCGAGGCCCGACGGCTACCAGCAGCATCGACGTGACATTTGTCACAAGTTCATTCGCCCACAACTTTGGCTGGTGCACTGATTTGGAGACACGTGGAAGCGACCATTACCCAATCCTCATATCGGCTTTCCATGCGCAGAGGAACCCAAAGAAATTCCTTATAAAATCTACAGACTTGGACGCATACAAGGACGCTGTAAGCAGAGGAGTTACTGCGGCAACTCGCAATGAGGAATTAGCATCGACAATTGCGTATTGCCTGAGGGCGAGTACACAACTTACAGCTAAAAATGATAACCTACCTTCAAATGATGACACATTCCAAAGGCTTTGCGCTATACGCAGGCGAGCTGAAAGGAAAGCTCTGCGCACAAAAAGCCTCGATGACCTACGTGCATGCCGACGGGAACAACGTCACATTCGACGCTACATGGATAAACTCAGTCGGCAAAAGTGGCGTGACTTTTGTTCTACGCTGGATGTGCGCAAACAAGTAACCAATATTTGGCGGATAGTTAGAGGTATGCGCACGCCACTTCAACAACTCCACCCCTTCGCTGCACTCTCCCTTCACGAACAAAAATCTATAAAAGAAGTCTCAGAAGAATACTGCAAGCTGCTGTCGGCAGGGTCAGGGCATTCGACACTCTCCGCAGATGGTCAAACAGGCATCCCAAAGGCGGCAGTGCCAGCGTTAGACCTGCCTTTCACAATGGAAGAACTATCCACAGCTATCGCGGAGACAAACAGGCACACGTCTCCGGGTCATGATGAGGTGACCTATGACGCCATTGCAAAGCTACCCCACACCTCCCGTCTTCGACTCCTGGAGTATTACAATTCTTCCTGGATGGCTGGTGAGGTCCCCACGGAATGGAAGCTGGCAAAAATCGTGCCCGTTTTGAAACCCTGTAAGCAGCCAACAAGCTACGCATCATTCCGGCCCATTGCCCTACTGAGCTGCGTAGGTAAGCTCATGGAGCGCATGATCTGCAAGCGCATAACTTGGTTCCTAGAAAGCCGAAATGAGTTCCCCCAAGAAATGAACGGGTTCCGTCAAAACAGGTCTGCGACTGATAATATCATCGCCCTCGTCTCATCAATTGAGGAGTACCTTCATGCTGGGTACATCCCAACAGCCGTTTTCCTAGACATCAAAGCCGCTTTTGACTCCGTCTTTCACCATGCAATTCTCGCAGCCTTTGGCAGTCTTGGCCTTGGAGGAAGGCTATTCAAGTGGATTGGGCATTATTTAAAAGAACGACAAATTTTTATTACCACTCCAAACGGTCCAACACGCTTTCACGCAGTGGAGAGGGGCGTACCACAGGGAGCGGTGCTCAGCCCTCTCCGGTTCAATATTGTCCTTATTCACATAAGAAGACACCTTCCGCGAGGGGTCCGCATAACAATTTATGCTGATGATATCTGCATCTCGACCGCGTCACGTTCGCGCTATATTACCCAGCAACGTCTTCAGAAAGCACTATTGCACATTTCGATGTACCTGGCTTCCAGAGGTCTTCGTCTCTCGCCAGAAAAGAGTGTTGCAATGGCGTTTACAAGAAAAACGATGACCCGATATCCGCTGCTCCTAAGCGGGCGATCGCTGCCATATGTACGATCTCAGCGATTCCTGGGTGTTCTAATCGACTGTAATCTGTCATGGTCACCTCAGATCAAAAAACTCCGTGCGAGGATTACTGCAGCATCGCAAGTGTTCAGGTTCATGGCGGGAACAAGGTGGGGTAGCAACTGCCGATCAATGCTTCTGCTTGAAAAAGCCTACGTTGAAGGAACCTTGCGCTACTGTCTACCAGTGCTTCGAAGATTATCTACATCAAGCAATAAGACTCTCAATGCCGCACGGAACAACTGCCTGCGAATATGTCTTGGCCTCCCAAAGGGTTCCTCTGCATCAGGAACAGTAGCGGAGGTAGGATGTCTCCCACTAGAGGTAATTGCTGCCCAGGAAACTATGCGTACCCATCTCCGCCATGTCCTGCAAGGGAAGAAGCACTTCCTACACCGTGTCCACCTAACTCACAGCAACTCTAGCTTTGGCCAGGCAGTGCAGCTCCTGCCCCTTCCTACTATTATTCAGCCTCAGAAACTACTACCTCTAGCCTTTCCTCCATGGACACTCTCTCCTCTCAAGGTGAAGAAGTCTGTTCCAGGTGTGAATGCAAAGAGCCGCATGCCACAGGCAACACTTCTGCAAGCTACTCTCGCCTACTTAATCGAAGAATATACGCAGCACACCCATATCTTCACCGATGGTTCAACTACTAAAGAAACTTCTTCTTGTGGCCTTTATGTGCCCTCAACAGGCCACGCCCTTTCTTACCGGCTGCAGCGGAGGACCTCCTCTACAACAGCTGAGCTTCACGGCATTAAGGAAGCTGTTTCTTACATCCTGCGCCGAACCGCCGGCCGTTGGGTTATCTTCACCGATTCAAAAGCATCTCTGCAGATCCTGGCCAACCTGCTGAAGAAAACAAATCACCAGCCAGTTTCCCTGGACATTGGGTATATCCATCATTTAGCTATTGCCGCAGGCCACTGCATAACATTTCAGTGGGTACCTGCTCACTGTGGCATTATGGCTAATGAAAAAGCAGATGAAGCGGCCCGTAAGGGCCATCAACATCAGAGATACATTCGAAGTTTTCTCACGAAATCTGATGCGTCCCAAATGGCTAAGAGTTTTGCGTACGAAGAAACGTATCGGCTTTGGAGTCTGCCGACACATCAGTACCAATTTCTTCACTCAATCGACCCACATCTTAGATCAAGACTCTCACCCAGAATTCCTCGACAACTCGAAACACTTTATCACCGACTTCGTCTGAATGCTGCAGATACAAATGGCCTGCGATACCGTTTTGGACAAATGAACAGTCCGCATTGTGACAACTGTGTTTCGATAGAAACTGTGGAACATATCCTGCTTGAGTGCCCTGCGTATGCTAACGAGCGTGCGTACTATGAACATTGCATGCAGAAGCTCTGCCCAGTGCCCCTAACAATGGACAAAGTTTTAGGCCCCTTAGCCTGCTTCAGGCAACAGAGACTTGCAATGAACTTTCTTTTTACATATTTAAAAGACATTGGACATCTCGATAAGCTCTAAATTCACTTGCAGGTTACCTTCATGCATTCTTCTTGCAGTGAATTTCGTCAGTCCATTCGTCGGACTATGCACTCCATCATTCCATAGGTTACATCAATACTCGCCACTGCATCCTTAGTACCCATTTCATGGCTGCATTTTATCTTCGTTTTTTTTTCTTTTTTTTCCACCTCTTCCACACTGCTCTCCTTCAGTCTTTATCTCCCAAATTCCCCTCCCTACGCAGAGTAGCATGCCAGCGATGTTGAAACGCCGGCTAAATTCTCTGTTTCTTCATTAAAGAGTCTCTCTCTCTCTCTCTCGAAAGGTCTACAAATACCGTCTTCTTACTGGAGTCATTCGGGGCACGCCACCGCAACGATGCAGGTCACGAGAATGCCCTTTTTCATGCAGGTTGGTTGCTTACCTGATTCAACTTGCATCCGCTCTGATAATGCATTTTTGCTAGCGGTGTCGTGCCCCATCGACCGTACGCGTTGCTTTCGAAGAATACTGTGCATATCATGTTACCAGTGTATCAACGCATATGTCACTTTCCTTCTGTTAGTGTTGGCTGGGGACGTCGAACTGAACCCCGGACCCACAGTCCCCGGACCAACCGTCTCTCGAATTAATTGCTCTGGCCATATCGCGCATTGAACTTTCTCAAAATACTATGTTAAGTGAACTAGCGCTGATTCGCGCCGCTCAGTCGAAAGTTGAGGATTCGATTTCCAGCCTTTCTTCCCGAGTTGATGCCCTAGAAAAAGTTGCCGAAACAAATCTGTTAGGCGGCTCAGGCTCTCTAGCCGATTCAGATGTGGCTAAACTTTCCTCAGATATTAAGCTACTTTCGGACAAATGTGACGACGCCGAGAATCGTCTCCGCCGGTCAAATTTGCTGTCCTTCGGAATAGAAGATCAACAAGAGGAAACGTGGTCACAAACTGCATCGCGCATCATTTCATTCTGCTCCCAGAAACTTGATATCGCAATTGATAGGCAAGATATTCAGCGCGCTCACAGACTTGGTCATTTCCAGTCGGGAAAGATCCGCCCTATCATAGTCAATTTCACGAGGTTTAAAGACAAAGCGCGAATCCTTTCCACCAGCTCGGTGCTTAAAGACACGTCGTTCAGAGTCCGAGAAGACTACTCTGCACGTGTACGCTTGGCAAGGAAAAAACTTTTTTCATATGGTCAGCAGAGTTCTAACTCATTCAAAATCCCCTTTGATAAGCTAATTATGAACAAAAAACAGTTTGTGTATGATGCTGGAACCGACTCCGTAACCGAACAAAGTTCATAGCACTCACTGCAGTCGCAGAAGCTGTTGATTCGCCAACCTTTGCAAACTTCTGAGCGTGCCACCCCTGCCCCAAGAGACAAATCAGTATCAGTTTTACTAACCAATATCCGAAGCTACTTCTCAAAGAAAGACGCCGTTGAAGCTATTTTGGATTACAACTGCACCGATATCGCGATTTTTACCGAAACATGGCTCGCCCCTGATATACAGAATGAAGAGCTATTGCAAGATAAGCAATCTTTCGATTTTTTCCGGCGTGATAGACCTGGGCGCAGGGGAGGCGGCGTGATGGTCCTCGTTAAGCGTACCTTGGTTTCTTCTGCTGTTGAAATCACTAGCAATAGCGAAATCCTTCGTGTGAACGTTTCACTTGGTCATCGCACTAATATTATCATTGCCTGCTACCAAGCTCCTGATTCTGATCACTCCTTCAATGAAGACCTAGGTACCATTCTTTTTCACATGAAAAAATAGTTTCCCTCCGGGAACCTTATAGTTTGCGGTGATTTTAACTTACCAGACATCGATTGGGAGAACCTAAGTGCAGACTCACGCCATTCCAGAGATTTTTTTGGTCTTATTCCCTCGTTTAACCTCTCTCAAACAGTCAGTTTTCCAACTCGTGATAGTAACACCCTAGATCTTGCTCTTGTTTCAAATCCAGATTTAATCCAGTCATTGTCATCCTGCGATGGTCTTAGCGATAATAACATAGTGCTGTTCAACCTATCGATTTCAATCCCTCCCCGACAATGTTCAGTAAAATACATTCGTGATTACAGCAAAGCCGATTTTTCCAAAATAAATGAACTGGCTGAATTTTTTCCCCACTTTGCAGAGTCCGCTCCTAATAGGTCTGTTGATGATAACTGGCGTTCGTATACAGAAACAATTATCTCTCTAATTGACTCATATGTTCCCCTTGTCTGCATTCGTGGTGATGCCGGAAAACCATGGTTTACAAATTCCTTTAGAAAATTATGTAACAAGAAAAAACGGTTATTCAGGGCAGCTAAGAGCTCGAACTAAGCTCTTAAATAGGAAAAGTACTTAAGCTGTCTGCATAATTATACCAGGTTGCTCAGGAGCACCAAACATAAATTTTACGACAAGGACCTACTTGACATCCTCCGAAATAACCCAAAAAAGTTCTGGTCTTTGTTAACTCTCAACCATAGCGGGTCACATAATATCACTTTATTAGATCCCGACGGCTCTCACGTTCCAAAGGAGCTCCGTTCAGGCGTAATGAACGAGTACTTCTCGTCCGTTTTCACACAGGAACCGGTTAGAAATATTCCTTTAGCGCCCAGCTTAAATTTTCCTCAAATGGCGCCAATTGATATCTCTGTTGATGGAATAAGTAAATTAATAGATAACTTAAAGGTATCAAGTGCCCCTGGGCCCGACAATATATCTGCCAAAATTCTTAAAGGTACCAAACTAATATCCAGCCGTATCCTACAAATAATTTTCACGCAGTCTATTTCCAGTGGCCAAATCCCGAGTGGAAGTTAACCAGTTGTACCCACCTTTAAGGCAAGAAACCGCTCCGATCCGCCCAATTATCGGCCTATCTCGCTAACGTGCATTGCATGCAAGCTCATCGAACATATAATTTACTCTCGCGTTGCAACGCATCTAGATAATAATTCCTTTTTCTTCTCTAAACAACACGCTCATCGAAAAAATAATTTACTCTCACATTGCAACGCATCTAGATAATAATTCCTTTTTCTTCTCTAAACAACACGGATTTCGTTCTGGTTATTCATGTGAAACTCAGATTTTCGAATTCACGACTGACCTCCACTCAAACCTAGACTCATCCCTTCAAACAGACATAATTTACCTCGATTTTTCTGGGGCTTTTGACCGCGTTCCCCACCAGCGCCTCATGACTAAACTTTCCTGCCTGTCTCTGGACCCACTATTATTATCATGGATTCACTGCTTTTTAACTAATCGTTCGCAATACACCGTCATTGATAGTCATCCTTCCGCCGCTACAAATGTTACCTCTGGAGTCCCTCAGGGATCAGTTCTTGGCCCGCTTCTGTTTTTAATCTTTATTAATGACCTTCCTGCTGGAATTTCGTCATTCATTCGTCTGTTCGCAGATGATTGTGTTCTCTACCGTCGTATTTGTTCTAATAGTGATCATTCTCTGCTGCAGGATGACTTAAACTTAATCCAAAACTGGTGCTCTACCTGGCTTATGAAGTTGAATGTGACTAAATGTAAGTTTATGCACGTGTCCCGGAAACGATCTAACTTGCTCTACTCATATTCGCTAAACTCGACTGTGCTATCGCAAGTTGAATCTTACAGGTATCTTGGCATCGAAATAACAAGTAATCTGAACTGGTCAAAGCACATCAAGTCACTTGCTGCACGCGTTTCCAAATCACTAGGCTTCATTAGACGATCTCTCACATTTTCTCCGCCCACGGTTAGACAAATCGCATATGAAACATTAATCCGTACCAAACTTGAATATGCATCCACTATTTGGAACCCCCATCAAGAATACCTAATCCAGGCGTTAGAAGCAGTCCAAAACCGAGCTGCTCGTTTCATAACATCCAAATATGATTCTCGGCTGAGCGTTACTAATACCAAATCTTCCATTGGTCTAAACACCCTGTCATCACGACGTAAGATAGCAAGACTTTGCCTATTTCACAAACTATATTATAATTTCCCGCAATTACGTGAGAGCCTTATTCTGCCCCCCTCGAGATCCTCCCGACGTTTGTTTAATTGCAACAGTGTTCAGCGTATTCATGGTACTACTAAAGCTTTCAATAATTCATTTCTGCCAACTGTTACATCCGAGTGGAATGTACTCCCTGACGATTTTGTCAATGAAACCAACTCAGTAAAATTTAAACACTTATTGATTGCTTATTTCTCTCCTCAATTTCTGTAAAAACATTTTCATTTACCTATTTATTGCTTTGTTAATTTCAATGCGTTTACGTGTTTATTTGTGCTTGCCATTTATATTTTTGTTCTATCTTTGTGACCCGTTATTACCATTTCTTCCCCCCCCCCCTTATGTAATGCCCCATTGGGGCCTTTAAGGGAAAATAAATGATGAATGATAACGATGATGAAAGAATTCCATTCCACTGGTATGCCATGTGCATATTTGAAGATGCAGGTCTCATCATTACAAGAGCGGAGCGGATGGGTGCTCCTCTCGGGAAATCAACTGATTTTATACCAGAAACTCATATCGCTGAAACAGTGCCCAGTTGACCAAAGCAAACGATTTCTTTGTTAATGTTTGCATTTAAAGGGTGAGTACATTCGCTTCGAGGGGATTAGGGATGCTTTTTAGGCGCAATACCTAATGTACAGCCCGTAAAGGCTCGTCCAGTCCGGTCCGATCTGTTCCATCCCATGGACAAACATAATGAATCAAGTCCAGCAACATTACCAAGCAGTAAGAAAGCAGACGAAGCTTTGTAAAGTTCCTTAAACTAAGCATGACGCGCAAAACACTTGCGGGGCAGCATGACAATGTACGATGGCTGTAGACACCATAGCTTCGAAGTTCAGGATTTTTGGACCACCGTAAAGTCATGCGGAAAAGCGCTCACAAGCGGTGTAACGTCGCAAGGGTACAGCGCTCACAAAAGCGAGTTCAATAACACAGCGGCTTGGTCTAGCGACCGAATTGCAGTAAACCGCGCGGGCGGAGAGCATCCATCAGTAATTTTAAAGTGACAGGCTCCATTCGTGTAACTTAATTAAATGCCGAGCGACAGTCAGTGCCACGATAGGTGCGGGTACGCGCACTTTTCAGCCGTCACCGGCTTCTCGATATATATCCGACTCAATGTTTAAAGTATACAGAAGCAGTGAGCCGCTCACAACTTGGCTCGTTTCTTTCTTTTTTTGTCGTTAAAAGCGCACTTCGAAAGGCGGGCGACCTGTCGCATTTGCAAAGAGCGCGCCTGTTTTGCACCTTGCGAGCCATAACAAGGCGACTACGCGGGAAAACGATCAATGAATAGGGGGGGGGGGGGGGGGGGGGGTGAACAGAAATACAAGGAAAGGAAATAAACGCTCTAGCGTGCAAATTGAATACGACTCAAACTTTTATTTTTCTCGTCAACGGCCACAATCTACCGCTGTTGAGCAAAGGTGCGGAGCAGACACGAGAACATGTTCGAGCAGAGTTTTAAAAGTTTTCGAGCAGCCATCTGCGCAGAAGTACGTTCTTTTACGTCACTGAAGGCTTGCGTGAAAACAGATTCGCAACTAAGCAATAGTCGGCACGATGTAAGCAATCAAAAAACTAGCGCATCGCGAAAGCGCGATGAATCAGACGGGGAAAGCAGCAGACGGCGCCCCTCTCACGCTTCGCGGGCTTGCCAACAGGCGGCGCAGCCATTGTCTTGCGCATGGAGTATAGGATTTTTTCGGCTTCCAACCATTCAGATTGTTTTTTCCCCTATTCCTCTTGCGATAAAAGCGCGCTAGCAAGTTTTTAAACAAAACTTATATACTGCATTATACTGCATTATCGACCAAACATGTAACCTTCATGGACGTTTCTCAGCCTCGGAGATTCTTGTTTTTTTCTCGCTATTTCGTCGTCGCGATTGTATTTTCGAGATTGGCCTGCGTCGGCAGTGCCTCTATTTTAGCTCTTGCTCTTTCCTACCTTACAAGAAATTTGTTCTCAGTAAAAGTAGTCTCTTTGCGTTTAGGAGCTCGTATTCTATCGGTATACAAGCCAAACCTCAATTTCTCCTCAGTGTCCCTTTAAAACCTTCTAAAAACTTGCGCCCATGTCCCCGATTTTTCTTTAATTATATTCCTTGCTGTGTGTTTTCTTCGCCATTGCCAGCCATTGTGTTTTCTTCTACATGCACTTCATGTCAATGCACACACTAAATTGCAGAACAAAATGTTTGCACATGTGTGTAATCGAAGCAATGTTTTCAGTGTACTAACTTTACCACAAGTATTTATTAGCTGCCTCATTTATTTGTGTTCCTTGTTACCTATAAGTGTATACGTACGTGTGCTCTGCCCTGTTCCCATTGTACTGGTGTTGAGGGCCCTGAAGCTGCTTTATGCAGCAAATAAATACTATAGAACAAAATTCAATGATTTTGTTATGAACACTGAGCACTTATACTCATAGAGGAGTCAATTTTATCTAATTATTAGCCTGTGTTGTGCAAACCCAAACATTTCTAAATTTAAGCAGAATGAATAGCCATTTTTGTGAAGGTGATGCATGGCGCTGATGTCGCTCAAGACTAGAAGAGTGTCGCCTTTCGGCGGCGCATTATGTAACCACTAGCATAAAATCTCAAGAGATCACTGCAGAGACTGCATGAGAGAAATGCGAAAGCATTAGCGTTTGCCGCAGCGTTGGTGGCTTTCTGTCGGCGCCTTTTTACACCTACTTACCCACTCCGTTACGATCCGACCGCCACGCTTCGATCTGCGGTGCTACCACTCAACGATGTGTGCATTTTTGTTCCTGCACTCTGATTGGTTGTAGGCGTGACGTCATCAGACGTATGGATGACGTCATACTCTTATGACACAACTTGGTCTCAATAATTGGCCCTATTAATTTAACTAATAAATTACCCTCGTTGATTAGCGTCAATACTTTGTACCGTTAATTAGTATCATTGCTTATGCTCGTTAAGTAGGATCATTATTTACACTCAGAAATAAGTGCCATAATAATTTATTAATTCAATGACGATGACTAATGACTCTGAGGCGATTTTGTTTACTCATTGACTTTCTGTACTTCACTACACCACTCTTCAGATCATGACTGATGACGTCACATCCGGCGACACATTTTGTTGACACTTCCGGTGCCGACATAGCCTAGTAATGCTTTCGCATTAAAAAGATTCACAACGTTTACGCCATGCTTCGTAATGCGAAAAATTCACAGATGCCACGTCTGCGCTGGCGGCGCTTGGCACTTCATACACAGCACGAGCGTCTTCGATCTGCCGAAGCCCCAGAGTGTGCACGTCTGTGTAATGTTTGTGAGTATCGTTTTAGGGCACACCCGATTCTTGTACCGCGAACAAGTTTTTTAAAAATCTGGTCCAATGCGATTTCTGCCCCAGCGTGCGTTTTCCTGTACACCGTACCAGTATCAGCGGATATCCTGTGCTTATTCCTGAAGAGCGCTTTCAGAGATCTTAAACCTCTTTTGTCGTTTGATATCCATTGTATGGCTTAATCTGAGGATAAGTCCGAAAAGCACGCGTTAAAGAAGAGCAGTCGTAACGCAAGTACCGGCTAGCTGTAGACGTCCCGCTCTACGGCTTTGAGTGTTGAAAATGGCCCCTGTAATGCTCAGTGATTGTCAGCGCTGCGTACAAAGCAGGCAGGTCTTGCATGGACGCAGAAGAGCTGCGTAGGTGATTGGTAATGTACAGGCCGAAAGCAGTGAATAGATGAGGAAAAAAAATTCTGATTCGTGAAACAGTTTTTTTTCATTCAGGGCAACGTGCTATTTGCCTGTTGATTATGAAACACAAGTCCAGGTTTCTTGGAAAAAAAAATTTGAATATTGGAGTAGCGTAAGGTACTGTATTGACAATATTGAAGGTAATTACCTTCTGCTTCATTGTTTCGAAGCATAGCAAAATCTTTCCATTAAAATTTTTCCACCGCTGGCATCGCGCCGTTAAGACTGCAATACAAAAACCAATGGGGAAACGTTTTTGACAATGTCACAAAAAATGCAAGCCTGCCAGGGGGAAATCTGCGGATCTATTGTTTGTTACAGTGAAATCTTATGATATATGACTATTTCCCGCTGAAAAATGGTTTTGTTCAGAATCGCTGGGTACCAGATGAAAAAACATTCGCATTTCCGGCACATTACAAAGCACTTCTAATATGCTGTGCTTGCCTGCAAAACAGGACGCGAACAAGCCCGATTTACGGAATTTTTGTGCTGAATAACACAATTCGTACCTGAATTAACCTAAAAAAATGCTGCCTGATTTTGACTTTCCAAAATCTACCAAAAAAAAATGAAATACCCGAACGAAGGGATGGCAGATGCCGGGGCTAGCAAAAATCTTTTCCTTCCTTTTTACTATTATTTTTAATAAAACCACTACCACCCGAACGAAGGGCGAACGAAGGGCCTAGGACTTAGAAACTTAGAAGCCGTTATGAGGGGTGGCTCGGCAGCAGTTTTATAATAGGTGTACAGCTGGACCGTACCGTGGGGGAGGGATTAAAAAGCGCCTTTCTTTTAACTTTCAATCCCGTGCATTCCTTCCCCCCTTTCCTTTTTCAACTTATGCCTCATGGCACACTTCTCGAATTAAAAAAAAAAAGATTAAAAAGCGCCTAATTAGTTTACACTGGCTCTCGGTGAGCTTCGGCAACACGCGTAAATGTTATAGATTTTGTTCTCTCCGCTTTTCAACTTGAACTGGATGAAATATGATGAACTGCATTTTGTTAGTTATACAAGGTGTTTCGCCTGAGACGTTCTGCAATATTTTAAAATAGGCTTCTTGAGTTAGAAGAGCGCTTCTTTGGCATATCATTGTCAGCGGTGTAGCGCATCAGAATACAGTTAGAATGTGTTAACTGTTAGGCTAGTAATCTAATGTTTAATAGTTAATTTCTAACTATTCCTGTTAGCCTGTTTACTATACTGAGAAGCGTGTAGCCCACCGTAATTACTTATCCTATTAGTTTCTATAATTTCGAAAGCATATTTAGTTACGTCGGCGCTGTGGCCCAACAATTGGCGAATTCGACGACTTACGCGCAGTGGAGGGGTTGGTTTGCCTGCAAGCCTTTTGAAAATGCGTGTATTTAGGTGCTGTGTAGGCAAAATGTGTTGGGCCACAGCGCGGACGGTAACTACATGCATGCGTTTTCAAAACTCTAAAAGCTGACATGTATATTACTTGCGATGGGCTACACGCCTCTCAGTAAGTAAAGAGACTTACAGTACTAGTGAAAAAGCAACTGTTCAACATTAGTCAACACGCATAGTAGTTAACACGTTTTACCTGCATTCTGATGCGCCACACCGCTGATAAATCTATGCCAAAAAGCGCTCTTCTAACTCCAAAAGCCTATTTTTAAAAAACTTGCTGGGCACCATAGGTGAAAACCTCGTATTAGCTAACCAGGTTGAACGCAGAGGCAGTGTGATCACTGCAGGTCCGAAGTTTTTCGCAAAAGGAGAAGCGAGCAGCCAGGGCCTGTCACGGTGGACAATGTGAACCACTGAAGCCATCCAACAACGCGGCCATCTCCATGTGTTTTGCCTGGCAGTATCTGAGGGATAGAAATGGCTGCTGTCCCGTGAGATGAATACAATTCGCGACGCAGCCTTTGTGATCATCAGCCAACTAGACTATCACGGCGCTAACAAGTTAAAGCATTAAAGCTGCTTGTAGCGTTTCAAAAACAGAAGATTTGGTTATGGGCTGCAGTTGAGCAACTTTTGAGCAAGCGTGCCTTGCTAACTTCTGTGCAGCAGTTTCCCCTTGCCGGAAACGCAGCATGTTTTCCACAATTCTGAACACACCCTCCGAGTAATGATTAGAAAGTGAAATTAAATAGCATGATCTTCGCATGAACTCGCTAGTTACGTGTGTTGTCTGATTTCGCTGACTATTGCGCCTTTCATCGCATAAGTGTATCGTTGAGTTTTTGCGCGTGACGATTTCTTCTCCGGTTTTAAGTCGCACCGTTTGTTTGTTTTTTAATAACGCTATGCTGTCTTCGCTTAGCGCGTGAAGTATTATGCACGGCGAGATGGAAGTTTAGGTTAACTCTAAAGGAGTGTCTTAAAAACTGTGTTTTGCTGTCGCTGCTCAATGGGCTGACGGCGTAGCTCCACGCAGAGAACAAGAGCGGTGAGGGAATTCAGCACGTTTGACAGGTGGCTCCGACTGTATGTGCATGCTTTTGTCCGCGAGTCGCGCGTGAGAGAAAAAGTAGCTAGGAAAGAAGAGACGGTAGGCCCCGTCGGCTACAATCCAACCCAATCGAGAATGAGCTCAAATTAGGGAAGAGCGGTGCGAGCGACGGGCACCGCAGGGGAGAAACGGAGAGGTGACGTTAGCAGGAGGCTCGTTTTTCCTCATTAGGCCCAACGTGGCCGCCGCCGTGTGCGACGGTGCGCTCCACGCGACGCTCTCAACGTCGACGTGCGGAGGGGGTGTGAAAGCGGCGGGAACGTGGCCGGGCGATAGAGGCGAATAGCGCTAACAGCGGCAGCAGCAGCAGCAGCAGCCGGCGAAGCGGCGGCGGCGGTGTCATCCGTGCGTGCGTGTTGCAATGAAGAAAAACGAGTGCCGGAACCGCGACGCCGAGTGCGGGCCGTAAATTTTTCACCCTTCTCTCGCCCTCCTCTCCGGGGGCAGACAAGAATGTCGAGAACCATAGCGCGCGGCGCGTCAAACCATACAGATGCAGGGCGAGAGGCGCACTGAAAGGAAGGCCACCTCTGTGTGTCCCCTTCCATTTCCAATTTGGGCGTCTCCCGCGCGTAAGCAACTGCGGTGCGCCCGGGATGAAATAGCGTCGGCTAGAGGGCAGCGAGAGGGAGGGCCCGCTGTCAGTCTGCCGTCGCCCGAGACCGGGAGAAGGTTGCGAGCAGAGGCTTTCCCAGGTGCTTAGGGCTCCGGGATCAGGATTGGCGGCAGTGGCGGCCGACTGAGGGAGGTTCCCGCCGAGACCGCCGGCTTTGAGCGCTGGATTAAGGCCGTAAATCTTGCGCCGTTCCCGCGAGACTAATAGGTCTGACCGCAGGCCGCGCACATTGCTGTGCAACTGCCGCTACAGCTGGCGCGGAGAGCGGGCCCTGACATTCCCGAGCTTGGACCTCCTAGGCATTCGGAGACGGGAGGGATTTTTTGCGCCTTCCCGAAACTTTTGCACAGTTCTCTGCCACCAGTAGCACACGCTCCTGCGAGGAGTGAGACAAGTTTCACGTGCCAAAAAACGGGTCGGCTCAGGCCGTACGTCTTCATACCGAGCGTTCTTGATTGGGCAGATGAAAACTGAAAGGTTCGCGTGTTTACCGAGATTTATCTCGCTCAGCGTGTTGTCGGCGAGGTGCAAACCGGCGGAAAATAAATATTGGGCCCTAGGCTGCGAGGTGCAGAATTCTGCGCTGAAGGACACAGGTTCGGCGCGCTCTGAGGGAACGGAGCAGCGTGAATTAAATGGAACGTGACTGCATTTCTCGCGTGCCTCCTGTCCACATCAGAGCTATATAGGATACATGATACGTTACAGCAAGCAAGTAGCGAAATGCCATGGTCTAGATGTCGCACCGCACCCGAAACCGTCTTGCTAGGTGTATGTTAAAGGCCTCCACAAAATAATTTACAGAATTCTCGAGAACTTAATAAAACATTAACCCACTTGAAGTTTAAATATCCGAAGGCCGACATCCTCCTTTTGGGAGATTTTTATTACCGCGGTGTCAACTGGGGAAACGAAACGTCCCTTTTACCCTTTTATTGGTCCTCTCAGACCCGTGGCTCGCCGTGCTTCAAACGTTCTAGATCTGGCACTAATCATTAATCCGAGTTGCTTATTATCTATATCCAACTTACGTGAAATTAAAATTGCCAGAAAGTTATTCATGCAGTTCTTCAGCTTATTCCCCTCCAGATGCGCAATCAAACTATACGACTTTATGAGATGTTGACAAATACTTTCACCAGCCAATAATTTATTTCCAACCCAATGTTTCAGGATCAACTCGCCCTTCTTCAGGGGTGACAGAAATGCGCGCCAGCAGCAGCAGCCTTTTCTTCTTGCAGCTGCTTGGGAATTCACTCTTCACAATCGCCAAAATTGCACACACAAACCCTCCTGACTCGTTAGACCTATCGCGGAAGGAGGTCGTCGTTACTTTGCAGAGCGAGGGTAGCTTTTCACATGGCCACATTATTTTTAGTTGCTGATGATTTAAAACAAGTTCTCATTAAAAGGGTCAATCAAGAAAGTAAGATAGCGATTTAAAGACTTAATTCTAAAAAAAAATTCTTCTGTCGCAGCGCTGCTGGTGAGACTGCACAGGCCCCTAAGCCGGACCAAGTAGAGTTACTTTGCCAGATTCACTACGGGTCATTGTCCTTAACTTAAGCTGAACCCTTTTCGTTAGCCTATGGAGAGAAAAGTGATAGGTGTAACGTTAAGAGACCGGAAGCGGGCAGAGTGGGTGTGGGAACAAACGTGGGTTAATGACGTGGGAAATCAAAAGGAAGAAATGGGCTTTGGTAGGGCAGGTAATGCGAAAGCAAGATAACCCGCTGGTCCTTAAGGGTAAGGGAGTTGATTCCAAGAGAATGCAAGCATATAAAGGCTCGGCAGAAAGTTAGGTGTGAGGATGACATTAATAGGTTTGCCGGTATACGGTGGGCCACAGCTGGCAAAGGACAGGGTTAATCTCCCTTTGCCCTGCAGTGGGCGTAGTAAGGCTGATGATGATTCGGGCGGCGCGAACAGACCAGCTTCGCTGTTCCCTGTGTTACAGTAGTACGCCATCACCGCAGCCGAACACCCCGCGTGCATGCTATCGCATTCACAGCACGTAAGTAGTCATACGTGCTATCCGTAATTTCAGTACCAAAGTAGCAGCAGTAAAACTTCAGGGCGAACTTTTAAACCTTCGCACTCGTCGCTGCATCGCTGGCCTTTACTTGTCTCATAAGGTAAATCACGGTTCGCTCAATCATCCACCATACATAACCCCACCTTAACGCATATTCCTTCACACTGCGTTTCATATTGCTCCACCACTTACTCTAACCGCTACGATTGCTGGCTAATTTTTCCCCGAGCAGATAGCGACTAGAACGGCCTTCAAGTCGTTGCTGCCCTCACCTGCCTATCGATGCTTGGGACAGCCAAGGTCAATAGACATTGGTTGCGAAGGCGGGGCTCCATACCGGTCTAGAAACATGTTACAACGACATCAACTGGGGAGCGGAATTGAAGCGTAAAAGTTTTTTGGAGTCCTTTTACTATTTGAGACAGTACAAGAGTTCATCATCATCAGCAGCAGCAGCCTGACTACGCTCACTGCAGAGCAAAGGCCATCCCATGTCTCTTTAATTAACCCGGTCCTTTGCCAGCTGCGGCCACTGTATCCCCGCAAACGTCTTAATCTCATCCGCCCACCTAACTTTCTGCCGCCCCCTGCTACGCTTTCGTTCTCTTAGAATCCGCTCCTATACGCTCAAAGACTAGCGAATGTCTTGCCTTCGCATTACATGCCCTGTCAAAGCCCATTTGTTCCTCTTGATTTCGGCTAGGATGTCATTAACCCCCATTCGTTCCCTCACCCACTCTGCCCGCTTCCGGTCTCTTAACGTTACAGCTATCATTTTTCATTCCATGACTCGCTGCGTGGTCCTTAACTTCAGCTCAACTCTTTTCGATAGCCTCCACGTTTCTCCTCCCTAGGTGAGTACCGGTAAGACACAGCTATTATGCTTTGCTCTTGAGGGATATTGGAAAACTGCCATTGATGATCTGAGATTACCCGCCGCGGTGGCTCAGTGGTAAGGGTGCTCGACTACTGATCCGGAGTTCCCGGGTTCGAACCCGACCGCGGCGGCTGCGTTTTTATGGAGGCAAAACGCTAAGGCGCCCGTGTGCTGTGCGATGTCAGTGCACGTTAAAGATCCCCAGGTGGTCGAAATTATTCCGGAGCCCTCCACTACGGCACTTCCTTCTTCCTTTCTTCTTTCACTCCCTCCTTTATCCCTTCCCTTACGGCGCGGTTCAGGTGTCCAACGATATATGAGACAGATACTGCGCCATTTCCTTTCCCCAAAAACCAGTTGTTATTATTATTATGATCTGAGAGAACCTGCCGTATGCGCTCCACCGCATTCTTATTCTTCTACTTATTTCCCTTTCATGATCCGAAACAGCGGTCACTGCCTACTCTAAGTGGAGCTCTTCCATTTCCACTTCCAGCGCATCGCTAGCAATTGTGAACTGCTGTTCTCTTACTAGACGATTGATCATTACGTTGGTTTTCGGCACGTTAGTTTTTAAACCCATCGTTCTGATCTGCCTGTCTAACTAATTTATCGTGCTTTGCAGTTCATCTCCTGAGTGACTTAGAAAAAAAATGTCATCAGCAAATCGCATGTTACTTAGGTATCCTTCATTGAATCTTATCCCCAATGGTTACCAATCTATGCCTCGGAACACCTCCTGTAAACACGCCGTCAGTAGCATTGGCGAGATCCTGTCTTCCTAACTAACACCCTTCCTTATTGGAATTTTATTGCTAACTTTTTGCAGAACTATGGTAGCTGTGCAGTCGTCATAGATATATTTCAGTATTTTCGCATAGCACTCTTCTGTAACCTGATTCCGCAATGCCTATATGATTGCTGAGGTTTCCACAGAGTTAAAAGCTTTCTCGTAATCAATGAAGGCCATATATAGGGGTTGGTTACCTTCTGCACATTTCTTTATCACCTGATTGATAGTGTGAACATGGTCTATTGTACACTATCCTTTACAAAACCCTGCATGACAATATGGTTTGTTTTGAGTCTCAGGTTGCCCTGACTCTATTAGGGATTACCTTAGTAAATAGCGTGTATGCGATGGACAGTAAGGCGATTGGTTTGTAATTTTTCAAGTAGTTGACGTCTCTTTTTTTATGAATTAAGATAATGCTAGCATTCTTGCAAGATTCTGGTACGGTCGAGGTCATAAGACATTGCGTACACAGGATGGCTAGATTGTCTAGAACAATCTCCACTCCGTCCTTCAACAGATCTGCTGTTAACTGATCCTTACCAGCTGCTTATCCTCTTTGCATTGCTCATAAGTCTTTCTTTACTTCCTCTTTGGTTACTGGCGGGATGACGCATTGCTGTGCGCTACTGTCTCTCTTATTAGCGTTCTGATTACAGTTGGCTAATGTAAATATTTCTGTAGAACTCACCGGCTACTTTAACTATCTGATACATATTGCTAATGACATTGCCCTCCTTTTCTCTTAACGCATGCACCTGGTTTTTACCTATGCCTAGTGTCCTCGTCCCCGCTTTTAGGCTACCACCGTTATTTAGAGCATGCTCGAATCTCTCCATATTAAACTTCCTTATGTCGGCCACCTTGCGCTTATTTATTAACTTTGATAGCGCTGCTAGTTCTGTTCTGTCTGTATTGTTAGGCGCTTTCGTGCCTCGGCATTTCTTAATCAGATCTTTCGTCTCCTGAGATCGCTTGCCGGTATGCTGTCGAACAGTCCTACCGCTAAATTCTCCTGCGCTCTCCGCAATGATAGCTGTGAGATTATCGTTCATTGATTGAACATTAAGATATTCCTCCTGAATTAAAGCCCAATATATGTTCTGCACCGATATCATGAATCCCTCTACTTGCCCTCTTATCACTAACTCCTTAGTGGGCTTCCGCTTCACAAGTTTCTTCTGTTCCGTTCCGTTGACTAGTTTTAAAAATGTTTTAGTTGCGTGCATTTCGTTTTAATGTACAGCGCCTTTTTATAGACCTCCTGCATGTTTGTAAACAAACGAGGTGGCGCTGCAGTCGCTAGCGAGCTCGTGGTAGGCAAAAGGTCGGGGAGTGGCGTCGCGGATAGGTGTTGAGCGCGGGTTTTCAAGACTTGTAGGCGCGTTTCCAGTTTCTGCGAATCACAGTAATGGTTGATGTTTTCAACTTAGTAATTTCTTGAATTACACGAGCTCGCGTTGGCCACGTGCGACGTATTCAGCGATATAGTTTGCCACTGTGTATTGTATATATGGTTATTAGTAAACAGAAAGCATTTCTGGCGTTGATTTGCACGCTAGGCATTGAATTAACTAGGAAGTTTTTGACACTCTGCTGTAGCCAGAATGATATTACTTCGGGACAGTAGTGAGAGGATGTGCTGGCGTTCTTTCGGCTTAGCAGACGTGCGCTCACAGCCTGCTGACATACGTAGGTGTCGTGCTGTGCGAAAAGTGGGGACAGCGTCGTGTCCTTATTCTCCTCTAGCTGTCCCGTTTAAGCGCTGTTTTTATCCGCAGGATCACGCACCAGCCAGGCCGAATTCTCTCTCCCCTTATAAACTGGTCGATTTGGTGAAATTTTTTTTTATTTCTGAAATTATTTTCTTTCTTACCCTTGGGTGATCTGTTTCGTGACGAAAAAATTCGAGCAAAATATTCAGTAGAAATTTATAAATTACACTTTCTTGATGTGTTGTTGTCGAAAATTGTGAGGTAATTTCTCTGATTTCTTTGACGCTTTCTTTGAGTTCATTGCCACATTTCTTTGACCAAAGCGCAAGCGAAGAGGCCAAAAACGAGGGAATAAACGTTAAGGTTCGTTTTCTGACCTTCCACATTTTCTGCGATTGGCATCACTCACACCTTCGTAATTTCGTAACGCAGGAAAATAGAATGATTCCATTTGTCGCAAACGATTTCTGAGGGATTGAGAAGTGTAATCTCTTAATTTTTTCCTACACGTGCAGTACTATATATATGTTCGTTATTTTTGTAAGAAACGTTTTCATGTAGCTATGCATGCATAAGTACATTATCATCTAAAAGAAGAGCAAATAGCGTCATCATACAGAAGAGGGCTTTGTGAACATGCTGGCATAAAAAAACATAGTGCACTTTCTACTCAATTATTCAAGACCTTGGGGTGACTTGATGAGGGTGTTAATTATAATGACTCAAGAACTGCACCAGGTATACGTAAAAATAAAGCGCATTACTGAAACTAGCGCAGCAGTTTAATATTTGCACCAAATTTAGGTACATATCGCATGCATAAATAACGAAAACTCTTTTCATAGCCGCCTCCCCGCTCAAATCTCGCCACGTGTCTGTTAGTAGCACGCCGGCTTCGCCAAACAAGCTTCGCGATGATGGACCACGTCATGAAACATGACACATGTGCGATGCAATGAAAAAGCATGTGGCGTTTAGCACACTTAAGGTACGCTATTCTAAGCATGTCAACCTGACCGCGCAAGAACTTACCAGACTTCTTTCAACTCGAATCAAATAATTACATCGGTCATATTTAAAAAAAAAACATTTTCAGGTATATATTAAATGCCATAAAACTCGTCAATTAAACATGCTGTGCTATTAACAAAAGAATGCATTCCTTGGGGACGAGTGAACCTGCCGGCGCCCCGTGCACACCGGCTCAAGGTGATAAATACGTGCACAGCCACATATGTGCTTTTTTCTTTGCGCAGTTATAAGCGTACTATGCTGATGCTCAGGTGAATGAACGCAGTAACTTGCATGCTATTAAGTACATTGAGTGGCAGTGCCGATCGACTCCCAGACTTCGCGTTTCAGTGCCGCGGCCCATTCCCTGTTAGCCAGTTTCCTAATGCGGTATTTATCTGCGAGAAACCTATCGGGGCTAATTTAAATTTTCTTTTATGCTACTACGCGGATCCAACAGTGACGCAACTGGACAATACATGCTGCTTCTGCAGTACGCAGGCTTGATGCAGCCGCCGATAGCTAAGGCAGCTGCGGTAGGCACGGGCAGGCGGAACCTGTTTTGCCTACCATGCGAAATCGTTCGGGCCGAGCTGATCATTGGCCGCAGCGAGCATCAGCAGGGGCACGACGGCGGCAGCGGAACTGGCGATCCACGTGGACACCCTGCGAAGCATGGGTCTTCTTACTGCTCTTTTCACTCGAGCTTCCCACATCTTCTTCTTTTGCTCTGTCGTCGGCAGGACAGGAACCTGCTTTGCCTACCATGCGAAAGTCGCTCCTGACATCAGCGCCACCGCATCCTCGTGACGTCGCAAGGTGAAGGAGGTCTATAAACGAACATTTATGTTCGCGTTCCCTCACAGCAGCGGGCAGCGGCTTTTATGCTATCCACATTGACTTTTTTGTGGCTTGCTTGCCGCTAGCTTCCGCTAGTGCCGGCCTAAATATTGAGGACTGCTTTTATAATGGAGAAATTTACCGCGCTATCCTTTTCAAACACGAAATGGATGCAGCCTTGAATATGTACGCTACACACACGTTACTAGCACTGATAACTGCGACTGATGAGAATTTTGTACAGAGTTTATTAGATGTTATGATGATGGGATACTGCACTTTTATATGCTTTATTATCATAGATCAGAGAAGACCGTTGTATGCACATGCCATGGCCGTTTGCAAAATCTCGGATGATGTTCAGGTGCAATTTTTATTTCCGTGTTAGGCATAGGATAGTCTGTAATGAGGACATTTCTTTTGTTGAAATCTTCCTCGGTATTCGGTAGTCTCCTGGCGAATGTTGTTGCGTGAACGTTTCCTGCGACTGCAAGGCCACTATTCGTGTTTGCTCATTTTCCCGAACGTCCCCTTGCTTCCTCATTGTATGAGCGCTTGATGGTATGTTTTGTCTGATCTGCGTAGGTTTTGATCGTATTGATGAAAATGTCTGTCATCCATATGTTCTAAAAAGAAGCCGCAATTTCACTCGCAAACTGTAGCTGCATTTACAGCACTCTCATACCATTTATACATTCTCTGCACATGCACCTTCTCTCCAGAGTTAGTTCAGCAAGTTCTTATTGCGTCATTATTCAGAGTCGTGAGTTTGTGCTGCCGTTTTCAGCAAATAAAGTACTTTTGTAAAAACTACACTGTTTTCTCTTTGTATGAGCAAAATACCATCAACACAATTCTGTCACAACGCAATGCTAGCACACTTCGGGGCAGAAAGATAGCTCACAAGTAAAAAATTACAAATATATGTCGAAATGTACCTATTGGGCATTAGGGCAAACAGCTGGCTTCGTTGGCTGGTTAACGCCTTGAAAATGACCGCGACACACGAGGCGAGGGGTAACGAAAGAAACACAACGAGAACTGACTACCGAAAAATGGCGCTTGTAATCGGCACTCTCCGTGTCTTCTTTCTGCGCTCTCGCCTCGGATATCACAATGAGCCTCGAGGCGCTCGAAGATTTATATTTACCGCAAAAAGTACGTGGTTATGGCCTCACGGGTTTTTTTAGTCATGAAGTCATCGTTTAGTTCGCCTCACCCTTCGAAGACACCGCTGGCTCTGCACCATGAGCCGCCATGTTTACAATGTAAGGGCTTCTATGCAACCAACGCTTCCACTCTACATCTACATTGGGACCAACGTGACTTCTCATGTTTAAGAATAGTAATCATCAGCTACATGTAATCCCACTTCTTATAATACACCGGAACGGGTTGTTAAAGTCATCCCCATCATCAGCCTGACTACGCCCACTGCAAGGCAAAGGCCTCTTCCACGTCTCTCCAATTTTTCCAGCTGCGGCTGCCGTATCCCCGCAAACTTCTTAATCTCATCCGCCCACCTAACCTTCTGCCGTCCCGTGCTACGCTTCCCTTCTTTTGGAATCTACTCCGTTACCCTTAAGGACCGGTGGTTATCTTGCGTTCGAGGTAAATGCCCTGCCCAAGCCCATTTCTTCCTCTACATTTCGACTAGGATGTCGTTAACACGCGTTTGTTCCCTCACCGACTCTGCCCGCTTCCGGTCTCTTAACGTTACGCCTATCATTTTTCATTACATGTTTCGCTGCGTTGTTCTTAACTTGAGCTGAATCCTTTTCGTTAGCCTTCATGTATCTGCCCCATAGGTGAGTACCGGTAAGATACAGCTGTTGTACACTTTTCTCTTGAGGGATATTGTTAAACTGCCATTCATGACCTGAGAGAACCTGCCATATGCGCTCCAACCCCATTCCTATTCTTCTAGTTATTTCCTATTGAAATTAACTGTTATTTTAAGTACGAACTTATACCGAATCACCAAGCTGAACGTTCTACTAAGTCTTCCAGTTATTTCCCTCTCATGGTCCAAATCAGCAGTCGCACCTGCCCTGAGTAAATGTGTTCCCTTACCATTCCCAGCGCATCGCTACCAATTGCGAGCTGCTCTTTCCATGCGAGACTGTTGAACTTTAATTTTCTGCATGTTAACATTTAGGCCCACTGTTCTGCTCTGCCTGTCTGTCTCGTTGATCATGCTTTGCAGTTCATCTCCAGACTGACACAGCAAGGGAATGTCATCAGCGAATCGGAGATTACTTTGGTATTCTCCATTAGCTCTTATCCCCAACGGTTCTCAGTTCAGGCCTCGGAATACCTACTGTAAACATGCGTTTAATAGCATTGGCGGAATCGTGTCTCCTTGCCTGCCGTTCTTCCTTATTGGAAGTTTATTGCTGATTTTATGGATGACTATGGTAACTGTACAGTTCCTATATATATATATATATATATATATATATATATATATATATATATATATATATATATATATATATATATATATATATATATTAAGGAAATGAGGGGCTCGTTTGACAAACATATTATGGAAGCCAACAGTCACCGAAACCAAGGGGCATAGGGGAATGTTTTTAATCTTTTTTTTATTTGTAGTTCCAATCAACCGGTTTAAAGAAAATTACTTCAAATTACTTATAGAGCAGCAGAAAAAACAACCATGCCGCCGGTGGGATCCGAACCCACGACCTCCGAATATCGCGTCCGGTGCTCTTACCAACTGAGCTACGGCGACGGCTGTCCAATCTGCTGCTTTCGTGGGTATTTATGTTTACTGCGTGTAAGCGAACCTTGAGAGTGTTCACCAGCGCCCTATATATATGCAGTATTTTGACATAAGGCTCTTCTACACTTTGATTCCGCAATGCCTGCACGGCTGCTGAGGTTTTCACTGAGTCGAATGCTTTCTTGCAATCAATGAAGGCTATATATAGGGGTTGGTTATATTCTGCACATTTCTCTATCACCTCATTGATAGTGTGAATTTGATCTATTATTGAGTATCTTTTACGAAAGCCTGCCTGATCATCTGACTGATTGAAGTCTAAGTTTGCCCTGATTACATTAGCGATTATCTTAGTAAATATCTTATATGCAACGGACAGTAAGCTTATCGGTCTGTAATTTTTGAAGTCATTGGCGTCTCCTTTCTTATTAGTAAAGATAATTTTAGCGTTCTTCGAAGCTTCTGGTACGGTCGAGGTCATAAGGCATTGCATATAAGGCATTGTGTCCCTGAGGTAATAAAACGACAACGAAGCGCTCCTTTCAAGCTCTAGGGACCGTCGCTAAAAAAAGAAAAAAGTCGCACCCGCTTTCGCTAATCTGTGCCCACGTTTCAGCACCTACCATCTGCTATCGCTCTGTCATCGACAGTGCCATAGAAGTGAGCCCCTAAAATAGTGGCAATTATTGGTAGCGTGCTGTACCCACTTCGGTGGGAAAAGAAGCGGAAACCCGATAAGGCAATGCACTGTGCGGGGCATCGCCGTCTTGGCCTGCCTGCCTTCGCCGGGAACGAGGGCCCAGCGTGTTTCGTGCCTATATTAGAACGGAATTAGAACGCGTGCGCCTCTGTGGCAGCGGTGTTGAATGAGTGATGCAATGATACTTACAAACATGTGACACAGCCAGGCACAATAAATCAGCATGCAAACAAGACAGCACACGTGTAATCACAGAGCCCTCCTTACCCCGGCGCATAAAGTACTAGCTTCTGCTAAATGGCTTTGAAAACCAAAAAGAGGAATAAAAAATTTTCTTAGCAAATGCATTGTCATACATTCGAAGCAAAAGCGGTCAGAAACGTGAAAAAACTAAAACAAATAACAAAGAAAGGCACCTCCACAAACACACATTATTTAATCCACTGGGCGCTAATCATGAATCAAGGAATCTCGACCGGTACATGCCTTCATAAAAAAACTTTTATTATAAGAAATTTCATTTCTTCGAAGGGCTGCAGAAGTGTTGCTAACACATGTGCTTCCCGTCTTTATATTCAAGAGTACCTCACGTATCGCGACTCCTGCCTAGGATCCTAATACTGCTAATCTCTGGCTCACACTTGCATTCTTCTAAGTGGGGTGGCAAATTCGACCCCCCCCCCCCCATTTTTTCTAGCAATTTCTCATTCCCCCGTGCCCTGTCATTGATGCAGTGACACATCCGGCCTATATAGACCCTTCCACACGTAAGTGGCATTTCACACAACACGCCAACGGCGCAGGAAACAAAAGGACTGTCATGCATCTTATCGCACTGGGCCTGAGCCGAAAAGAAACTTCTTCCGTACGGTTCAGCGCATTCTAAGACCATCAAAAGGGCTATCGCTTCACTTTGCCTGCAGTCCGTACTGCTTAAGTCATGTGCTCACATGACTGAGGGTAGCTTCAATAATCAGATTGAAAGGCTTCCAATGCAATGCTTCACGTGTTCTGTCATTTTTGGAGTACCAGAGACCCTCCTTCAAAAAATCAAAGGCAAGAGAAAAATTCATGCAAAGATGGGAACCGGCCGACCGTAAGTAGTCCCCTATATGCACCGAGTAGCGCACAGCCTGAAGAAGGTTGCAAGCCGATACGACGTACCTGTCGTGTCCTCAGCGCACACAAAGCTGAGCGCCGAAGGCATCGTCGACTACAAGTCCTTTCAAAGGATTAAGCATAAACCTTCTCACCTGCTACTGCCATGAATCCCGCTCACTCACGATGCATCTGAAAGGCCCCGCAGGGGCGTCTGCCACATGCCGACTATAGTGAGTTACGACACCATGATTTCCAGAGCATCCGCAGGGACATCTCCGCAGAGGGACGATGGTGAACAGTGCGTCACCACAGACCCGAGCACTACCGTTTAACCGTGCGCCTGAAAAAGCATGCTTCCCAAAAATTTGAAGGAGCAGCACTTCGCTGTGCAAACTGCGAAGGTGGTCACCCCACCTATTCAAGGCCGTATCCCTCGTGGAAGAACGAGAAAGAGGTTGTAAACATGAAGACAAGAGAAAATATTACTTCGAAGGAAGCGCGACGACTCTTTCATGCGAAGTGCATTTTCAGCTTCTCCGCAGAGACACCGCAAACTTCGTTGATGTGGTGTGAAGCGGCGGTGCACCACCAATCACTCCGGCACCTGCCCAAGCCACTTTCACCGAGCCTATGGCAGGGCCATCCACGCTATGGCAGGGACAGCGAAGGCTGCTCTGCCATCTCCAACGGAGGGAGCGCAGGTCCATGGGTCGGCACCCCGCACGGCTTCCCCCGCAGCCTGAAACCCACACACCCGCGCCTGCACCGCACTCCTCCAGCAGGTCTAGCGAGGTGATGGATGTAACTCCCAAACACCCGCTTTGCTGCGCCGGAACAGCTCTCTTGAGTGAAAAAAAAAGCCTGAGCCCTGATAATGGGCCCAGAAAAGAAGTAAATCACGCCCATTCCCACCCAAAAACACACGAGCATGACTTTTATTGGTTGAATGGAACTGTAGAGGACTTCTGAGGAATTACATTAGCATAACGCATATCCCGCGGTCAATATTGAGGGAAGTTTTGACTTTAGGGCGATTCTGAAGACCTTGGTCCACAGCTTACGAATATCCTCAGAAAATGTAAAACTTTTCGACGCGAAAGCGAGCAGGCAAATAAATTGATTCTAGGGTATCGTCACAAATGTTATGAAAAGCGGCTTCTCTGCCCAAGAAATCAAACTTACAACAAACGTTGAGGCGGTTGTGGTCAGCATCATCAACTACAAAACAATTGTTTTGTAACTGATGTAGCTGATAACAACTAGCTCTTAATAGCGTTCTTCTTTTTTGTGTAGTCCTCTCTCTCTAGTCTTCCTAATAGTTTTCGTTTATGGTTGATTTATGAGGGTTTAACTTCTCAAAGCGACTCAGGTTAAGGGACGCCGTAGTGAATGGCTCCGGGAATTCCAACCACCTGGTATTTTATCGTGCACTGACATCTCACAATACCAGGGCCTCTAGAATTTCGCCTTCCTCGAAATTCAACCGCCGCAGCCGGGATCATACCCGCATCTTTCGGGTCAGCAGCCGAGCACCACAACCATTCAGCCACCGCGGCGGCACGGTATTCCTGATGGCCCTACATCCAATTTTTAAAGAATGAGAGACCAACTAGCCCAGCACCAAGTTCTGCTGCAATTCTGTGTAGCTTCCTCCAGATCGCGCATTAGCAGTCCAAGGCCTAGAAGAGCCAATCGAGGAACTGCCAGGGTCATATATGATAGTTGGGAATTTTGATGCGCACTCCTCGTTTTGGGCAAGCGAGCAATGTGACCTAGGGGCCAAATAATTGAAGACTTTGTCCTCGCCAATAATGTATGTCTTTTAAATACGAAAGACACCACATACTATTGCCAAGCTCCGGAAAATGAGCTTGATCGATGAAGCTTTCGCATCACCATCGGTTTTTAACGATTTTAAATGGGTGTTTTAAATGACCCCCTGGGAAGTGATCACCTACGTGCTGTCATCAGGCTCTCATCGTCTACTCCTGTCATCCCTACAAGACGACCACGGCGCCGGAAAGTTCACCTCGCCGACTGGTCACTTTTTAGAACAAATTCCACTTTGGAAAATTAATTTTCTGAAGAGCGCAGCATAGACGAAAGTAATTAAAGGTTTACTACATGCACAATACCGGCCGCAACACCTGTTGTAGGACAAACAACAGGACTTGCACCGAAGAAACAAAGGGTATGGTAGACACAAGAATGCACATTGGCAAAAAAAGCAGCAAAACAAAGCCTGGGGTGCCTTCCGTAGTTATCCCATTGCAGAGGATTTACTTATTTTTAAGAGGGCTGAGGCCTGAGCGCGGAACGTTCGAAGAATACTAGAGAAAACATCCTGGCAGAAATATGTGTCATCTATACATTGTTTAACAACCTGAAAGAAAATGTGGGGAAAAGTTCGCATATTCAATGGTGACCATACTCCTTTCACATTTCTGTTCTTGACAACACGCTGTACACATACATGATTTAAAGAACAGGCCAATATATTGGGTGAGCATTGCTTACCCATCTCTCTGAAGCTGCTATAGAGGCACTGTTTAAATTCTTTTTTCAAAAAAGTGTAAAAGTGTAAATGGCGCGGAAACAAGCAGTCGTAACTTTTTTGGGAGCCGGAAAACCACAAAGTCCTTTCAGTTTCACACCGATGGCCCTCAACGGCTGTATTTAAAATCATTCAAAAGTGTTATGATAATTAAACTGGCTTTCATACTTGAATCACGGCGACCTTTAGACATGCATCAATGTTGAGTTAGAGAGCCAAGTTCGACTATTGGTCACCTTGTCTGCTTATAAAACACCATTCGGTGCGCATTCATCCACAAGCAGTACAGTATCGGGGTCTTCTTCGACATGGAGAAGGCCTATGATATCACGCGCAGATTCGGCACCCACCGCGACCTAGCAGAGCTAGGTATCCGCGGCAGGATGCTAAGCTCCTTGAACGACTTCCTGGCTAAGCACACACGTCGAGTCCGCCTAGGAGCAACACTTTCCATGACTTTCACCCAAAACCCAAAAGAGCGGTGTACCCTAGAGATGTATCCTATGCACAACAGTCTTTATTATAAAAATGAACTCCTTAGGTAAAATAATACCCAAGTCCATAATGTATTCACTTTATGTAGATGACCTCACACAGCATGCACTTCCTTCAGCATATCCACCTGTGAGAGACAAATACAAATGACATTCAATAAAATGGCTGCTTGGGCAGTCAGAAGTATATTCAAGTTCTCCCCTCAAAAAACGAGTAGTTGTTACGTTCTCATTGCGACGGTGCCTACAGGCCGATCCTACTCTACACTTGGACCAAACCACACTACCAATAAACAAGCGCACAAATTTTTAGACGTCACTTTTGACAAGAAACTCACATTGCTGCGACACATAAACAACCTTAAATAGAAAGTTCCAAAGCACTCAATGTGCAAAACATGCTCTGACAAGAACGGTTGGGGTCTGACAGAGCGTGCCTTTTGCACATCTATCGCCCTCTGACGCCCTCCATGCTAGACTACGAGTGCATAATATATGGTTCAGCAACAGCATCCTACTTGAAGCAGTTAGGTCCTGCTCATAATCTTAGTCGGTGCCTATAAGATAAATTCAAAGAGTTAGGAGTACTAGAAGCTCTACCGAACATTGCACAAAGACATGAATATTTGCCACCATGGTACAGCCTCCCTGCAGTATGTGACTTCCCATTCACACATTCACACAAAAATCAAACGCCACAATAACGCATCTTCTTCAAGAATTATTCGCACTGCAAGAAAAATGTGACACCTACACTGAATTTTATACTGATTGTTCAAAAGGCGAAATACATGCTGAACGTGCAGTAGTACAAGGCAAAAGTGAAAAAAATTAAACTACTGCCACAGTCCGCATCGGTTTTTACTATCGAGTGGTACGCCATATCTGTAGCTTTAGAGCAAATAGTAAAAGAGAATATCAAAAACAGCGTCATCTGCACTGATTATCTCTGTGTGCTCACAGCACTGCAATCTACAAATGCTGCTGCACCCTTAATAGCAAACATTATATATAATATAGTTAAAGTCACAGCACAAAAACTTGACATAAACTCTGCTGGGTCCCTAGCCATGTCGGTATAGTGAGTCATGAGGAAGCAGATACAAGCGCTGCATACGTACGGTCTGGCCAAATAAAACAAATGAACATACCACAGAAGGATTTCTTGAAATTAACGTACAGTAAACTCAGAAATAAGTGGCAGACTGCATGGGAAAAGCAGGTAAACAACCAACTGCATTCTTTAAAGCCCATTTTCGGAGAATGAAAGCATGTAGACATCAAGAACGTTTTATAGAAGTTTTTTATAACAACTACGCACTGGACACACAAACCTGACACACAACTTCTTACTGACAAAACATGACAAACTTCTCTGCCAAAAATATGATGGCGAACTCTTAGTATCCGCATTTTAATTTCATATATAAAGCCTTAACAACTAAGAAAAGCTATGTTACAACAGTCTATATGAATACATGTCATTACAACCAATGTTTCTTTCCGGTGACCAAGCACTTGTTGATTTTTTATATATTTTAAATTTCTGAAGGAAACCCGCATTTTAAACAAACTGTAGGTATCAGAAGCTTCACCTTTAACGCAAGACACTCTAACTCTGTGTTTGGCGCATCATAGCCTTAGTTGCTTTTGTGCCATTAGACTTCATATAACTAACTAACTATTATATGAAAGGCATGTCTGGCTTATGCTTTTGAACGTTAAAAACACATCAGGAGCCTCTTCTTCCGATCGCCCGATCGCCTTTGCCAGCCTGGAAAGCTTTATATCATTGCACAACGAGATAGCTTTTGTTTGAACTCGAGAAGACATTTCACGTGAACAAATATCTTCATTATTGCCTAGGTCGCCTTTTCTTCTTTGTATAAGGCAGCTGGAACTACTCCAAAGTCGCCTTCTTTGTTCGCCTGAAGAAGCCATAGGCTCTTTTCCTTGCAGGACGACACGGCATGTTGCGTGCGCTCTTTTGGCCAAAGGTCCTTTTTCCGTGCTGGCCTTAGGATTCCATCAACACCTTCCAATAAAAACCTTTCCAGACTCATCGGCTTTCTCTGCCAACTTCCTGTTCAGGGAGATGAGTTCGTATGCTGTAATTTTTAGTGGAACACTCTAGTACGACTCTTTCGTTAGGGTAGCATTCTCTGCTGGAACGGAGCCGATACCAAGAACGACCATGCTCCTAGGCTTCGCACGCTTTTCTGGCTTCCTCGCTACAGAAGTGAGATTACGCTGCCGCAAAAACTCTCGTTTGTGCTGCAAGAGGTCTTAGTGCATTCAATTTCATTTCGTGGAGCAAGTCTGGGTAGATGGCATAACAAAATACGCCTCAGGACCACAGCAGTTTCTTCTGAAACAGAAATGCATGTGTAGATAAAAAGCGTTTTTATTGGTTCCTGTGTTACTACACTTCTGTGTAACATAATTGTGTCAACAAGTGACCGGGTTTTAGCTTCTTCCTTTGAGTGTAGCCCAGTCCTGCGAATTTTTTCGACACGTTTACGAGTTCTTGGTGATACTAAAACCAACTCTACAGTGACGGACGTAGCAGAGTGGAAAGTATCTTATCCCCTTTAACACAAGGGAAAGGGTACGCTTTCACTTATGAACTACCAAACAACAGCAGCTTGCAGTTTTAGATATTATTATTAGGCTTTTATAAGGGTGAGTTTCCTGTGTGTATTCTCCGCGAGCAAAAAAGGTACTTCTTCCCAGCAGTTCAGCGCATTCTAAGACCGTACAAAGGACTATCGCTTCACTTTGCATGGAAACCGCACTACTTAATCCCTGGGCTCACATGGCTGAGGGTAGCTTCAATAATCAGATTGAATTTCTTCAAATGGCTGGCTTCCCGTGTTTTGTCATATGTTGAGTAGCAGAGACCCTCCTTCAAAAAATGAAAGGCTAGAGAAATTCATGCCAAGATGGGAACTAGGCGACCGCAAGTAGTCCCCATATGCACCGAGTGGCGCACAGCCTAAAGAAGGTTGCAAGCCGATACGACGTACCTGTCGTGTTCTCAGCGTACACAAAGCTGAGCGGCTTATGATCGCGGATCGGGCAAGAGACGAAAGCCCACTCCGATAAGAGTCCGGCGTGATGTGCGAAACCCTAATGACGTGTGGAAGGGCCAACATAGGCCAGACGGGTCGGTGCATCAATGACAGGGCACGGGGGCATGAGAAATCGTTAGAAAATGAATGAGGGTCGATTCTGCCACCCCACTGTGAATAATGCAAGCAAGAGTAAGCCAGAGCTTAGCAGTATTAGGATCCTAGGCAGGAGTCGCGATCAGGTGGCGCACGGGATACTTCAGGTCTTTTTGATTAAAAAGAAGCGACGCGCATGTTTAGCGACACTTCTGTAGCCCTTCGAAGAAACAAAATTTCCTATCTTTAAATTTTTTATGGAGGCATATAACGCTCGAAATTCCTTCCTTTCATGTCTAGCGTTCGGTGCGGTAATAATGGGTGTTGTTTGGTTGTTTGTTGTGGTGGATTTATTTGTTTTAGCTTTGATTTCGGTTTATTTTTTAAGGTTTCTTACTGCTTTTGCTTCTAATGTATGACTGTGCTGTTGCTACGGTTGCTCGATGCTGCATTTGGTAAAAAAAAAAACCTCTTTATTTCTCTCTTTCGTTTCGAAAACAGGTTATCAGAATGTCATGTTGTGAAGAACAAATAAAAATGAATGAATGAATGAATGAATAGTACTTTATGCGTAGTTGATAAGAAGTGTTCTGTGATTACATGTGCACTGTGTTATTTTCATGCTGATTCCCTGTCACTGGCAGGGTTCGGAGCGATACTGCGCTGTGTCACAAGCTTGAGATTATAAATGTACCCCTTTCAGTATAATACACTGTTAGTAGTGTGCGCACATGCTGTCCTTTTCTTGTGCCGTTGTCGTTGCGCCGCCGTTCACTCCATCATGCACCAACTGACCCCACAGGCTGTTATACTAACAGTAATTTGTTTGTTCCTTTTCACCGTTGTTCCCTATACCGGGTGTGCATAAGTGAGTTCAGGAGTTATTAATGAGGTGTATGCCAGTAGCTTAATCTTCTGAGGTAATACGTCCCCATATTTCTTTATTATGAAAATAGCTTTGCCAACTTTCCTGCAGATTCCATTAACATGTTGCCGAGTTAGGTTGCTGGAGAAAATAATTCCGAGTACCTCCACGCTTTCCACTGCTTCAATCTGGCTAGGAGACAGTGGGCTAGGAAACAGCGAAAGCGGCAGCATGCTGATCCGCTTCTTCACGCAGTTCTGCGCCTGCCTCGCTGGTGCCTTCGTCGGGACTACAGCGGCGCCTTGTTTCCTTGCGCTACGGACTTCAGTTCCATCGCCATCACCAATCCTACACGTGGATGACCTCTGTGCGAGCGTGGACTGCCCTACCTTTCCTGTAAAAGACAGCACGGGTGTTCCCTCCACTGCGCAACCTGGCCGAGCATCTCCCTTCGACGATGTCATCTTCGATCTACCGGTCATCTTAAAGCCAAGTTCTGTGACGTCACCCACGGATCGTATAAAAGCAATGCCTACACAGCGGTCTGCCAGTGGGCTAGGAGACAGCGAAAGCGGCAGCATGCTGATCCGCTTCTTCACGCAGTTCTGCGCCTGCCTCGCTGGTGCCTTCGTCGGGACTACAGCGGCGCCTTGTTTCCTTGCGCTACGGACTTCAGTTTCATCGCCATCACCAATCCTACACGTGGATGACCTCTGTGCGAGCGTGGACTGCCCTACCTTTCCTGTAAAACACAGCAGGGGTGTTCCCTCCACTGCGCAACCTGGCCGAGCATCTCCCTTCGACGATGTCACCTTTGATCTACCGGTCATCTTAAAGCCAAGTTATGTGACGTCACCCACGGATCGTATAAAAGCAATGCCTACACAGCGGTCTGCCAGTGGGCTAGGAGACAGCGAAAGCGGCAGCATGCTGATCCGCTTCTTCTTCTTCACGCAGTTCTGCGCCTGCCTCGCTGGTGCCTTCGTCGGGACTACAGCGGCGCCTTGTTTCCTTGCGCTACGGACTTCAGTTCCATCGCCATCACCAATCCTACACGTGGATGACCTCTGTGCGAGCGTGGACTGCCCTACCTTTCCTGTAAAAGACAGCACGGGTGTTCCCTCCACTGCGCAACCTGGCCGAGCATCTCCCTTCGACGATGTCACCTTTGATCTACCGGTCATCTTAAAGCCAAGTCATGTGACGTCACCCACGGATCGTATAAAAGCAATGCCTACACAGCGGTCTGCCAGTGGGCTAGGAAACAGCGAAAGCGGCAGCATGCTGATCCGCTTCTTCTTCTTCACGCAGTTCTGCGCCTGCCTCGCTGGTGCCTTCGTCGGGACTACAGCGGCGCCTTGTTTCCTTGCGCTACGGACTTCAGTTCCATCGCCATCACCAATCCTACACGTGGATGACCTCTGTGCGAGCGTGGACTGCCCTACCTTTCCTGTAAAAGACAGCAGGGGTGTTCCCTCCACTGCGCAACCTGGCCGAGCATCTCCCTTCGACGATGTCATCTTCGATCTACCGGTCATCTTAAAGCCAAGTTCTGTGACGTCACCCACGGATCGTATAAAAGCAATGCCTACACAGCGGTCTGCCAGTGGGCTAGGAGACAGCGAAAGCGGCAGCATGCTGATCCGCTTCTTATTCTTCACGCAGTTCTGCGCCTGCCTCGCTGGTGCCTTCGTCGGGACTACAGCGGCGCCTTGTTTCCTTGCGCTACGGACTTCAGTTCCATCGCCATCACCAATCCTACACGTGGATGACCTCTGTGCGAGCGTGGACTGCCCTACCTTTCCTGTAAAAGACAGCACGGGTGTTCCCTCCACTGCGCAACCTGGCCGAGCATCTCCCTTCGACGATGTCATCTTCGATCTACCGGTCATCTTAAAGCCAAGTTCTGTGACGTCACCCACGGATCGTATAAAAGCAATGACTACACAGCGGTCTGCCAGTGGGCTAGGAGACAGCGAAAGCGGCAGAATGCTGATCCGCTTCTTATTCTTCACGCAATTCTGCGCCTCCCTCGCTGGTACCTTCGTCGGGACTACAGCGGCGCCTTGTTTCCTTGCGCTACGGACTTCAGTTCCATCGCCATCACCAATCCTACACGTGGATGACCTCTGTGCGAGCGTGGACTGCCCTACCTTTCCTGTAAAAGACAGCACGGGTGTTCCCTCCACTGCGCAACCTGGCCGAGCATCTCCCTTCGACGATGTCATCTTCGATCTACCGGTCATCTTAAAGCCAAGTTCTGTGACGTCACCCACGGATCGTATAAAAGCAATGCCTACACAGCGGTCTGCCAGTGGGCTAGGAGACAGCGAAAGCGGCAGCATGCTGATCCGCTTCTTATTCTTCACGCAGTTCTGCGCCTGCCTCGCTGGTGCCTTCGTCGGGACTACAGCGGCGCCTTGTTTCCTTGCGCTACGGACTTCAGTTCCATCGCCATCACCAATCCTACACGTGGATGACCTCTGTGCGAGCGTGGACTGCCCTACCTTTCCTGTAAAAGACAGCAGGGGTGTTCTCTCCACTGCGCAACCTGGCCGAGCATCTCCCTTCGACGATGTCATCTTCGATCTACCGGTCATCTTAAAGCCAAGTTCTGTGACGCCACCCACGGATCGTATAAAAGCAATGCCTACACAGCGGTCTGCCAGTGGGCTAGGAGACAGCGAAAGCGGCAGCATGCTGATCCGCTTCTTATTCTTCACGCAGTTCTGCGCCTGCCTCGCTGGTGCCTTCGTCGGGACTACAGCGGCGCCTTGTTTCCTTGCGCTACGGACTTCAGTTCCATCGCCATCACCAATCATACACGTGGATGACCTCTGTGCGAGCGTAGACTGCCCTACCTTTCCTGTAAAAGACAGCACGGGTGTTCCCTCCACTGCGCAACCTGGCCGAGCATCTCCCTTCGACGATGTCATCTTCGATCTACCGGTCATCTTAAAGCCAAGTTCTGTGACGTCGCCCACGGATCGTATAAAAGCAATGCCTACACAGCGGTCTGCCAGTGGGCTAGGAGACAGCGAAAGCAGCAGCATGCTGATCCGCTTCTTATTCTTCACGCAGTTCTGCGCCTGCCTCGCTGGTGCCTTCGTCGGGACTACAGCGGCGCCTTGTTTCTTTGCGCTACGGACTTCAGTTCCATCGCCATCACCAATCCTACACGTGGATGACCTCTGTGCGAGCTTGGCCTGCCCTACCTTTCCTGTAAAAGACAGCAGGGGTGTTCCCTCCACTGCGCAACCTGGCCGAGCATCTCCCTTCGACGATGTCATCTTCGATCTACCGGTCATCTTAAAGCCAAGTTCTGTGACGTCACCCACGGATCGTATAAAAGCAATGCCTACACAGCGGTCTGCCAGTGGGCTAGGAGACAGCGAAAGCCGCAGCATGCTGATCCGCTTCTTATTCTTCACGCAGTTCTGCGCCTGCCTCGCTGGTGCCTTCGTCGGGACTACAGCGGCGCCTTGTTTCTTTGCGCTACGGACTTCAGTTCCATCGCCATCACCAATCCTACACGTGGATGACCTCTGTGCGAGCTTGGGCTGCCCTACCTTTCCTGTAAAAGACAGCAGGGGTGTTCCCTCCACTGCGCAACCTGGCCGAGCATCTCCCTTCGGCGATGTCATCTTCGATCTACCGGTCATCTTAAAGCCAAGTTCTGTGACGTCACCCATGGATCGTATAAAAGCAATGCCTACACAGCGGTCTGCCAGTGGGCTAGGAGACAGCGAAAGCAGCAGCATGCTGATCCGCTTCTTATTCTTCACGCAGTTCTGCGCCTGCCTCGCTGGTGCCTTCGTCGGGACTACAGCGGCGCCTTGTTTCTTTGCGCTACGGACTTCAGTTCCATCGCCATCACCAATCCTACGCGTGGATGACCTCTGTGCGAGCTTGGGCTGCCCTACCTTTCCTGTAAAAGACAGCACGGGTGTTCCCTCCACTGCGCAACCTGGCCGAGCATCTCCCTTCGACGATGTCATCTTCGATCTACCGGTCATCTTAAAGCCAAGTTCTGTGACGTCACCCACGGATCGTATAAAAGCAATGCCTACACAGCGGTCTGCCAGTGGGCTAGGAGACAGCGAAAGCAGCAGCATGCTGATCCGCTTCTTATTCTTCACGCAGTTCTGCGCCTGCCTCGCTGGTGCCTTCGTCGGGACTACAGCGGCGCCTTGTTTCTTTGCGCTACGGACTTCAGTTCCATCGCCATCACCAATCCTACACGTGGATGACCTCTGTGCGAGCTTGGGCTGCCCTACCTTTCCTGTAAAAGACAGCAGGGGTGTTCCCTCCACTGCGCAACCTGGCCGAGCATCTCCCTTCGACGATGTCATCTTCGATCTACCGGTCATCTTAAAGCCAAGTTCTGTGACGTCGCCCACGGATCGTATAAAAGCAATGCCTACACAGCGGTCTGCCAGTGGGCTAGGAGACAGCGAAAGCAGCAGCATGCTGATCCGCTTCTTATTCTTCACGCAGTTCTGCGCCTGCCTCGCTGGTGCCTTCGTCGGGACTACAGCGGCGCCTTGTTTCTTTGCGCTACGGACTTCAGTTCCATCGCCATCACCAATCCTACACGTGGATGACCTCTGTGCGAGCTTGGGCTGCCCTACCTTTCCTGTAAAAGACAGCAGGGGTGTTCCCTCCACTGCGCAACCTGGCCGAGCATCTCCCTTCGACGATGTCATCTTCGATCTACCGGTCATCTTAAAGCCAAGTTCTGTGACGTCACCCACGGATCGTATAAAAGCAATGCCTACACAGCGGTCTGCCAGTGGGCTAGGAGACCGCGAAAGCCGCAGCATGCTGATCCGCTTCTTATTCTTCACGCAGTTCTGCGCCTGCCTCGCTGGTGCCTTCGTCGGGACTACAGCGGCGCCTTGTTTCTTTGCGCTACGGACTTCAGTTCCATCGCCATCACCAATCCTACACGTGGATGACCTCTGTGCGAGCTTGGGCTGCCCTACCTTTCCTGTAAAAGACAGCAGGGGTGTTCCCTCCACTGCGCAACCTGGCCGAGCATCTCCCTTCGGCGATGTCATCTTCGATCTACCGGTCATCTTAAAGCCAAGTTCTGTGACGTCACCCACGGATCGTATAAAAGCAATGCCTACACAGCGGTCTGCCAGTGGGCTAGGAGACAGCGAAAGCAGCAGCATGCTGATCCGCTTCTTATTCTTCACGCAGTTCTGCGCCTGCCTCGCTGGTGCCTTCGTCGGGACTACAGCGGCGCCTTGTTTCTTTGCGCTACGGACTTCAGTTCCATCGCCATCACCAATCCTACACGTGGATGACCTCTGTGCGAGCTTGGGCTGCCCTACCTTTCCTGTAAAAGACAGCACGGGTGTTCCCTCCACTGCGCAACCTGGCCGAGCATCTCCCTTCGACGATGTCATCTTCGATCTACCGGTCATCTTAAAGCCAAGTTCTGTGACGTCACCCACGGATCGTATAAAAGCAATGCCTACACAGCGGTCTGCCAGTGGGCTAGGAGACAGCGAAAGCAGCAGCATGCTGATCCGCTTCTTATTCTTCACGCAGTTCTGCGCCTGCCTCGCTGGTGCCTTCGTCGGGACTACAGCGGCGCCTTGTTTCTTTGCGCTACGGACTTCAGTTCCATCGCCATCACCAATCCTACACGTGGATGACCTCTGTGCGAGCTTGGGCTGCCCTACCTTTCCTGTAAAAGACAGCAGGGGTGTTCCCTCCACTGCGCAACCTGGCCGAGCATCTCCCTTCGACGATGTCATCTTCGATCTACCGGTCATCTTAAAGCCAAGTTCTGTGACGTCACCCACGGATCGTATAAAAGCAATGCCTACACAGCGGTCTGCCAGTGGGCTAGGAGACAGCGAAAGCGGCAGCATGCTGATCCGCTTCTTATTCTTCACGCAGTTCTGCGCCTGCCTCGCTGGTGCCTTCGTCGGGACTACAGCGGCGCCTTGTTTCCTTGCGCTACGGACTTCAGTTCCATCGCCATCACCAATCCTACACGTGGATGACCTCTGTGCGAGCGTGGACTGCCCTACCTTTCCTGTAAAAGACAGCACGGGTGTTCCCTCCACTGCGCAACCTGGCCGAGCATCTCCCTTCGACGATGCCATCTTCGATCTACCGGTCATCTTAAAGCCAAGTTCTGTGACGTCACCCACGGATCGTATAAAAGCAATGCCTACACAGCGGTCTGCCAGTAGGCTAGGAGACAGCGAAAGCGGCAGCATGCTGATCCGCTTCTTATTCTTCACGCAGTTCTGCGCCTGCCTCGCTGGTGCCTTCGTCGGGACTACAGCGGCGCCTTGTTTCCTTGCGCTACGGACTTCAGTTCCATCGCCATCACCAATCCTACACGTGGATGACCTCTGTGCGAGCGTGGACTGCCCTACCTTTCCTGTAAAAGACAGCAGGGGTGTTTCCTCCACTGCGCAACCTGGCCGAGCATCTCCCTTCGACGAAGTCATCTTCGATCTACCGGTCATCTTAAAGCCAAGTTCTGTGACGTCACCCACAGATCGTATAAAAGCAATGCCTACACAGCGGTCTGCCAGTGGGCTAGGAGACAGCGAAAGCGGCAGCATGCTGATCCGCTTCTTATTCTTCACGCAGGTACGTTTTCTTGAAAACGCACGTTGCGTCCGCTCTGCTGACAGATTTTTGATGCTGTTTCCTTGCCCACACAATCGCGGTTTTCGTTATGTGTCTGTATCGTTGTATTCACAGCTTGTTTACTGCATTGCTAGTGTTCTCTTAAGCGGAGATGTGGAAACTAATCCTGGACCCTCTCACAGCAATCCCGGTTCAAAACCAGGCACACGTTCTACATCTTCTTCCGTTAATGTTCAAGTAGAAAGCACTGATGACGCTTGCTCCACTTCCAATCAGCCAGCTATTAATGAAATGCTTGCCGAATTGCTTGCGGGCCAGAGAAAAATGGCCGAAGATATTGCAGATATAAAACGTTTCCAGCAGAGAGTGAACTCTCGTTTTGAGGCACTTGAATCACGAGTCTCTGCTCTTGAGTCAAGCTCGCCGACCTCGAACGGCGACGCAAGCGACGGGGCCGTGCAACGCCAGTTGAATTCGTTGTCTGAGGTTGTTAGCAAGCTTGCTTCAAGAAATGATGAGCTGGAAAACCGTTCCCGCAGAAACAATCTTATATTTCACGGTCTTGTTGAAGAAGATGAAGAAACTAACAAAGCTCTGTTCATTGCGGTGACTAAGGTATTCATCGACAACCTTCAGTTGGATTGTCCTAAAATAGAAAGGTATCATCGGCTAGGTAGAAAGCAGGAAGCGCGCCCTCGTCCTGTCATCGTTAAGCTACTTGACTTTCGGGAAAAAACTCAAGCGTTAAAAAATGCTCATAGGCTCAAAAATTCAGGCGTTAGCTTATCCGAGGATTTCTCTGCTCACGTTCGATTGATCCGGAACAAAATATGGGATGCAACACAATCTTATCGTGACAGTGGCTCGAAGGTTCATTTGCGTTATGACCACGTGTTTATTGATAGCGTGCGGTACAACTGGGATGATGTTGAGAAAAGTTTGGTCAAAGATTCGAAATCAACGCCCCCGGACACTGCTGCTGCTACTGCTGCCAAGCCACCCGCAGATTCCGACTGACGGGACACCGCCGCCAACCTTCGTGTTCTGAACATCAATGCCAGAAGTTTAGTAAACAAGCTTCCAAATTTTATCTCTTTAATCCTAACTCATTCGCCTGATGTCATTGCGGTCAACGAAACGTGGCTACATGATGGTATAATTGACTCTGAAATAACTCCTCCAGGTTTCGTTGTAATTAGGGCGGACAGGCAGCATGGGAAAGGAGGCGGTGTCGCTCTCTTCATTAAGTCTAGTCTGAAATTTGTTGAAATTTCGGTCCCTGTCGAAATAGAGTCAACTTGGTGCAAACTCTACGTAGGTAACAAATCATTTGTTATCGGTGCGGTGTATCGACCACCAGGCACTTACGTAGACCACGTGCATTCTTTAAGTAACTTCTTGCATTCTCATCTTATCAACAATCCAAATATAATTATCCTAGGAGACTTCAATCTTCCCGGAATTCAATGGCATACATTATCCATTACTGGTCAAGACATTGCAATCAGTAATGAACTTGTCAATTTTTCTTTGTCATTTGGATTAAAACAGATAGTTGATAAGTCCACGAGGTCTTCGGCAATACTGGATCTGGTGTTTTTAAGCTCTTCTCTTTTCGCGACGAATTTTACATGCGAAGTCGTCGAGGGGATATCCGATCGTAACGCTGTTCTTGTTTCGATCCCATGTTCTATTCCTTCCTCAAAACTAACTTATTGAACATTTCCGGATTTCAGTAGAGCAGACGACGTGCCTATCCTGGATTTATTAAGTGACGCATTTGAACAGTTTCAGCACCTCAGCATATCATGTGACGTGAATTCTTTAGTAACATTTTTCGAGAACATTGTGAAGGTCTGTATTCAGCGTTTTGTTCCATTAAAAACTAAAAAGCAAAACCACAGTATGCCCTGGATAACAAGAGACATACTGCATCTTTCTCGCCGTGTTGCCAGACTACGCGTTTCCAAGCGCAATGGTAACCCTGAACTTTTGCAACAGTTCAGCGACGCTAAAGAAGAACTCCGTGCCAAAGTTCACTCGGGAAAAGATTTTTACTACAGAAATTCCTTGCCGCAATTAATGAAACACAATCCAAGCAAATTTTGGGCATCCATATTGCCACAGAGCACTAGTCCCAATACCTTCATTATTGATGATAAGCCGGTCTGTGACTCATTAGCTAAAGCTACTAGTTTCAACACATATTTTCAGTCGGTATTTACAACAGATAACCATGAAATGATTACTTTTCCTAGCAACTCTCAATGTTCTGTCGATGATATTTCAATAAGCGTCGAAGGTGTTCTGAACCTCATTCAGAACATAAATGTGAAAAAAGTAGTGGTCCTGATGATATCCCTAATGTATTTCTGCCTCGTTACTCTCTTTGGACCAGCCGCTATTTGACTACCATCTTCCAGAAATCGCTATCATCCGCAACCGTCCCCGTAGCCTGGAAGCTTGCAAAAGTTATTTCTTGAAGCTAACAATATCTTGTGCAAATTTCAGCATGGGTTTCGGCGCGGGCTCAGTACCATTTCACAACTTGTAGAATTCACGCACGACATTGCTAGTTCCCTCGACACGGGCTCACAAATTGACGCTTTATTTATCTACCTTTCTAAAGCTTTCGACACCGTTCTCCACAGCAAACTTCTTTGTAAACTTAATGCAATACTCAAATACCCGTTACTGGTAGACTGGATATCAAGCTTTCTTTCTAATCGTACACAGTATGTTTCTTTCAACTCCTGTTCATCTGAAACTGTTAATGTATCATCCGGTGTACCACAAGTATCCGTGCTCGGACAACTGTTGTTCTTATTATACATTAATGATTTGCCAGAAAATATTATTTCTAAAATTCGGTTGTATGCAGACGATTGTGTAATATACAGCTCAATTAACACCCCTGAGGATCACGCGCAACTAAATCAGTCATTCGTGTCATTCTGCTCATGGTGTGAAACATGGCAAATGCAAATAAACTTTCGTAAATCTGTATACATGTCATTCTGTAATCGCACAATACCATCTTCTTACACCTACTCAATCAAAGATAACTCTCTGAATCAAGTGTCCGAGTACAAATATTTAGGTCTTCTTTTTTCTTCTAACTTGTCCTGGTCATAGCATATTAACACAATATTCAATAATGCAATGCGGAGGCTCGGTTATCTAAAACGTACACTTAGTGTTGCCCCCCAAGAAACTAAACTGGTAACATACAAAGCTTTAATTCGTCCACTTTTGGAGTATGGATCAATAATCTGGAATCCTCATAAACAGTCCGATATCAGTAAGCTGGAATCCGTCCAAAGGAAAGCAGTACGGTTTATTTGCCGACGGTATGACAGAAATTTTTCACCTTCATCCACTCTTCCTGCCATAGGCCTTTCCCTCCTTTGTACCCGCCGCGACAATGAGTGTTTAAAATATTTTCATGGTATTGTTAATTCATCCCGCTTTGCTTCACTGTCTGAGTATTTGCATTTTTCAGCATCTTCATCTACAAGGAGCTACCACCCATTGAATGTAACACCCATTCACGCGCGCACTGATGTGTTCAAATTTAGTTTTTTTCCTCGTGTTATCGAACGATGGAATTCTTTACCCGGTGATATACGCTCCCTGGAACCAAACCTGTTTTTCAATGTTGTTTCAAATCTGTGATTAGTCTGTTGCATTTCTGTTCTGTATTTTAATGGTGTTCACTTCTGAATATGTTGTCCCTCTCTGCCTTTTTTTTTTCTCTCCTCTTCCTCCCACTCCTGCAATAGCCCCATCGGGGCTGCAGTATATGTAAATAAATAAATAAAATAAATAAATAAATGACCGAGCACAACTTTAGGTGAGGAAACGCATTTTTGTCCGGAATAGGATTACATTAGCTTTTTTTCAGTATTTACGAATTATGAATTTTCTTTTGTCCCTGCGGCGAACACCCGTAGTCATTCATCAGAGGTTTTTTCTATCATCTGGATTGTTTTGCCGGTGATTAGTGAACTTGTGTCGTCGGCATAATAGATCAAAGAAGCCTGCGGGTTCGAAACAAGGAGTGCCAAACATTGATATACAAGCATAATAATACCTGCCCTAGTGTACTTTCCTGAGGAGCTCCAGTTTTTATGCATCTGATGTCTGAAACGAATTTACCAATTGATACAAACTGCTTACGTTGGCATAGATAAGCGGCCAGTAAGTCATAAGCGACAACACGTGTACCACATCATCTAAGTTTAACAAAGAGGTTTTCATGCCACTAGGAATTGAAGGCTATGGAGGTCTACATATATTCCAAGTCTTAAACCACTGCCTAAAAAACATCTCAGAATTACATCTTTTTGCATCTAGCGCTGGTTTCTTAAAGCTATGCTTACAAAAACCGTTCTGAAATCGGGCAGCACTGAGTACCAAGTGAGGTAGCTGGATAATCTCGAGTGCTTTAAAAAAAATAAGCCAGATCGGACAAAATGAATGATTTGTATCAAATAAGCAGTTGTTAGTGTTGGGTTGTGTCGTTCTCTTTCACGTGCTGTCGTAATTGCGCCGCGGTTCTTTTCCACCTAGTCCAGCAAGTAACAAGGAATTTCCTTGGCAAGCGGAAACGGGCTAAGTCTGCTGCCTCGCGTCCCTTCCTGAATGGGAGCCCGCTCTACGTCTCATGGTTATTCAACGTAGAATTTACTTATCGGCACCAACAAAAAAGGACTAGACGCACGACAGTATCTAAGGAAAACTCGTCCTGATTGGGGAACAAACATATCAAAACGCCAGCTGTGCTTCTCGAGAATTCAATATCTTCCGCTTCGATTCGTCGACTTATTCTCCTAATTTAGCTTATCACTCGCAAAGTTAAACAGTCGTAAATACGCTTGGGATTTTCTCCCTCCCGATCAACCGCCATCCGGCACCATCGTCTTCATACATGCGACTATGGGCAAAGACGGCACAAGCACCAAGGCGAACTCCGACGGCCAGAAGGCGAAAAGGCTCATCCCTATAATTAACAAGCTTCTTTCGTCAGGTACCAAAGGCAAGCGTTGTCATTTGAGCAGAACTGCTATTGACGTAGTGGCGAAGCTTTTTATCGGTGGTGTTTAAACTTGGCGATCTGAGGATGTTTTCAGGTAACATCACGCACAAGGTGGCGTTCGACACCTCCGATTGAGGTAACATATTATGTCATTGCCTGTTGACTATGAATGGGCAATCCCTGAGCTTCTCTCGAACGCCGCTTTGCAAGCCACAGGCCAACTTTGTGGAGTTCTCAATTGCTACTATGAAAACAACCGGTAAAGAAAACTTTGAATCCTTGCAGCTGGCATTTGAATTTTACATTCAGGACATGCAGACAACTCACATCCCTGCGAAAAAAGGAAGGCTGGCAGGTGTGCACGGCAACGGAGAAGGGATTGAGCAGATGCCGCAATATGCCACTGACGCGTTTCTGAATTACGACGAGATCCTGTTTCCCTAAGTTCGGACAGTCGTCAATATTTTGGCAACGCTGCCAGTGACCCCCGCTGCTGCAGAACGTAGTTTCTCGACACTGAAGATCGTTAATACGTGCCTTCGGAAGCGACCAGCTCGCGAACCCTCTAATCCGTCATGTCAGTTCAGCGGGCGCAAGTTAGCGTCGACGAAATTAATTCGACCTTTATGACAAAACCACGGTTAATTATGGTAACAGCTGTATAAAAAAGAGATATTCTCAGCCACATGAAAAGTACAGCTTGCTCATGGAAAAAAAGGTACCGCCACTTATAGCGCTTTTCTTATGATTTCTTCTTTCCCACTCAAATAAATGAGCAGTGCTGGTGCTAATGCTCATCCATAGCTTTGCTGAGATGCCTCCTTTAAGTGGGGGATATTTGCAGTTGCGTGTGCCATCGCGCTATATTTTGTTGTTGTTTCAACTGCAAGCAGCCTCTTGTGTCTTGTTTCCCGTCTCAGACACATCTCCCCCTGCGTGATCTGCCCTTTCCCACAGCTTTCGCTAAGCATGCAGTGGATACAACAGTGGACCCCAGCAAAACAAGTCATCGGAAGTTTCAGTGGAAAACATTTGAATTTCCCAAGTGGTTTTAACTGTGCTTTAAGTCCACGTGTTGAACCCGACCGGTTGGACTAAACTGGACCCAACTCGACGAAACCAACTGTACCAATTAAGTCCCAGACATATTGCACGCGGCAAATATTTGAAAATGTATCCGTAAATAAGTTGTGCAAAATACCGAATGTAACAAATATTTATACAAATTAACATATACAGGTATTAAAAAGGTGCCAAGGAAAAATGGTTTGTGAGGACAACAGGGAGACGCCCTGCCTGGTGCCACTATTTTTGCAACAGTTGAAACTACGAGGATTGCATGCTTTCATTGAAAATCGATACAAACAGACAAGCATACATTACACACAAGCAACACTACAGTCAGACACCAATAGATAAGCTGAATACATACATCAAGACAACACACTTCTGCTGCCACTTATGACACCCCGATTATGAGACTGTCATGCTGGGGCCAATGACGGCTTCCCATTGAGGGCCATTATTTCGTTTCAATTTGACCGCTGTATTAGCGCAAACGATTAATACAGTTTAGTAGGTTAAGCTGCAGATAAGTCTTATTATAACAAACACATTATGCCTTATTTCTCCAATAGGAATATGTTTACATGGATAAAAGGCCAGCGGGGCTCTCCAGTTAGCAAAGACTGCCCTAATACCTTTGTCATACGCTTGTCACACGGACATGCTTAACCACAGTAACAATAACCATGGTATTAGCGAACCGCGGCTACTGCTGTTCACATGGCAGAACCGACAGTGGTTATCGCGAACCGAGCTTGGCGACCTCGGTTTGCGTCTTCAACCGAGAAAATGGCGGTGTCTGTGGACGGAGGGGCCCGTCGGCGTCCGAGTGCGAAAAGGGCACGACCTGGTCCGCTTCAGCAAGGCACATTGTTCACACTAAACCACGTTTCAAGAGCAACACATTAAAATAGTGTCAACAGTGCCGTCTGATGGCGCTCTTATAGAACCCTCGATTACTTGGGTACATTGGGTGCAGTTGGACAGATCAGTTCGTTGCAATTGGTAAGGCCAAAGGAGGTCACCTGTTTGAAACTCTCTTGGCTAATCATGAGATCCCCTTTTGAAGTATCCGACTGGTGCGGAATTATAATTGGAACCGCTTGCAAACGAATTACTACAGCTGGAGGCCGATTTCAACTATCCAGTTGGAGCACCATTCCAACTGGAGCCGTCTGAAACCTCAATTCGACCAATCGGAACCAGTTGGAAGCCCAATTGTTTCCAATTGCTTTTACTGGACGTCAAATCTAAAAGAATCACAGTCGATCCACGAATACGGTTTTCTGTTTCATTGTTCCAGAGGTTATTGCACAACACGCAAAAAAAAAAATCAATCTTCGCTTCTGCTTTCCTTGTTCTTAGCGGTTGGCTTCTTGTGGTTCTTATATTGACGCGCGTCCATAAGGTGTGGCGCACCTGTTAGTAGCATTTCACTTCAGTCTCCTCAGCAGGTTCACGCGCCTGTTCGCAAAACCCTGTGCGTTATTCCCGCTTGCACAGTCCCCTTTCTTCCATAAAAAAAATGTGGCTACGTGCCTTGTGTATCATATACATGTATCACTGGGCATCATTGGGCATTTTTTTAGAGTAGTAGGTGGGATCCTAGCAGACGGCGTTGCTCAGCTCAAACTAGATGGAAGTGAGGGGGAGCTTGCTTCTCTGCAAGTATCAGTGATAAGCATCAAAATCTCAGCGCAAGGCAAAAGCTGATGCAGCGTGCATACGTGGCCAATTTAATAACGAATAATTTCCTGGAGAAGGCGCGCTGATGATTTAGAAGGGAATGAAAACGCAAATAGCCTAATTAGACGGAGAAGCTCAGCCGCAGAAGATATTTTTGACACTCAATTTGGAAAAGGTCAGGCGTTCGCTCCGGCTGCGCCAAATAGATTTCCAGACCTTCAAGCAAGACCGTTTCATCTTTGCAATACTTCTCTTTTGTTTAAAAGCACACGACAGGTGACCTTGGCACCGTTAGACACGCCACATTTTTTTTTTCGTTTGGAGGGCAGCGAAAATTTGGAAGATCATCAATTTGCAGGAAATACGCCAGTTTAGTTCCCAGAATTTCACTTCCTCGCAAGACCTATTTGCATGCACGTCGAATACACTTAATTTCCGGGTATTGGGAAAAACTACAACAATTGCGGGGAAGTCGTAGTGGTTTTGAATAATCAGCGCGGAGTAATCAGAAAACTCGAAATTACGCTAGCAGATTGTAGCTAGGGACTCTATTCAGGACGGAAGCCAGATGTGTTAACCGCACTTCCGCGCGCACCTCAAGCGTTGTTTACAGCGAAGGCGCGCCATTACTGACCTAGGTAGAGCGTGGCCTGCGGCACATGCCGCTATCGTCCCTGCGCTCGAGTTGCTCGATGAATTTGGCATTAACAACGGCAAGGACCTAAGTATGCACACATGCCGGTACGGACAAATTTCTCCCTTCCGAACAGGAACACTCGGCCTACATTTCGCGGTGTAGGCAGAGCGAACGTCCATCGCATTCATGTCTTCGGCTGTGTTTAAGCACCTCCATGCAAACTGCTCGATGTGGAGCTGCCTGTTGGAAAAGACGGGAGGGGGGCGCAGTAGTCGATTTATGCAATCCACAGAGCGCGAGAGCGAAGCCGGCTGTGGTGGAATCGAGGTGAGCTTCGCGAGGGCAGCTGCCCCTTTGCAGCCTTCCAAGCACCATGTAAGAGAGCCGAAAGAACCTGAAGGACGCCCTTGGGTCAAAAGCATGCTCGCAGAGGAGGCTGTCGATATCGCACATCCTCTCCTTCTCTGAAGGTTGAAATTATAAATCAATCAGTAGCTTCAATTCCACGACGGCAAGGTTTAGATGGCGACAATATACGGGCGCAGCAGAGTGTACTGAATGGCACTGCGTGAAGCATGTCCCGAGTGGCCATTATTATTTAGCACATGATGCGCGGCAAATACCAAACGACACTTCTTTCTATACCGCTTTCCCACTCTTATGTGCTTCCTGGAGCGAAAGAAAGTGCCCTGTTTCAATTCCCGACGTCCAGTACTTTGCAAAGCAGAGAAATAGAAACCTCGAAAAGCGCACAACTTCGTCGAAGGAATAAATGAGAGCCCTCTCACTCAAAAAATCACGCCATAGATGTCGTGAAGAAGTGCACGGCTGCAAATAAATCCGGACCGCAGGACTAGACATGTAAGGTAAAAGGGGTGAAGGTGGAGTCATCACTCTCGGCTCCGAGGCAGATGCTGAGTTCCAGGGACGGTACGCATCGCCTGTCAGTTTAGCAAGACTTAACAAAAATAGCGTAAAAAAGAGCGTGCCAATTGGCTTTTGCAGCAGGGACCGTAATGTTTAACCGTTTTGAACCATTCATACACAGTGCAATGGTGTGACCCCGACACGGTCCAGCAATCACGCCTCCCTTTTCACTCTCCACTGGGAGCTCGGTGACGATTGATGGATGTCGTGCCTCCTCCCCACAGCGAAAGCAGGGAGCTGAAAGGCTGCACGAAAAAGTGTAGCGGCGCAATGTTTTCTTGAGCTGCATGTGCGTATACGTAGACGATCGGACGCCAGGCAGGTCTGCAGGAAAACGGACAGCCAAGAACAGAAACGCGCGCCAGCCGTATAGAGCTAGTCGACGCGCTGAACGAGCTGCCATTCTTCTACTGTGGCCTATTCTGCTGCGAGATGTCTTTTATCGCTGCCATTCCTTTTTTTTAATTCACTCCACTATCGGTTGATTTACAACCCAGCATACGCGGCAGGAAGACGTGGACCATTTGTTTCGAAGCCGCGTCTTCTTCCCATGGCGCCTGCTTTCACCGTCTCTCCTCATCGAGAGCGCCGCGATTTCATTTTGGCACCGTTCAGCACTTCGCCGCCTCCGGTTTAATTTTTTCCGCCTTTTATTTGTTGTTGTTGTTGTTAACGCCCGAACATTGACGTCTCAGGAACAGCACGTGGGGGGCTGGCAACAGCAGGCAAACGATACCAGTGGCACCGGTCGCGATGCTCTTTTTTCCTTGTCTCTCGGAACACCGCATGCAATCTGGGCGCTTCGTCCGCTGGGCTTCAATAAATGTGACCACTATTTGGCGCACTCGTCCGTCTTTTATCCGGAATGAACCGTGCTTTAACATCCCGCTCGGTGAGCGTTTGTTCCTATGATTTAAAGTTGGTACTCCTCCCGGATTCCTTCCGCCGGAGTAAGCAACTGCTGGCGCATACTGGGCGCACTCGTTGCACAGATGCGCGGAGCTGCAGCCTGCTCGCGGCCCCTGGCGGCGACGAGCGCGAGCGAAGCCAGTCACGCGATAACTGGACCATCAGTGCCGCTATAGGGTGGCCAGCGACGATGACGAATGGGTCACCGGCCAACGGGAAATGGGGCAGCGCGCGCCCCCGGGCTCCTCATTTCCCCCGCGCACACACTTCGGCCATTTTGTTTTGTGCTCCCTCCGTGGCACACCCCTCCCCCCTTCTCGACCGGCTCCCTATCTGCGTATTCGCCTCCATTTATTCTCGCTTTCATCTCGAACGCGCCCTGGGGGCAATGGGCCTAGAAAAGGGGAGAATCCCCCCCCTCCTGCCCTGTACACACTCCGTACTTTACTGGAGGTGCACGCTGGCACCGCAGGAAAATAAAGAGAGGTACGCATAGCGACGCGCCAACCGAGTGACCACTATGCCGGCGCCCGCCTGGCGTGAGAACACTGGCGCGATGAAAGGCCCGGGAAGATGGGTCCGGTATTCGACGAGGAAGGCGCGGTGCTAAAGGCACCGTAAGACGAGATTGCTGCAGGGGTCTGCGCTCCTCCTCAGCACCCTGATATTTTTCCTCGTATTTTCACCAACCCTGGAAGCACCCCACTTTTCGAACCTCCGTAGGCCGCTCATCCGAAGCTTCCACTGTGGCGAAAACTTCTCGGCCAGTGGCGTTTGGATGATGGCGGTGCTCAACAGTCGAAGGAAAAAGGCTGCTAGCATTCTCCTTGAACATATCCGCCACTTAAGTGCCACTTGGGACGTAAGGCCAGTTCGCAGCAGTTACAACTCGCTTTCAGTTTCAGAAATGTACAAAGAGGAAAGAAAATGGCGGCCTGGTGTTTACACGCTTTTTATTGAGAAGACGAACCAGGGTATAACACCGCCTCGGAAATGGCACCGCATTTGTGACTATGTCGGAGGCACGCGCGTAAACAAGAACAAGAGGGCAGTGAACTTTGCCACGTATTGGTGTGAGCACACGGTGGAGGTCCCTCAAGTGCTAGAAAACGACAGCAGTCTCTGAAACTAACTTACTACATCCGGATCGGAACCGCAGCTAACGGTAAAATCGCTGCCATCGTGTCTGCTCCTATCGCGTGCCAACGCGTCCTAGGGCGGTCGGTGGCTTAACCCGACGATAAAATTGCGCCAGTGCAACCAATGACCTCGTCTCGTGATTACTAATTGCGCTTAACGGCGATGGTGGCGCCGCCGCATGGTCCTTCCTCGCAGCAGCACACTGGTGAAAGCCGCTGCCGGCGCGATGGGCTCCTGTCCTGTGAAACAGGGAGATGCAAACGTCGTGAAGGCAAAAAGCGGACAGGAATGTGCATAACGCGCAATACCGGCGGAAACAAGTCTTCTTATGTCTCCCCAAGACAAGAAACTACAAAGGCTTTCGATGTGCAGCGATGGAAAGGGTTGATTCTGGTGCCTTATCGCTGAATATATTCACCGATTGAAATCCAAGTTTAGAATGTTTCTTTGAGATTTATTTCAAAATAGCATGAAAAAGGGAAAGTAAATAGTTTTGCTGGTTGCGGCATCTTCTGAGCTGCCGCCAGATAGAGGAAAATAACGCGAAGGAACAACGAAATATGCGCAAGATGGCAAAGATAGTTCTTATATGCGTCGCCCTGTCCATCATCGTCTTTCCTTCCTGCTGTTTTTCACCATGAACTTGTAAGGAGGAAGAAACGAGGGGAGTGGACATTGTGCAATAAAAATAAAGAAAAACACATCAGCTTAGCTCGAACAATTGAACCAAAAGCTGTACGTCCCCGCGGTGGCTTTCCCAATGGTGTCGGACGCTTGCATGCCGGCCGGGACCCGCTTCGCACGGAAGGAATTCGAAGAGCAGTGACGAATAACAGTGATCCCTAATAAATACAGTGCGTTATGTTTAAACGAGGATCGAGCGTGTTCATTATACCAACGGACAGCTGCTGTAAAACTACAGCACTATCGCTGGATCTAGCACAGCGTTTACATGGTAACCACAATATTTTGGCGCCCAAGTGGATAGGAGCACTTGGCGCAGTCAGCCGCTCTTTGCTCTGCTCGGCAGCAGGTTCTCGGGACATCCTCTTTGAAACCGGCCGGCGTCGGCGAGTCGACCGCAAATGAGCCGGCAGCAGCCACAGTGCAGAGTGCGGTGTTTCCTCCTGCTTGCCGAGGCTACCTTCTCCTCCCGAATCCGCCCTCTCGGGGGTGCTGGGCTGGGGAGTAAGGGGGGAGTGCTCCGAAACGAACGGACGAAAACATGCGAGCCTCCCACGGGACTTGGACGGGGAGCGAGGGGGAAACACAGGCAGAGAGACACGCCGGTCTGGCCGATGCCACGACTGCGGCTAATTTATGGCGGAAGCCTGTGTCGGGGTGTCGGTAATTGCGACGTCTGCCCCCTCTTTTTCACACTTGGGAGTTCGGCGCGTTAAGGCCGGGATGCACAGAGCGATTTAACGGCGACAGGCCGACGATTTTTGCTCGGCGGCGCGCTCTCGACGCCGCCGCCGCCGATCTAGACTGCGCGAGACTGACGCGCGGTGTCGGGTGATACCGGCAGCGGCGCCTAACGCCAGCCAATAGCAGCGCAGAAAGCCCGCTCTTCCGGTTTGACTGCTTGCACCTGCCGCCACCAACATAGCCACCATAGCACTACTGAGTAATTTGGGCAATAAAATGTGATTATCGGGAAAATATACACTTCACCAAACATGAAATGTCGCTGTTTTGAGAGAACACGACCTAATAATTGGTCGAAATGCCTCTGTTTCCTTCCAGAAGCGAAAGGTGTCGAAGAAACCGCGCCGCTGGTATCCGCGGCTGAGCGGGCATTCCCAGGTACGCCCGTTGATGCATTCGAGCACGAAAATGATTGCAAATAGCTTAGCACGAGGGCTAAATTTACTACAACGGTCTCGAAATCAACTTTCGTGATTTTCACAGAAAGGTTTAGGGGGGTTTAACGTCCCAAAGCGACTCAGGCTGAATGACGCCGTATCTCCGGAAATTTCGACCACCTGGGGTTCTTTAACGTGCACTGACGTCGCACAGTGCAGAAAGGTCAGCGTCGCTGCTTCCACAGCTAGACCTCCTCGATGAGTGGTATTTGGCACTTGTTGATCACATTTTATCAAGGGATACGCGGCGACCCCGCCTCTTCGTTTCATGTATCTCCGACCGGGCGTCGCGGCGTCGCCACTCCTGCCGCACGAACTTTGCGGGGATTTGCGGCCGAATTCTTGCATGTAACCACTTCTGTTCTTCACACCTGTAGATGAGTGTGACGCAAATACATATGCTTGGTAGATTACTACCTTTCTTTTTGCTGCAAATCGCAACTGTGTTTTTCTGAGCTGTCAATCCTGTGGTAATGGGTGTGGAACTTTGCACATACCGTGCTAGAATTGGTTGTTTTGTGCCATTTGGCAAGGAAACATTATCATTTTCAGCAGTATGGTTTTGCCCGGGTTCAGCTACTGAAAACTTATGCGTACGTGGCCGTCTGACCTTAGCCATTTCTTGTATTTGTCTCCTGTTGATCTGTGCTGGTGACATTGAAACAAATCCCGGCCCGGACAAATGTGATCAGATTCTCGCTACTATCAAAGATAGGACGTTATCCAGTAAAAAGTTTCAAAAAGAAATTCTTTGCAAGGTCAAAGACATGCAGTTGAGTGTCACAGAAATCAAACGGCGCCTATCTAAACTAGAAGAAAACTCGGATGTAGTTAGCGACGTCTCTAAGGTAGTCAACAACTTGGGCTCGAAGATCAAATAATACCAAGACAGGCTTCAAAGCATAGAAACAACACAAACGCGTCAGTCTAGCATAGCTGTTGACGGCCTCAATAACAGAGTGCATCAATAATACACTGTATTCATTTAACTCTGCCATCAAAGAAATAATTGCTCTCCGCAAGAGTGACTCTGAAGAAGCGGCTGCTTTTCTCAAAAGCGGCACTAGTGAAATGACTACTCCTCCTGAACGCGACGCCTAGGACCACTGACTACAATATAAACCCATAAATTCAGCATTGCAAATTTTAGTGTCAAACTTCCGCTGCCTCTTTCCAAAACAAGATAATGTGTGTTCATATGTCGAAGCATGTTCAGCCGACCTTGTGTTGGGCACAGAGACCTGGGCCTGCTTGCACAAAACTCGTAAGTCCAGTCTAAAGTTAAGAGAACTTCAGACTCAATCGCAGCTCATTGGAGTCTTTATCTTCCCTAGCCAAAAAGTCGCTTGCACAAAAGAAACTAGCCTGCAACAAGGCAGGAAGTCAAGATTTCAATAAAGCGGAAACCTAGCCTGCTTCGGGCAGTCTCAACGAAAACTTGCCAGTCTTCTCCAAGATGGCTGCCGTGCGATTGATCCGCCTCGAGTTGCTCGCCAATCGGCTGTTGCGCCGCGAACGCGTATTTCGTGACAGGACCGATCCGCTTCACACATTCAGCAAGGAGAAGCTGCAGCGCCGCTTACGGCTCGGGCGGGAAGGCATTTCTCGCCGAGCCAAGCCAACTTTCTTCGGTCCGAGATCGAGCCCTCGACGCGTCGGAGCGTTCGAAGCGGCGCTTTGTGCACCGAGCTGCAGGCAATGCTGGCACTGAAGTTTTGTTGCCTCAGGCTGTTTCCTGGATTACTGCCAGATGTGTAATCGGCACTCACGAATCTACAGCAAGCCGCACAGTACGCCGAGTTGCTGTCACCATCGTCCGCCGCAGCAAAGATTGGATCTGGTAAGCCTGTCTCCAGCCTTCCATCTTCCCCTCTATGTTGTTACTGCCGCTGGTTTTCTTTGGCTCTGCGTGTTTTCGCATGCATTTTAACCAGTTGCGAGGCTTGAACATCAGCTGCCGTACGTACGACGTCTCAAATGCGTACCTTTTTTCACGCGAAAGGATCACAAATTGTGTGTATAGTTGTCGCTGGCCGTGAATAATTTTTTGGTGCTCAAGCACGTATTTCTTGACTCTGTTCTTTCGAGTCGACATCGTGCGAGGCTGTGTGATGGTCAGGTGAGATTTATCCCTTAATATGTGCGCGTGCGAGTGCGTGCAAGCCCGCACATGACATCGGCGTGAAACTAAAGATGACCACCCCCGTTTTCCGCCGGCTTTCCTTGCGTCGTCGGTGCGATCGACGGCACCCACGTGCGGATACAGGCTCCCGAAGAGCTTGAAGAAGCGTATGTCAACCGCCACTTTTATCACTCGATAAGCGTGCCGCCGGTGGTCGTCGCAAGGTGGCCGGGCGGCACTCATGACGCGCGGATGCTGGCGAACAGCAACGTGGTCCAGCACTTCGGGAGTGGTGTATACACAGGCTTGCTGCTGGGGGACAGCGGCTACCCATGCAGGCCGTGGTTGATGATATCTTTCCAGACTGCGGGCACTCCCGGGAAAAAGGCGCTACAGCGCTGCGCATGGCACAACGAGGGCGATTGTGGAGAGGTGAGTCTTGATGTTTCGGTGGAAAGCAAACTCAGGTACCTGTAGCTAGTTACGCTCTATTGGGCATACGCCTTGTCGAGATGTGAGGAACGCATGAAAAGAACAAACGCACACAGCTCTTTGTACACGACTTCACTCTGATGGCAGTGCGCGAGTACTCGGCCATGCCACTGTGGAAAAATATGCAGAGGTGTGCACTATTGGTCAATTTTTTTTTCAATTCTGATTATGCTGTTCACACAATAGGGCATTAAAACAAGCTACGTGAACCTCCCCTTAGCCCACGGACTGTGCATGCCAGCACCGCCCTTATTTTGGGCTTGGTATGATATTTAATTTATTCCGACTAGCAATAATTTCACTATGACGGGTGCTCATAAGCGCTCTGTGCTTTCTGCATTACGTTGGAATATTCAGCGAAGTGAAAGTTTACATTACTCAGTACAAATGCGATTAACTTTCAGACTGTTAATGCATGGTGTACAGTTTACAGATAGCAGCTTTCAAGCCACATATCCTGAGGTAGACGCATGTATCAATATTTGCATGCTACTGCCATGTTTGAGGGCGACTGCGGCAGTTACGGGTGATAATTTGCTTTTACAGGACGATTGGGCAGCTGAAGCGGCGTTTCCACTGTCTGCATGGGGAGCTCTGAATGGCACCTCACCGGTGTTCAACAATCATCTTCGCCTCCTGTGTACTGCACAACATTGCCAAACAGTACACATGCAGTAGCGATGAGGAACGTGTGCTACCGCCAGAGGTGCCAGCTCCTCCCAGTGGCATGGATGATGATGGGAGCACAGTGCGAAACGCGCTGGTGCAGCAGCACTTTTCCCACTAAGTATCATGGTTTTTGTCTAATTTCTCAAATAAGTAAAGGGGAAATATGTTATCCCTGTGTTACCTTTCTAACATATCTTGCCCTGAACTACATGAATGCCCTTGCTGAGTGTGCAGTGCTCTTGCCATATCTGATGATAAAGAGACAGCGAATAGGAACATGTTTTTATTTTCTTTGCGCGCACAACAAAACAATAAGATCAGTGACAAACACCTAAAAAGTTGATAAATGCATTTTTTATTATGCACACAGGAAAACCTAAATTTCAAAATGCAAAGGAGAAATTAGTACAAGAAACGTAAACATTATTAAGGCAGACATCTGATTGCTTGATGCTTCTTAGCATGTCATATATGTATTCTGAACTCGCGCAGGCAAGATGACTTCTTCAAACAGTGCTGCTAAAACTTAGAATGACGTATATTGCCGGCAAAGTGCAAGTTGAAATAAGGAATTCAGCCACGCCAATCACATCATGAACCCAGCGACAACCGATCACTTGAGCAGCACATACTGCTTTAAGAAATGGTTGCAGCACGACTAGACACATATCACATTCAAGTGTGCTTTTGCAGCAGTATGAAAACTAAATAATCATATCACATGTACTGTGCAATGTCAGTGCATGGTGAAGAACCACAGTTGATTGAAGTCATCTGAGCCCTCTACAAAAGCATCTCTCATAGCCTGAGTCACTTTGGATTGTTAATCCCCATAAAAACAAAAGCAAATCACACCTCAGAAAAAGAAAAGACTAAAAGTGTAATGGGGCTTCAGAAATAAGAGATCCCATCCACAAACTCTGCGGCTTCCTTTGGCACAAGTTATGTTCAATCTTTGTCCGATTAAGAACAACTTTAGATCTTTGTTTTCA